>NC_066875.1:3943729-4543729 GCF_022985175.1 Labeo rohita
ACAGGGGCAACATTTTGTCCTAAACAGTGGCAAAACTGTTGGCAACCCACAGTGACAGCAAATCTCAACAGCAGTTGCTCAGATAGCACAGAAACCCTCAAATGACACTTTCTCCTTTCAAACTTTGGAATTGCTACAATTTTGCAAGAAATAGCTAAATTATGGCAGAATGAATGGGAAGAGGGAAATAAGCGCAGACATTATTTTTCATTAAAACAAACAGTGAATGACACATTAAATACAAGATTGGTCAGTGTGGTTGTTACTAGACCAAGACTGGGGCATTGTGCATTGAATTATGGCCTGCTAATGGTTGGTGAACATCCAGTTTTATCTTGGAGAACCAGAAACTGTGTGCCATGTATTAATGGAGTGTATCTAACTATCATACAGCAAGAAATGCCTAGTTCTTCCATGAAACTCTAGATGGCGCAGGCTGACGGGTGTTAACGTAACTGATAATATTCACAGCCTTATACCACTTGGCAAAAGCTGATTGGTTCACGTCGCATACGCAGCCAATGAGTCTGAGCCTTTACCTTTAAATGGCTGGTCGGCATTCACTTGAGCCTTTCGCAGCAGCGCGCTTTGAGTTCCTCTGAAATGCTCCACCTTCCCCAGCTCCACCTGTATAGATTTGCTGCGGGTTATTTTGTATGCTGTTGTGCAGCAGCAGTATGTCTTAAATGCTCACAGCACCATATTGCCACATGCTTTGGCAGTAGCAAGTTCCTGTACTTGCTTGCAGCAGCAGCAATAATCTACAACTACAGCAATAACCAACAGCAGCAGCAATTCAGCAGCAGTGTAGAAGATCTATTCCGCCAAGACCAAATACATTAACATTGTCATATACATTACCATAATAAAATCTTCCAGAGAGTTGTCATGGAAGAAATATGATGTATTCAGAGCTGCTGGAATCTTGAGTTATAAATCTTTCACTGAAATCAATTCTTAGTACTAAGGACTATGAAACAATATAAGCTGCTATTTACTTTTTGCATATAACTGGGCTAAATGGAAGAATATAATCCATTAAGTGGATTTCTTTAGGTGAACTGAGGAGGGCAGCATTGTGCCTTTGATGCATCTAGCCTAGCCTTTTTAATCTTGTTGTAGTCTGCTTCATTTTTTGAACCTGCAGCAAGACGATCAAAGCAGTGCATTTTTACTGTGAAGCTAAAATTCCTTTCAGTTGTTGTAAAACATGATGCAAGTAAAGAGCTTGGTTCAGATCCTTACTAAAAAAAAACATGGTTTTATTATACTAAAAGTGTAGAAACCATGTTTTATTATTATTATAATTTTTTTTTGTATAACCACAGTTTTACTACAAATACCATGGTTAAAATATGGTTAGCAAAATCATGGTTAATTTGTAGCCGTGTTTTTTTTGGTTTTATTTACCATAATACTTAGTAGTATTATTTAGAATGTTATAATATTTATTTTGGTTGCTGATACCTAGGTTATAAAAGTGAATGAGGAGATCACGGATGTGCCAGCAGTCATCAGGATCTCCTTCTTTTTATAGCTTTTCTCCTATGTGGGGCTGGCTTGTTGAGCATTTCTTACAGATCTTACAATCCCACAAAATCTCACCATGTCTGCCCTTGTCCTTTTCTAATCATATATAATATAGTATTAATGTGGTTCTGTCCGTTTTATTCTTTTGAAACATCTCTTTGGTGTTCAAGATAAAACTGGTTTGTTTGTTATAGTGCGTAGCCTTTGCTTAAGGAGAACTCTGGACAGGTGTGGTTTCGAGCAGCTGCAAAGGTTTATAACACCTAACGCTTTGACAGTTGACTGAGCTGCAGGTAAGCAATTTTAAAGAGCTCAACATTTTATTGTTTATTTTTAATATTTATATTTATATACAATTTTAAATGTATAGTATGATAACTACTCAACAATTGACAAACACATTGTTTTGTTCATGATCGTGTAGTAAATGATGTGGAAGGGCGTATAGTTTAATTTCCGGGAAAATCAAAAGGCAGTGGAGAGTTTTTGTATCATTACATACAAAAAGTAAGAAACTAATTTATGTATTATTTTATTTGTCGTATAGGCTGCTCAAGTACAGTATATTGTTTTTAATCATACTCGATTTGTTTGTTTTTATTTCAGCTTTTCAGAATTAGATGTGTTTAATACACTTGATTGCTTCCAAGCAGAACAGATCTGATCACTTGCCTTTTGAAAACTGGACACAGTGATGACCAGCATAATACTTAGCAATATTATTTAGAGCACTGTAATATTGATTTTTAGTTGCTGATACCGAAAGAAGATAGTTGATGAAAGTAGATGAGGAGGTCACCGATGTGCCAGTCATAAAGCAGACTTTAAAGGCCTTACTTGTTTTTTTAAAATGTAATTTACTGCATGAATAAAAATGGCATATTCTTGTGCAATGCTCTAATGTGACAGGTCAGTTTAATTCACTTAAACCTCTACACCTGGGGTAAACAAAAATGTTATTCCCATGATAATGAATGATGTGACTCCATTTTTAAATGAAACTGGCATTTTTACACTGATCCAAATCGCTGTTTACGAAGTTAGCTACAATCAGTTCTCTTCTTCTCTGTCTGTATATTGCCCTCAAAATAATAAAGTTTGTATTCTCTGTATAATACAAAATGCAAGATAAATGCAAGATATTTAAAGCGTACCTCAAGTATACTTGCAATAGTTCCAATTTAACACAATCAAATATATTTCAGTATATCTTTAGTTGGTAATTAAAGGGCATTAAGCAAAAAATTAGTTGTTCTAGTTTAGCAGACTTTAGGTATACTCGTTTAGTATACCAAAAGTAAAAATTTTAGGGTATTTTTATTAAGCACATAAATATGTAAATATATTTTTAGTAAACTAAGCATAAAATAAATGTATTTTTCACCAGGAAATGGCCTTACATGTTTGTACATTACCATTTACAATTTTGCTGTTTTGCAGACAGATTGGTGATATTTCAGTTGAATTTTTACGGTTTAAAAGGAAAGCAGCTTTCTTTTGGGCAGCACATCAAGTTTGCGTGATTAACTTACCCTTGTGAAAAAGAAGTGCACTTAAGTGTACTTTTATAAAGTGCACTTACTGCAGAATTAACATACTCTAAAAGAACACACATACATGCAAATTAAATGTAATGTTTTCGCCGCTTAAGTACATTGTATTTGTAATTAATTAAATAATTATAAAAAAATTTTAATAACATTTATATTAAATGCACTAAATGGAACTTTTGAGTGATTTTTTTAGGGACTTTTTAGTACATCTTTAAATGTACTTTCGTAATTGCTTCTAGTGTCTTTAAAATATGGTTAAAGTGTACTACTAATGTACTGACAAGCAATTAACGTTAATTAAAATATACTTTAATGACAGTTAACAATACACTTCACACTAGTGTGAATTAAATGTTTTCGACCACCTAAATGCATATTATTTGTAATTGATTTCAAATATATTACAGTTTAAAATTACATGAAATGCAATTAGTTGAACTTTTGAGTGATATTTTTGAACTACTCAGTTGGGACTTATTTTATATGTACTTTGAAATATAGTAAATATGTACTTCTGAATAAGCAATTAATATGAATTGCTCACCTGTGTGTAGCACACTCAGAATTGCACTTAGGAAAACTGTCAGCAGTTTTAATCAGTTTGGGGGAGGAGGCTGAGGTTTTCAGAGGGGGACAGGGAGATTGGAGTTAAGGACTCTCACAGCCTGGGGGAAAAAGCTGTTGATGAATCTGACAGAGCGAGCTTTGATACTCCGGTACCTTCTACCTGATGGCAGGAGCTGGAAGAGATTGTGGGAGGGATGGGTGGGGTCCTTCATGACGCTGGATGCCTTGCTAGAGCATCGTGCAAGGAAAATGTCCAGGATGGAGGGGAGAGGGACACCGATGATCTTTGCAGCTGTGTTCACTGTCCGCTGTAGGGTCTTGCGGTCAGCAGCACTGCAGTTCCCGTACCAGACAGTGATGCAGCTGGTCAGCACACTCTCAATGGTGCCCCTATAGAAAGTGGTGAGGATGGGTGTAGGG
Source organism: Labeo rohita (assembly GCF_022985175.1). Lineage (NCBI taxonomy): Eukaryota > Metazoa > Chordata > Actinopteri > Cypriniformes > Cyprinidae > Labeo > Labeo rohita. The sequence goes on from NC_066875.1 coordinate 3,947,800, forward strand.
AGACTTGCCCTTTTCAGCCAGCGGAGAAAGTGGAGGCGCTGTTGGCCCTTCCTGTTGAGCGACGTGGTCCAGGTGAGATCCTCTGTGGTCTGCACCCCCAGGAATTTAGTGCTGCTGACTCTCTCCACATAGTCTATAGCTGTCGATGGTCAGTGGGGGGTGGTCAATAGAGTTTCTTCTTAAGTCCATCACAACCTCTTTTGTCTTACCCACATTGAGGGACAGGTTGTTAGCGCCACACCATTTAGCCAGCTGTGCCACTTCCTCTCTGTAGTGTGTTTCATCTTTGTTGCTGATGAGGCCTACCACAGTCGTGTCATCAGCGAACTTGATGATGTGGTTGGAGCTGAACTTGGGAGTGCAGTCATGTTTCCATTTTTCTTTGATAGGACAGTGGAGATGAGACAGGAAGTGAGTGGAAGAGAGAGAGAGAGAGAGAGAGAGAGTGGGATCAGGAAAGGTCCACGAGATGGGATTCAAACTCGGGAGACCCCAGGCGCAATTGCATCACGTTTTGGCGCACTGTCCGGATTCAGGATTAAAGTCAGGATTTTGAAATATAAAATCAAATTTACCTTTTTTAAATTCTTTTATTCCATGGGTCCATAGACTGCTAATTGAACCGCCCATAAAAACGTCATCCTGTTTTTTTGTTTTGTTTTTTTTTTGGCCGTATCCTTGTAATTAGGCTCGTTTGAGATGTGCCTCGCCTCGCCTGAAATGTAGGCGAGAGTAGGCGGCTGCAGTGAGGGGTGGAGTGAAATGAGTGCAGTCAAGACGAACAGTTCTGACCTCTCGAAGTAGAACAGACACCTACGAGATCAAAGGCGGATATCGCGTTATCACACTCACGTGCTGTGTTGCTGATAAACATGATATAATTTCAGCTTTGTTGTTTTTATATGAAAATAAATATGATGAACAAGACACTCAAAGTGCTTGCTATTTAATTCCATACGAAAGGCGTATTTATCATCCATAGTTTTTTATAGAAATATGACAACAATCACATATCTCACGCAGATATCGCACTGGCATAGTGTTTGGGAATATTCATGCATAATTTAAACACATAATCACATGATATTAGAACAAAAAAATAAAACATTTTAGAAAAGAACGGCAACGTCACGGTTGTCTGAACCAATGAGTATTAAGCTGTGTCGTCATCCAGGCGTTTCCCATCATGATTTTGGTCAGCACAGTCGGTGGAGAGCTACTGCGCCCGACTGCTCAATCTGACACAGCCGCCTCGCCATCGCAAGAGTTTTTTGGCACACGTCAGCATGACATCAGAGCAAGACCGACGTAACTCGGACACATTTCTAACTGGCATGCATCTTGCGGTGAACGATTCTGTGCAGAATTTGCTAATCTTAAACGAGCCTATTCTCTAGCCGTAAAGGCGATCTCTCCCGGGTTTTCTGCAACAATGCTGCGGGCGCATCCCGAATGATTACAAACAGATAATTGGTCTATAGGCTACCGCTGCTGCTACTGCACATGTTACTGTTTACTCTATCACACACCAAACGCCTCATTCTGTATGTGCATTCTCAGTTTAAATGTAGCGATCCAAAACAGTGAATCAAATCATCATTCAGGCAAAACTTTGCTTCAAGAATGAGCCATACTGCTGACATGATCTAATCGCTAGCACACCCTGAACACATGTTTGTTAAAGGGGTCATCGGATGCTAAGTTCACTTTTTCATGTTGTTTGAACATTAATGTGTGTTGGCAGTGTATGTACAAATCTACCCTATAATGATACAAATCCATGCAGTGGTTTTTAATTAATCTGTAAAAATAATATCCCCTTTTTCAAATCGAGCTGTTCTCAGATGCCTGTCGGTGTGGCGTCACACCCACAGAGGCCGCTCCCACGATAGTTGATTGACATGAGCGTCTCACCTCAGATCAGCTGTCACAGTCCAGTAACTTTCCATGTTTTGATGCCGGAGCAGGGATGTAAGTTAGACAAGAATATCTCTGACTGAGCGATTGAGGTGTTGTGTTGCTAGATGTAATAATGAACATAGTGGTCGTCATTTACTCCCGACATCTGAGCCGCTGAAGATGCAGTAGATTACGTTTGTTTGTGAAGGGAATGCACCTCCCGATCTACATATATCCGTCTATGTTCGCGCGAACCATTCGTGATCCAGCTTCACTTACAGCAGAAGTGAGTATAAGCGTTTTTTTATGAATCTTTGCGATCACCTTTCCTTATAACGTGGTAGTAAGGAAGTTTAACGACTAAATGCAGCTAAATGCGGCTAATGTAAACAAGATTGCCTTTTCACAGAGAGAAGAGAGGGGCGGAGCAGAGCTCATTTGCATTTAAAGGAACAACGCCTTAGAATGAGATGATTTTTGCAGAGCTGATTCTGACAAGGTAAAAAGGGTGTTGTTTTACAAAACCATTGAGAATTTTTAATCAAAGTATATTAGAGACTTTTCATTAAGATCCTAAAGAATCATATCAACTTTTGGAAAATGGGCATCCGATGACCCCTTTAACATATTCCTCTTATCGGCAAGACGGGGCATGTTGTCACTTCACTTCCTTTCTTTTGAGGTAAATAACAAAAACGTATACATTTATACGTATATATTTACTATACGCTGTAACACGTGGATTTATACAAACTGAGAAATTCAAAAAGTGTTAGGTTGTGCCCCGCTCTCCCCTATATTGGCTTATGGGTCGAGAGATAACCAGTTGAAATATGTAAAACGTTTTGCGCTTCATGACTAATCCTTTTATTTAAAAGCATATTAAGCGTTGTGGTTTAAAACAAATGTAACTGTTCAGGGACATTAAGCAGCAAGGAAGAATTAATTTTGGCAAATGAGCGCGTTAAAATGATTTCAGCTTGATACACACAGCGCGCACCTGCTCGTATTTTAATTCTTTGTGAGTTTATAGTTTGTATCTGTGGGTTGGCATTTGTGTTCTATGTCTTCATTTGTTTAGCACTTTGGTCAGCCGTGCATGCTGTTTGTAAATGTGCTATATAAATAAAACAAACTTGATACTTTTGCTCAGGTGTTCCTGTAGTGAATGACGTGTTCTGGCAGATGTAAGAACAAGGAAGGGCGTATGCTTTAATTTCCACACAAACCTGACGACAGTGGGGAGAGTCAGAGACAACTGTAAGTATTATTATTTTTGTTCGTCCTCTTACTTTTTTCAGTTTTACGGAACAGATCTGGGCTGTTTGATAATTCTTTCCTTAATGCAGCATAAACAGAAAACATATCTAAATAATAGGACACAAATAACTGCAGCATAATTACTGCTAGAAATAGTATTTGAAGAGTTCAGATGCAAAAGCCTCTAAGTGCCTTTAAAATTTTTCTTAGCCTCCGATGTTTATATTCAATCATTTCAATTTAATGGCAATGAAAAGAACCTATTCATGGCCATTCAAGTGAAACTACTGAACCTACATTGCTTATTTTAGAAGTAGATTTTAGAAATAATAAAGCAGACTTTAAGTGAATTAAATTGACCTGTCACATCAGAGCATTGCACTTTTTAAAAAAAAAATTGTGCCAGTAAATTACATTTAAAAATACAGGTTAGGCCTTTAACCTGTTAATTGTCAGGCCCACTTTTTGAGAAAATGACATTTCCAATTTAAACTGTTGTAAATCTTGTATGGCTTGCAGCACACACTTAAATCCATATATGCCTGTGGACACAAAAATGTTATTCCTATGATACAGAATGATGTGACTTGCTCCATTTTAAATGAAAGTGAAACTATTTCACAATGATCCAAAAGGCTGTGCTGCACAGTCAGTTTCGTAATGAATGAATTAAATCATTTATGTCTTACTAAAATTTCAATCATATTTCTGGAGTTGTTGGTTAAACATATGAACACAATAAAACTACAGTTAATTAGGTATGGTTAAATTAAATGGAGGTAGAATTAAACAGAAACACTGACAAAAATGCAATATTTGTCGCCCAGCTATGGTGTTGTTGTACATTCTTGTACTAAAACTACTTTTAAAAATACTTTGAGGAAGCATTGAGGTGTATTAATGGTAGTTGTCTAACATCTCTCCACAGATTGAAATGAAGAAGAAAAATGTCAAAAAAGTGTCAAGAAAAACAGATCCCCTAATAAAATGCATCAGAGAGAACAAAGCAGAGAGACTTCGAAATTTATTAAGAGGTAGAGATATTAATGAACTGTACCATTATAAAGACAGGAAGGATGATGTCCCACTATTAACTGCAGCAGTTATATGCAGAAATGAAGAAATCTGTTTCCATCTACTTAAAAAGTCAGCTGATCCAAACAAACCCTCATCAGTTGGACTAACTCCTCTACATTATGCTGCATTTACAACGGGAGTTCCTCTGAGTATTGTGGAAAGATTACTTGCAGCAAAAGCTAACCCAGATGGACATCAATTACAAGTGTTTACTCCGTTACAATATGCTGTTATTCATGACCGTGAAGGCATTGTGAAAGCACTTATAGAGGCTGGAGCTTCACCTGAAAGGAACTATGGGGTGAATCCAGAGCTTGATGAAAAAATGGAAAAAATGATTTGTCAATTATCTTTACAGAGTGAAGAGTTTGAGAAAGTACATCTATTTTTCTCTGCTTTTTGCGCTGTACAAACAAAAAATCAGACAGAAGTTTACAGAGTCTGTGAGGAACATTTTTTTGAAGAGCATCCTTTCATTCATACAATTCTGTTGGAGCTCTACTATGGTGTCACTGGTCAAGGTGCAGAGCAGTATCGTCAGAGCGCCATCAAGTGGGTAAAAGACACAAAGAGCACAGACAGATACATTGAGGGAGTCATTAAACGCTTACCAAGAATCCCTCAGAAACACTGGATGATAGCATTGAACTGTTTATATGCTGCTTTACGTATCAGCAAAAATAATTCTTCTCAGGTATTCAGTGATCTTGTATCTATTCTAACAAACAGCCTTCAGGACTCTGGAAACCCACAAAAAGAATTAATTAATCATAAGATACTAAAAATACTCAATGTCATGGTGCAGAAGACATCTGAGCAGAAACTGAGACTGAATCATTCTGTCTATGAGAAGTTATGCAAAAGTCTATTGCCTCTCACACGTCCTGATCTTCCAAGTCTAATTATAATGATGACCTATGGAGTGTTTGCCTATATATATGATATTGATCCCGAACCTGTAGTATTGTGTGGATTGTCTCCTGTCCCAGAGAAGATAATTAACACTGCAGACATAGAGATGGATGAAGTCATGAAAAAAAAGTTGCATAAGTTGGAAGAATCGCTCAGGCATCCAGCAGGTTCGAGTGCAGTGGATAGTTTATGTGAGGAGACTGCAGCTCTATCAACAAACAGGAAGAAGAAGAAAAAGAAGAGGAAGAAGAAGAAAATCCAACAAGAGGTAGGATCACAAGAAAGTGAGCAGCTAGATATAGAGGAACCATATCCAGACACTGTACTGACATCCATTGAGGAAACAAATTCAAGTGTGCAGCCATTCACACAACCTGCAGAAAACTCAAATATCTCAAGAAGGTGGCTTCAAACTAGCCATCGTTGGAGGCCACATCTTAAGAAGTTATCTAACATTGATGCTAGCAGGACATATAGACTGGGAAACCTCTTGTACTCTTGTACTCAGTGATGAATTTCTAATCGCTAAAGGAAGTGATGGAACACAAGTTTTCCTTGGTTTGAGGGATGACGGCACTGAGGTGGCTGTGAAACGAATGATTAAGTCTAATTACCAAGTTCTCAAAAATGAAGAGGAATTTTTACGACTTCCACAGCTTGACAATCCCTCCATTGTGCGATATGTGGACTTTGCAGAGGATGCGCATTTTGGGTATCTTGTTCTTCAGCTTTGTGAGTACACACTGGAGGAATATATCCAAGATCATTTACCAGATGACACGGCTGAGAGAACTTTGATTCTGAAGAAGCTGGTGAAGGAAGTTCTCTGCAGTTTACAGGTTTTACACGACCAGAAAACCAAAGTGCTTCATCGTGACATCAAACCCCAGAATGTCCTGATTGGTAGGAGTTGCAACATATGTCTAATTAAAATATCATAAACCATTTTCCCCCTTGAAATAATGTGAAATTTCTGTTTGTTAAAGACATGAACGGAAAAGCCAGATTGGCTGATTTTGGCATAAGTCGCAGACTGAAACAGGGTGAAACCACTTTACGAACAAGTGTTGCTGGAACTAGATGCTGGAAGGCAAAGGAGACCATAGATGAGGAGGTCAACACTGGGTACAAGAGGAGCTCAGACATTCAAGTGGGTTTTTTAAAATTGATAAATTAAAGTGTACTTATTGATCAACTCAAAGTTATGAGTTTGTGGTAACACTGTAACCTGTTTTAAGGTCACTGGGATGTTAGTCTACTACATTCTCTCTGGAGGACACCATCCGTTTGGTAAAGGTGCTGCTTGTGAGTACAACATTTTAAGAGGAAGATACTCACTGGAGCATCTGGATGATGATGTAGCGGAGGATCTCATTAAGTGGATGATTAATGAAAATTCAAACAAGAGACCAACTGTGGAGCAAACCCTCGCACACCCCTTCTTCTGGACTGATGACAGGTAAAATACTTCATTGATTTTGGCAATTACATTTATCAGTCTAAACAAGCTAGGGAGGTTCAGCAATACTTTTGACACCTTCAAACTACAATTTTATATTAAGTGAAGGAGAAATTGCATGGTATCTAGATAATCTTTTTTATCAGCTGATGATATTGTACTGTTTTTGAAATCCTGTCAGGAGAGTGGAGTATTTAAAAAAACTGGGGAACCAGAATGAGGCCGAGAACTGTCGTAATGCTGATGAGGAGCTCCTTCATGTTGTTGAAAAATACACAGAGGGGAAAAGCTTTTCTGAATGGAAGTCTAAACTGAGTATAACTTTAAGCATAAATATTAAACTATACTTATGTAAATGTGTAAACAAATCAAATAATTTAAAGGGGTTCTATTATGCTTTTTCACTTTCTGAACTTTAGTCAGTGTGTGGTGTGTTACAAATTTACAAATCTCAAAGTCCACTGCAAAGATATTTCGTTTTTAAAAAAATCTCTTTTCAAGAACTAAAACGAACAGCTCCTTTGGACTACAGCGTTTGTTTTCTGCATGCAATGATGTCACAACGCGGTCAATTAGAATTTCATTAAAATAAATCCCGCCTGCAAAAATTTGAATTGTTGGGGGGTGTGTATGGACGAGGTGGGGAATTAGCCTAACTGGATGCAGCACAGAGAGTCACTTCAACAAGCCACAGGTTTTGGGAAATGAAACTAAGTATGTAAAATAATTAATTAAATTAGCAGGCTGGTGATAGGACCCAACACTACACAGTGGGACAGCTAACCAACACATTTCGTTTTCGGAAGGCGGGCCTTCATTAAACCCAGAACTAATCAAGCTATTTGTGTCAGGCTGGGGAGAAAGGTATTGTCATAATGTAAATTCTGTAAAAAATAATGCGTTATCCGATCCACCAAGCATGACAGCATGTTCTAGTACACCCCTAAAACAAAATCAAGACTTTGTAAAAGAGCATAATAGGACATCTTTAAAATAATTTTAATGTAGCTCTTGTTCTGCTATAATCTTGGTTTGAAAAATTATTTTTACTTTTGTAAATATATTCCTTGTCTCAGTTGCCATCTGAGCTTGTCCAGAAACTAGATGGTAAGAAGAAAGCCTATCCTGAGAACACACTGGGCCTGCTGCGATTTATACGCAACCTACACGAGCATTAGTGAGTTACATGTAATACCATAGTATTTTTTTAGGGGTGTGGCGGTACGTGTATTTGTACCGAACGGTTCACGAGGTAAGTTCCAAATGAAAGTGACCATTCCTATGCCCTACTTCCTTTGGAAGGGCAGAGCCCTTGGAGTGGAGACTTTGAGGTCAGCAGGGCACAGGCGGAAATTATGTTGCTTCCTTTGCCAAGTGCATTCCAAGTGGCTACAATGGGATGCACATGACCTTCTTACGCCAAAGTCTCCTAAGGCTCTGCCCTTTAAAGGGAGTAGGGCATAGGGATGATCACTTCCATTTGGAACTTACCTCGTGAACCGTTCAGAATGAAAACACATACCGTTACACCCCTAGTATTTATACCAGAATAATTTAATATTATTTATTATTGTGTCAGAACATGTTTGGTGTTTTTATGTCTAAATAGTCCAGAGGACGCAGAGAGCATCAACCCGATGGCTTCATTCCCTGATCTGTTTGGGAATGTGTTCAGGTTTGCGAAGGAGAGAGGATGGAACTCCAGACCGAGTCTAAAAAAGTTCTTCAGCTCAGCTCCACAGATCTGATTGTTATCATGTTTGGTTTCAGTATGTACATTGACTCTGTGTGACGGAATGAACGAGATGGAAGCAATTGCAGGTGAACACAAATGTTTATTAAAGACAAATGGTGAACACAAACTCCGTGGTGACGCTGATGAACTCCGTGGGTGACGATGGGATCTCTCGGCTGGGTGGTGATGAGGTGAAAATCTCCCGTGACGAAATACACATCCAGACAAACGATCGACGACGAGATAAACAATCCAACTGAAGACACGAAGACAAACCAACACGACAGTCCAGCGTCCGGTACAACTATCAGACGGGGAAGAAGAGAATGAGGTGAGTATATGTGGCTGACGGTAATGTGTGACACCTGGTGCGGGGACTGATTGGCAGCTGACTCCAATGAGCATGACGTAACCACAGAAGACACCAAATCACGAGACCTGAGAACACAGCCGATCCATGCACCGTGACAGTACCCCCTCTCCTAGAAACGTCCCCTGACGTTCCCAGCCTCCTGTACCTGTTGATTGAAATCATCAATAAGAGAGTGATCCAGAATGTCTCTAGCAGGTACCCAACTTCTCTCCTCCGGACCGTAACCTTCCCAGTCCACCAAGTACTGGAATCCGCGTCCCCTCCGCCTAGAGTCCAGAATACGGTTGACCGAATAGGTTGGTTCCCCGTCTACGAGCCACGGCGGTGGGGGAACTGGGACAGGCGGATTAATACGAGCAAAAAATACAGGTTTGATTTTTGACACATGGAACACGGGATGAATCCTCCTGTACGCTGGAGGGAGATTAAGGCGGACTGCCACCGGACTAATGATCTTGGTGACAGAAAACGGGCCAATGAATTTGGGAGCAAGTTTATTCGAAACGGATCGGAGAGGAATGTTCTTAGTAGAAAGCCACACTTTGGAACCGACGACGTATACGGGAGGCCTCGACCGGTGGCGATCGGCTTTGGCCTTGGTGCGCGCTCCCACCTGGACCAGAGGCGTGAGCGGAGGGGACCGCGACTTCGGATTCCAGACTTGGAAAAATTGGTGGCTGGTATCCTACACTACATTCAAATGGGGAAAGGCCCGTGGCAGATACTGGTAAGGAATTGTGTGCGTACTCCACCATCGACAGCTGCTGACTCCAGGAGGAAGGATTTCGGCGACCATACATCGTAGTGTTCTCTCCAAATCTTGGTTGGCTCTCTCAGTTTGCCCATTGCTTTGGGGATGGAACCCCGAAGAGAGACTAACAGTGGCCCCCAGAAGTCTACAAAATTCTCGCCAAAATTTGGACACAAACTGGGGTCCTCTGTCAGAGACCACGTCTGTCGGGAGGCCATGTAACCGAAAGACGTGATCAATGACTGCTACCGCTGTCTCCTTGGCTGAAGGTAATTTGGGCAAGGGGATGAAATGAACCGCCTTCGAGAACCGGTCCACCACGGTCAAAACTACCGTGTTACCCTGAGAGGGTGGGAGGGCGGTAACAAAATCAGCGCAATGTGGGACCAGGGTCTCGAAGGGATTGGCAGCGGTTGTAAGAGCCCATCTGGAGGTCTGTTAGAAGTCTTACCAATGGCACAAACTGAGCAAGCCAAAACAAAACTGCGAACATCACGAGCCATGAGTGGCCACCAAAATCTTTGCTTGACCAAATGTAAGGTGCGACTTACCCCTGGATGACATGCTACATTGGAACAATGACCCCACTGGATAACTTCGGACCGAAGACTTTCTGGCACAAACAAACGGTTAGGTGGGCAACCGGCCGGAGGCGTTACCCCATGTAAGGCTGTCCTAACCTTCGATTCGACCTCCCAACTGAGGGTAGAAACAATAAGTGTCTCAGAAAAAATACTCTCGGGAGTGGACGGGCGATCGGAGCGGTCAAAAATTCGAGATAAAGAATCGGGTTTGACATTTTTGGAACCCGGGCGGTACGAAAGAGTAAAATCAAAACGTCCGAAAAAAAGTGCCCACCTAGCCTGCCTCGAGTTTAGTCTTTTGGCGGTTCTGATGTATTCTAGGTTCTTATGATCGGTCCAAACCATAAAGGGTACCCCCGATCCCTCCAACCAGTGGCGCCACTCCTCCAGTGCTAGCTTGACTGCCAACAGCTCTCTGTTACCAATATCATAATTAGACTCTGCTGACGACAAACGATGAGAGAAAAACGCGCAGGGATGCATTTTGTCATCCGAGGGTGAGCGCTGGGAAAGCACCGCACCTACCCCCACCTCTGACGCGTCGACCTCTACCACGAACTGACGTGACGGATCAGGGGTAACAAGGACGGGGGCCGAAACAAAGCGGCGCTTGAGGTTGGCAAACGCAGCCTCAGCTGCGTCTGACCACCTGAACGCCATTCTGGGAGAGGTCAAGGCAGTCAGAGGCGCGGCTAGTTGGCTGTAATTGTGAATAAAACGCCGGTAAAAATTGGCGAAACCCAGAAACCTCTGTAGGGCCTTACGGGAATCTGGACTTGGCCAATCTACCACAGCCTTGATCTTCTCGGGATCCATGCGCATGCCCTCGGCCGACACAATGTACCCTAGAAAAGGAACAGACTGTGCATGAAAGTCGCATTTCTCCGCCTTGACAAAAAGCCCATTCTCTAGCAGCCTCTGAAGCACTCGTCTGACGTGTTGAACATGTTCCTGGAGAGAAGAAGAAAAAATCAATATGTCGTCCAGGTAGACATATATGAACTGATCGACCATATCTCTCAACACATCATTAACGAGTGCCTGAAAGACACCTGGGGAGTTGGACAAGCCGAAGGGCATGACCAAGTACTCAAAGTGCCCCCTGGGGGTATTAAAGGCAGTCTTCCATTCATCTCCCCTCCTGATGCGAACCAAATGATAAGCGTTTCTTAAGTCCAATTTAGTGAAGATCGATGCTCCCTGCAACCTCTCGAAGGCTGAAGATATCAACGGGAAGGGGTAGGTGTTCTTTACCGTGATATTATTCAGCCCTCGGTAATCAATACAAGGTCGCAGAGATCCATCCTTCTTCCCCACAAAAAAGAACCCCGCCCCCGCTGGAGAAGAGGAGGGTCGAATGAACCCGGCTGCTAGAGAATCAGAAATATATTTCTCCATAGCCTCTCTCTCAGGAATAGAAAGTGAGTATAACTTGCCCTTAGGCGGAGACGTACCTGGCAGTAATTCTATAGCACAGTCATAGGGACGATGAGGAGGGAGAGAAGCAGCCCGAGACTTACTGAACACTTCCTTCAGGTCGAGGTACTCCGCGGGCACGTTACACAGATCCGCCGCCCTCTCCTGCAACACAGACTCAGATACAGACGGACAGGCAGACACAAGACAAGACTCATGACATTTAATGCTCCACTCAGACACCGATCTCAGCTGCCAATCAATCCGGGGGTTGTGTTTAATGAGCCAGGGATGTCCTAAAACAACGGGTGCGTGAGGTGAGTCCAGGATGTAGAAGGAGATGCTCTCACGGTGGTTACCAGATACCGTGAGAGTGATGGGTTCCGTGATGGTGGTGATGGTGGGAAGCGTCTGACCATTGAGTGCGTGGACTGCAATAGAACTGGTAAGGGGGAGGAGAGGAACATGATTGTGACGAGCAAACGAAAAATCCATAAAGTTACCTTCAGCCCCTGAATCCAATAGTGCAGTGCAGTGCAGGTCCAGACGTTGCCATCTAAGCCTGACCGGGAGGAGCGTGGAGGTAGATCTGGACAAGGACTTGATAGCGGAGATCCCACCCGACAGTAGCCCCATTTTTACTGCCGGGCTGGCCCTTTTACCGGGCAGCTAAAGGCGAAATGCCCCGCCACCCCGCAGTACAGGCAAAGGCCGTGAGATCTCCGCCTCTCCCTCTCCTCCCGAGTCAACCGAGCTCGACCCACCTGCATGGGCTCGTGATCCTGGAACGGGCCGACCGCGTCGTTGCCACTGGCTCGAGCTGGAGGTCCCTCCCCAGGGGGAAGCCGAGCGGGTAAACACCGCCGCTCGGCTCGGGAGAGTCGAGCGTCTACCCGCAGTGCCACATCGATGAGGCCATTGAGATCTGCGGGTAGATCCAGGGCGTAGATCTCACGTTGGATGCGGTCAGCCAGCCCATGCAGGAACATGTCCCACTGCGCCTCCTCGTTCCATCGGCACTCCGCCGCCAGGGTGCGAAACTCGATTGAAAAGTCTGAGACGGATCTCTCCCCCTGTTTGAGATCCGTCAGTGGCCGCGCGGTCGAACACCCGCTTCATCTCGGCGGAGAGCGCCGAGAACGAGGCGCAACACGGATCTTGGTTCTCCCATACCGCCGTGCCCCACAGTGCCGCCTTCCCCGTTAACGGGGTGAGCGCGAACGCCACCTTGCTTTCCTCACTAGGAAACGTGCGCGGCTGCAAGGAAAAGTGCATGGAGCATCTAGTGAGGAAAGCCCGGCAGAAGCTCGGCTCACCACTGTAAAGCTCCGGTGGGGGGAAGGCGGGGCTCGGGCGCCTGGGCCGCCCCCGGATGGTTCAGGATGAGTGGGCGGCATGGGTGGTGGGGTTGGCGCAGTGGGGAGTTGCCCGAGTTGCATCCGCTGGGTGAGCTCGGATCGCTGTTCTCGTATCCGCCGAGCTCTTCTCCTGGGTCTCCAGCCGAGAGATGCAGGAACGTAAAACCTCCTCGGCCGTGAGTGGGGTGGAGCCTGCTGCTTCCATGAGTGGTCTGATAGTTCTGTGACGGAATGAACGAGATGGAAGCAATTGCAGGTGAACACAAATGTTTATTAAAGACAAATGGTGAACACAAACTCCGTGGTGACGCTGATGAACTCCGTGGGTGACGATGGGATCTCTCGGCTGGGTGGTGATGAGGTGAAAATCTCCCGTGACGAAATACACATTCAGACAAACGATCGACGACGAGACAAACAATCCAACTGAAGACACGAAGACAAACCAACACGACAGTCCAGCGTCCGGTACAACTATCAGACGGGGAAGAAGAGAATGAGGTGAGTATATGTGGCTGACGGTAATGTGTGACACCTGGTGCGGGGACTGATTGGCAGCTGACTCCAATGAGCATGACGTAACCACAGAAGACACCAAATCACGAGACCTGAGAACACAGCCGATCCATGCACCGTGACACTCTGCATCAAGAATGTGTTTTATGAATTATTTTAAATGTAGGGATAGATGTAAGATTTGATGAGCTCAGATTTATTGTTTTCTGGAAATAAGGCCCTGATGGTTAAAAAACATGAACATTCAACAAAGCACAATATTAAAAACCAAGAGTATGTGGTAATTTAATTTCAGATATTGCTTTATCCTGAAAATATGTAAATATCTGTTACACAGCTTCCTCATGGCATCAACAATATTAAAATCAAGAATATACAGCTTATACAGTTGATTTTGATACTCTAGGTATTATCAAATTGGCAGAGTTTTGAGAATGCAGCGGATGTGAGGGACTATAATATGATAAGAGCTCGCTCAAGTACTGAGGAGCATAGGTCGTAATTTAGATATATTTTTGAGATGGAAAAATATGGTTTTGCATATGCTAGAAATGTGGCTTTCAAAGGAAAGATTGCTGTCAAACAGTACACCTAGGTTCCTAACTGATGACGAAGAATTGACAGAGCAGCCATCAAGCATTAGACAGTGCTTTGGGTTATTACATGCAGAGGTTTTAGGTCCGATAATTAACACCTCTGTTTTTTTCGGAGTTTACCAGTAAGAAATTACTCGTCATCCAGTTTTTTATATTGACTATGCATTCCGTTAGTTTTTTAAATTGATATGTTTCAGAGTATCATCAGCATAACAGTGAAAGCTAACACCATGTTTCCTGATGATATCACCCAAGGCTAAAATGTAAAATGTGAAAAGTAACAGTCCTAGTACTGAGCCTTGAGGTACTCCATACTGCTACTGTGTTCTTCATTCACTGCTATGAACTGATGGCAGTCAGATAAATAAGATTTAAACCATGCCAATGAACTTCCGCTAATGCCAATATAATTTTTTAGTCTATTCAAAAGAATATTGTGGTCGATAGTGCCAAATACAGCGCTAAGATCTGGTACCACTAATAGAGAGACACAACCACAATCGGATGCAGGTCATGTGTAACTCTAATGAGAGCAGTCCCAGTACTATGATACGATCTAAATCCTGACTGGAAATACCACAACAGATACCATTTTTCTCTAACAATAAACATAATTGTGAGGATACTCCCTTTTTTAGTATCTTTGACAGAAAAGACAGATTTGAGATCGGTCTGTAATTAACTAGTTCTTTGGGGTCAAGTTGTGTTTTTTTAATGAGAGGCTTTGGGGACATATCTGTCACACCCCTGTGGACTGTTTTGTTTGGTTTTTCCCCTCCTGTGTCCTTATTTTGTCTTTCCTGTTCCGTTGCTTGTTATTACGTCATTGGTTAATCACTCACACCTGTCCTTGTCTAATCAGCTGTCATATTTAAGTTTGATTCAGTTCCTTGTTCAGTGTCCGTTCTTATATTGTCGCTAATGTATTCTGAATGTTAGTTTACGTCGTGTTTGCGTGTGGTTTCCCTGCTGTTCCTGTTCCCTTGTTTGGATTATTATGTTAAAGTATGTGTTCATGATTTCCTCGTTCCTGCTCCTCCTTCTCGCACACGACGCCTGACAGTAGAACGGACCAAAAACAAAGATGTTCTGGGCTGAGGAATTCCTCTTCAATATCCAGCAGGTGGACAAGCCTTTGGGGAGCAGTATGTGGTTTTCAGATGGGGCTAAAAGACGACCAACTGTTTTGTTCCTTAGCGGATTTTATTAACCATGTCCTTGCTCTTGATAACTCCAAGTTCTATGTCGATGTGGAGGATTCTAATCCTCCCCCCATCCGAAAGCATGCGGACGCTCCAGCAATTGGTAATTGGTTCAGAATGAGGTTGAAATGTGTGGGTTTATGCAGTTGGAAGTAGTGAATTCAAGAATGAAGCCTTTTGTGAATGGAAAAGATCATCTATGCTTCAATACAGGGTACTTGTCAAAAGCAGAAACCTTCAAAATGATCTTGCTCATTACAACTTCAAGAAAGTGGTTCTGATTTTGGATAAATATTTTTTGTTCTGTGCAATGAATGTAAAAAGTTTCATATTTCAAGTACTAGTGACAAATGTTGAATGTCTGACTTGTTTTGATAACAAGTGTGTTAAAACAAGAACCTCATTTACATACTGTTTTGCAAGCTGGGATACAGAAAGAAGAAAAACACAAACCCGGATAATGACTGTAGCCTGCAAAGCATGATATTCAGCTATTAATATTAAATACCTGTAAGGCTTATCAATTCAATAAAGACCAACCCTTACATCACATAACATTGATATTCATACCAGTTTAATCTGATACGTAAAAATAGAATTTTTAATTTTGTAAATCATTGACTTGATTTCTCATTTGTTGAATGTTAGACATGTTTTTGAATGCTAATGTAAATAAATGCCTATGAACGCTGATTATCATTTGATTATGAATTCATTAAATATAAGTTTATAAAACTATATCATCATTGGTTTTTGACTAAATGTAAAGCTAGTGTTTTGCAGCAAGGCCGAAGACACCTTGTCTTTCCGAAAGGGTTGATGTTTCATCACTGTTTAATGATATCATCAGTGACTTATGCCATAATAAACATTAATGGGTTGACAAATCAATTGGATTGGCCATATGCATTTATTTGGTGCATATAACAAATACTGGACGGCATTAAGAAAACATAGGGCCCTGGTGCTCTAGCAAACCCTCGGGCCCCCATCATAGCAGCCTATCTTGGTGCCACAAAAAAAACATAATTTTTAACACAGAGAGATACAATGTATCTCTATATAATATATAAAAACACTGCAAGGCTCTTAATTATTGAATTAACAAAACAACAACAACAACAGCAATAATATTACTAATAAATAAGAAAGTTTACTGCTGGTTAGGAGAGCTCTTAGTGGTAAGTTAAAATGTTTTTTGAACATGGCCCCAGCTGCTCCCAATGACCAGTCAGTCTACTGCACACCCAATCAAGGGCTTTCTTACTCTGTAGTGAGCAAAAGAGTTGCTGTAGTGAATCACATGTTCTGGCAGTTGTAAGAACAAGGAAGGGTGTATTGTTTCATTTCAATGCAAATCTGAAGAGCTTGGGGAGTTTTTGTAACGCCATTATATATAAAAAGTAAGAAACTATTGTCTGTAAGTATTATTTTTTTATTTGCTGTTGTTATAAGCTACTTGAGTACAGTTTCTTAGTCATACTTGATGTGTTTGTTATTATTTTAGCTTTTTTGAGCACATCAGTTTTGCATTAGTGCATCTCTACGCTTGGAGAAACAAAAATAGTATTCTTATGATCCTGAATGATGTTTTAGGCTTTCATTTTAAATGAAACTGAAACAGTTTCAAACTGATCAAAATGTTATATTTATAATTAATTAAAATTATTTTTTGTCAAACTAAAATTTCAATCATTTTGCTAGAGTCGTTAGACAGGTGAACAAAATGAAACTACAATGCCATAGAAAAGGGTCAATCAACTGGATGTAGATTTTAACAGAAATGTTGACAAAAATGTTTACAATTTTTTAATTAATATTTGTTAGCCAAAAATGTTTTTGCGTTTTGTTAATTACCGTTTACTTTTTTGTAACTTGTTTTGTGGTTCCACTTCTACTTTAAAATATACTTCTAAAAAAACCTCTGGTGATGAAGAAGCATTAATGACTGAGATGTCCATAATGACAGTGGTGTTTAACATCTCCACAGATTTAAATGAACGTGAAGATCCATGGCATTCCGGAACCCAGTGCATTTTTCACTTTCATTTCCAATTCAAATTCCAGCATTACCAAGAAAAACAGATCCTCTAATAAAATGCATCCTAGAGAACAAAGCAGAGAGACTTCGGAGATTATTAAGGGGAAAAGATATTAATGGACTGTATCCTTCTGAGCTCTGGAATGATAATGTTACTCCATTAACTGCAGCAGTTTTATGTAGAAATGAAGAAATCTGCTCTGATTTACTTAACGAGTCGGCAGATCCAAACAAACCCTCAACAAATGGACAAACTCCTCTACATTATGCTGTTTTAACACCTGGAGTTCCTCTGAGTATTGTGAAAAGATTACTTGCAGCAAAAGCTGACCCAAATGGATATCAATCGCAGATTTTTACTCCATTACAATATGCTGTTGGTCATGACCGTGAAGACATTGTGAAAGCACTTATAGAGGCTGGAGCTTCACCTGAAAGCAACTATAGGATGTATCCAGAGCTTGATAAAAAATTGGAGAGAATGATTCGTCAATTATCATCAGAGGGTGAAGTTTTTGAGAAAGTACATCTGTTTTTCTCTCTTTTTTGTGCTGTACAAACTAAAAATCAGACAGAAGTTTACAGAGACTATAAGGAACATTTCTTTGAAGAGAATCCTTTCATTCATACAATTCTGTTCGAGCACTACTGTGGTGCCAGTCTTCCAAATGCAGATCAGTATCATCAGAGCACCATCAAGTGGTTAAAAGACACAAAGAGCACAGACAGATACATTGAGGGAGTCATCAAACGCTTCCCAAAAATCCCTCAGAAACACTGTCTGATTGCACTGAACTGCTTATATGTTGCTTTGTGTGTCAGTGAAAGTGTTTCTCCTCAGGTGTTCAGTGATCT
Source organism: Labeo rohita (assembly GCF_022985175.1). NCBI lineage: Eukaryota > Metazoa > Chordata > Actinopteri > Cypriniformes > Cyprinidae > Labeo > Labeo rohita. Next base: position 3,965,834 of record NC_066875.1, read on the forward strand.
TGTGCCAATTCTAACAAACAAACTTCAGCACTTTGGAAATGCACAAGGAGAAATAATCAATCACCTGATACTAAAGATACTCAATGTCATGATGCAGAAGATGTTGGAGCAAAAACTGAGTATGAATTATTCTGTCTGTAAGAAGTTATGTGATGGTCTGTTGCCTCTCACACACCCTGATTATTCACATCTAATTGGAATGTGGACGTTTCGACTGTTTGCCAATATAAATGACTTTGCTCCTGAACTTGTTGCATTGTGTGGATTGTCTTCAGTCCCAGAGATGATACTTATCAAAGCAGAGACAGAGATGGATGAAGTCATGAAAAAAAAGCTGTACAAGTTGGATGAATCACTGAGACATGCAGCAGGTTCGAGTGCAGTGGATAGTTTACCTGAGGAGACTGTAGCTCTTTCAACAAGCAGGAAGAAGAAAAAGAAGAAGAAGAAGAAGAAAAAACTCCAGCAAGAGATGGGATCACAAGAAAGTGAGCAGCAAGATAAAGAGAAACCGCATCCAGACACTGTAGTGACATCCATTGAGGAAACAAATTCAAGTGTGCAGCCATTCATGCAGCCAATTGTGAACTCAAGAAGGTGGTGTCAAATCAGTTTTCGTTGGAGGCCCAAGATTGAGAAGCTAGCTAACATTGATATTAGCAAAACATACAGACTACAAGGTCTTACTCTTGTTCCTGACTCTGAATTTATGATCGCCAAAGGAAGTGATGGAACTCAAGTTTTCCTTGGTTTGAGGGATGACGGCACTGAGGTGGCTGTAAAACGAATGATTAAATCTAATTACCAAGTCCTCAAAAATGAGAAGGAATTTCTGCGACTTCCAGAACTTGATAATCCTTCTATTGTGCAATATGTGGACTTTGCTGAAGATGACAATTTCGGATACCTTGTTCTTCAGCTTTGTGAGTACACACTGGAGGAATATATCCATTTACCAGACAGTGCTGAGAGATCTTTGGATTTGAAGAGTCTGGTGAAGGAAGTTCTCTGCAGTTTACAGGTTTTACACGACCAGAAAACCAAAGTGCTCCATCGTGACATCAAACCCCAGAATGTCCTGATTGGTAAGAAATTTCTTAAACTTGTAAAGCTACGTTTATTTATTTGAAAATTACGTTTCGAACAAGAAATGGTATTTTCCTGTTTTCCAGACATCAAAGGACAAGCTAGATTGGCTGATTTTGGCATAAGTCGCCGACTAAAACAGAGTGAAACCACCTTACGTACAAGCATTGCTGGAACTAGATGCTGGAAGGCAAAGGAAAACATACATGAGGAGGTCAACACTGGGTACAAGAGAAGCTCTGACATTCAGGTGGTCTCTCCTCTCTTTTTGAGTCAACAATATTGTAATAATTGTAAATTAATTAAAAATATTACAAAAATATATGACAAATTTACTTATTGACTTAATTCTATATAATTTTAATTTTCTAAACTATTAATACTGTTACGTGTTTGAAGGTTGCTGGGATGTTAGTGTACTACATTCTCTCTAGAGGACACCATCCATTTGGTAAACAACCACGTTGTGAAGTCAACATTCTAGAAGGAAGATACTCACTGGAGCATCTGGATGATGATGTAGCGAAGGATCTTGTTGAGTGGATGATCAATGAAAATCCAAATGAGAGACCAACTGTGGAGCAAACCCTCGCACACCCCTTCTTCTGGACTGATGACAGGTAGAATACTCTACTGACCTGGCAATGAGATTTATCAATCTTTAGCAACCTTTTGGGCATGAAGTGCCATTTTTGATTTTTCTGGTTAATCACTGTGCCAATAATTCATGTAATCCACCGGACGGCTAAACTTGTAGGCTAACCCTATTAGTTGATGTGACATGTAGACTACTAGATGTAATATAAATGAATAAAAAAAATTACCCCTCAAAAACTCACTAGGAATACACCACACTGTAAAAATAAAATCCTGTAAAAAGATTCCAGACGTATTCCGTTAAATTACAGAAAATAACCATTTCACAAAATTACAAGCAAAAACTGTAAAAATACAGAATAGACTTTATGGTCAAAACTAATTAAATTACAGTGAATTATCATTGATATTTTGTTTTTAAACTATGGACAAACAGATAAATGATGTCAAATTACATAGAAAAACAACCCACTTTCAGGTTAATTGCCATAAACTACAGTTTTTCCATGTACAATAACTAAGAAATAATTCATAAAAATGCAGTAAGCACATAATTTTTAAAGGATTAATCCTTTTTACAGAAAAATTAAAAGGTATTTTTGTAACGAAGACTCAGGGTTATTTGGATCCGTATGCAGCTTTATTGCAGTGTCAAACAGAACAGGGTCAATCGCCAGCAAAAACAGTCCTCAGACGATAAACACAAAGCATAAACGATAAGGCAGGCAGAGTTCAGGGCAGGCGGCGTAACAGCAGAAGTCAATAAACAATCCGGGTCGAAAATACACAGAGGACAATCACAAACGATAAACAGTCCAAGGTCGATAACGAGTAGGCAAAAACAATGAATGAATAAACGCTCAGAAATGACAGCCGTGGCAAAATCAAGACTTTGCAGGGAAGTCATGTGTGTGTGTGTGGCTTATATGATGTGGATAATGAGGTGCAGGTGTGTCAGTCCCAGGTATGAAGGAGCATGGGAAATGGAGTCCGAATGTGACCAAATTAAAACTCAGGAGAGGGTTTCCTCTGGTGGTGCGGAGGAGGCGGTACGGAAGCTTCCTCTGTAACAATTTTTAAGTTATTTTATGTCTACCTGGAATATTTTTTGTTAAAATACAGATATTATTAAATACAATAACTAATAAATGTTGCATAAAAATGTAGTAAATTCGTAATACAAAGAAAATGTCTGTAGATTTACATTTTAATCATTCATTTTTCAGAAATATTACAGTTTAAAATATTTGGACAGTAGAGAAAAGAGGATAGTACATAGTAGTAGAAATAAAATAAAAACTAGTACATAATTTAGAACATGCAAAAATACCTATGAAAAAGGCAACTGCTGTATACAATGACATTTTACCCAAAGTAACATACAATACTCTTCATAAATACAAAGTCCCAGTTAGTCTAACACAGATAGCATTTTTTTTAATAAACAGAAAGAGTTATTATCAAAGGAATAGTTCACCCAAAAATAAAAATGACCCCATGATTTACTCACCCTCAAGCCATCCTCTGTGTATATGACTTTCTTTTTTTCAGAAGAACACAATCAGAGTTATATCAATAAACACCCTGGCTCCTCCAGGCTTTATAATGACATTGAATGGCTGCCAAGAGTTTGAAGCTCAAAAAAAGTGCATCCATTCTTCATAAATGTACTCTACATAGTTCCAGGGGTTACTAAAGGCCTTCTGAAGCGAAGCATATTTTACACTTTACAAAGTAAAAAAAAAAAAAAACTTGCTCCCGGCAAAATGCTACATGACATACTAAGCTACATCCTACATCATGGAAGTTATGTTTAAGTTGACTCTTTATGGCTGTTTGACCTGAACGTTACTTATTTTACTTTATAAAGTGTAAAATATGCTTCACTTCACAAGGCCTTTATTAACCCACCGGAGCTATGTTGAGTATGTTTATGATGGATGGATGCACTTTTTTGAGCTTCAAAGTCATTGCAGCCATTCACTGCCAATATAAAGCTTGGAAGAGCCAGGAAGTTTATTGATGTAACTCCGATTTGTCTGAAAGAAGAAAGTCATGTACACATACAATGGATTGAGGGTGAGTAAATCATAGGCTCATTTTGATTTTTGGGTGAACTATTTGTGTGACGTGCACTCTCTTCAGCTTATTAAAGACCACTCTCAGTAGCAACTGCTGGATTAGTTGCAGAGCCTTGGTAGTACATGCTGGAAGGTCTGCTAAGAGAGCAGTACAGTAGTCCCGTCTAGTGAGAACAAGAGGTTGGACAAGGAGTTCTGTTGCATGCCCCATAAGGGCAAATCTGCAGGATCAGGCCACTGCAATGTGGTCAGTGAAGTTCATATGTGTCCACTGTAACACCAAGGTTGGGCTGGCTGAAAACATGAACAGTTCTGTCTTGGCAAGGTTGAGCTGATGGTCATTTAAAATCCAGCAAGGCAGTAAAATGAAAAGCCATGTTTCTGAATGACAGACCCAATTATTTTTAGTTCTAGGCCCAAATTACATATTTTCATGGTCCCAGTTAACCCAAAAATTAATGTAAGCATTAAAAAATGTTCAAAATAAACAACGATACCTTGACTTCAAAAAATGAATACCCAGCCCTTCCCAAAGTTGAAAATGATCTGGTTTTACTCACCCCCATGCATTCCAAGATGATTTTCTTTCTTCTGCAGATCACTTTTGAAGGCTTTTTTTTTTTTTTGTCCAAGTTGTCCAAGATCTGTTGAGGCATAAAATGCATTGAAGTGGGTATACCAACATTTTGATTGTCCAAAAATTTAATGTAGAAAGCATAAAGGTAATCCATACAGATCCAGTTAATGAAATGAAGCACTAGGGTTTAACTATAATCTTTTGCTTCTGCTTGAAATGACAGTGATTGTCGTTACATTACATAATGCATATTTCTTTAGAAGTGCTTCCTCTCACACAATAAATTTCACAGACACCTTTTCATGCAGCCATTTTACACTGATTTTGGTTTTAAATGGTCATTGGTTAATTTATTCACCCTAATCACATAGTTCTTTGTGAATAATTTTCAGTTTCTATTTAAAAAAAGAAAGAAAGAAACAGCTGCATGAAAAGAAAATACAGAATTTGTTGTATTATCATATAGCATGAAAAGACTTGTCTATGCTGATTACAGATTTAATAATAATAATAATAACAAAAGGTCCACACCTGAATTGCCATGCTTATCTGCTGTAGATCTCCACGTCTTTCCATTTGATCTGAAACAAAAAAAAAAAAAAAAATTAAATACTTTTTATTTCATTCAGATATTACAGTCTATGTTCCACTGAGACAATGATCTGAAAGCTGAGCAGCAAGGGTTAACAGTGATGTTTTGGTGCGCCATGTGACTTGTGTTTCATTCCTCATCAGAAGACAAAGACAATAACAATTATTATTACTTTTTATTAAGATTAACACATACACTTATACATGCATAATAGACTACTAGATGTAATATAAATGAATAAAAAAAATTACCCCTCAAAAACTCACTAGGAATACACCACACTGTAAAAATAAAATCCTGTAAAAGATTCCAGACGTATTCCGTTAAATTACAGAAAATAACCATTTCACAAAATTACAAGCAAAAACTGTAAAAATACAGAATAGACTTTATGGTCAAAACTAATTAAATTACAGTGAATTATCATTGATATTTTGTTTTTAAACTATGGACAAACAGATAAATGATGTCAAATTACATAGAAAAACAACCCACTTTCAGGTTAATTGCCATAAACTACAGTTTTTCCATGTACAATAACTAAGAAATAATTCATAAAAATGCAGTAAGCACATAATTTTTAAAGGATTAATCCTTTTTACAGAAAAATTAAAAGGTATTTTTGTAACGAAGACTCAGGGTTATTTGGATCCGTATGCAGCTTTATTGCAGTGTCAAACAGAACAGGGTCAATCGCCAGCAAAAACAGTCCTCAGACGATAAACACAAAGCATAAACGATAAGGCAGGCAGAGTTCAGGGCAGGCGGCGTAACAGCAGAAGTCAATAAACAATCCGGGTCGAAAATACACAGAGGACAATCACAAACGATAAACAGTCCAAGGTCGATAACGAGTAGGCAAAAACAATGAATGAATAAACGCTCAGAAATGACAGCCGTGGCAAAATCAAGACTTTGCAGGGAAGTCATGTGTGTGTGTGTGGCTTATATGATGTGGATAATGAGGTGCAGGTGTGTCAGTCCCAGGTATGAAGGAGCATGGGAAATGGAGTCCGAATGTGACCAAATTAAAACTCAGGAGAGGGTTTCCTCTGGTGGTGCGGAGGAGGCGGTACGGAAGCTTCCTCTGTAACAATTTTTAAGTTATTTTATGTCTACCTGGAATATTTTTTGTTAAAATACAGATATTATTAAATACAATAACTAATAAATGTTGCATAAAAATGTAGTAAATTCGTAATACAAAGAAAATGTCTGTAGATTTACATTTTAATCATTCATTTTTCAGAAATATTACAGTTTAAAATATTTGGACAGTAGAGAAAAGAGGATAGTACATAGTAGTAGAAATAAAATAAAAACTAGTACATAATTTAGAACATGCAAAAATACCTATGAAAAAGGCAACTGCTGTATACAATGACATTTTACCCAAAGTAACATACAATACTCTTCATAAATACAAAGTCCCAGTTAGTCTAACACAGATAGCATTTTTTTTTAATAAACAGAAAGAGTTATTATCAAAGGAATAGTTCACCCAAAAATAAAAATGACCCCATGATTTACTCACCCTCAAGCCATCCTCTGTGTATATGACTTTCTTTTTTCAGAAGAACACAATCAGAGTTATATCAATAAACACCCTGGCTCCTCCAGGCTTTATAATGACATTGAATGGCTGCCAAGAGTTTGAAGCTCAAAAAAAGTGCATCCATTCTTCATAAATGTACTCTACATAGTTCCAGGGGTTACTAAAGGCCTTCTGAAGCGAAGCATATTTTACACTTTACAAAGTAAAAAAAAAAAAAAAAAAACTTGCTCCCGGCAAAATGCTACATGACATACTAAGCTACATCCTACATCATGGAAGTTATGTTTAAGTTGACTCTTTATGGCTGTTTGACCTGAACGTTACTTATTTTACTTTATAAAGTGTAAAATATGCTTCACTTCACAAGGCCTTTATTAACCCACCGGAGCTATGTTGAGTATGTTTATGATGGATGGATGCACTTTTTTGAGCTTCAAAGTCATTGCAGCCATTCACTGCCAATATAAAGCTTGGAAGAGCCAGGAAGTTTATTGATGTAACTCCGATTTGTCTGAAAGAAGAAAGTCATGTACACATACAATGGATTGAGGGTGAGTAAATCATAGGCTCATTTTGATTTTTGGGTGAACTATTTGTGTGACGTGCACTCTCTTCAGCTTATTAAAGACCACTCTCAGTAGCAACTGCTGGATTAGTTGCAGAGCCTTGGTAGTACATGCTGGAAGGTCTGCTAAGAGAGCAGTACAGTAGTCCCGTCTAGTGAGAACAAGAGGTTGGACAAGGAGTTCTGTTGCATGCCCCATAAGGGCAAATCTGCAGGATCAGGCCACTGCAATGTGGTCAGTGAAGTTCATATGTGTCCACTGTAACACCAAGGTTGGGCTGGCTGAAAACATGAACAGTTCTGTCTTGGCAAGGTTGAGCTGATGGTCATTTAAAATCCAGCAAGGCAGTAAAATGAAAAGCCATGTTTCTGAATGACAGACCCAATTATTTTTAGTTCTAGGCCCAAATTACATATTTTCATGGTCCCAGTTAACCCAAAAATTAATGTAAGCATTAAAAAATGTTCAAAATAAACAACGATACCTTGACTTCAAAAAATGAATACCCAGCCCTTCCCAAAGTTGAAAATGATCTGGTTTTACTCACCCCCATGCATTCCAAGATGATTTTCTTTCTTCTGCAGATCACTTTTGAAGGCTTTTTTTTTTTTTTTTTGTCCAAGTTGTCCAAGATCTGTTGAGGCATAAAATGCATTGAAGTGGGTATACCAACATTTTGATTGTCCAAAAATTTAATGTAGAAAGCATAAAGGTAATCCATACAGATCCAGTTAATGAAATGAAGCACTAGGGTTTAACTATAATCTTTTGCTTCTGCTTGAAATGACAGTGATTGTCGTTACATTACATAATGCATATTTCTTTAGAAGTGCTTCCTCTCACACAATAAATTTCACAGACACCTTTTCATGCAGCCATTTTACACTGATTTTGGTTTTAAATGGTCATTGGTTAATTTATTCACCCTAATCACATAGTTCTTTGTGAATAATTTTCAGTTTCTATTTAAAAAAGAAAGAAAGAAACAGCTGCATGAAAAGAAAATACAGAATTTGTTGTATTATCATATAGCATGAAAAGACTTGTCTATGCTGATTACAGATTTAATAATAATAATAATAACAAAAGGTCCACACCTGAATTGCCATGCTTATCTGCTGTAGATCTCCACGTCTTTCCATTTGATCTGAAACAAAAAAAAAAAAAAAAATTAAATACTTTTTATTTCATTCAGATATTACAGTCTATGTTCCACTGAGACAATGATCTGAAAGCTGAGCAGCAAGGGTTAACAGTGATGTTTTGGTGCGCCATGTGACTTGTGTTTCATTCCTCATCAGAAGACAAAGACAATAACAATTATTATTACTTTTTATTAAGATTAACACATACACTTATACATGCATAATATACTTATACATTCTTTTTAACTGCAAGTTAGGTTGAGCGTTTTCCCATAGAAAACCATTACAAAACGCTTAAAGCATTAAGACAGTGACAATGGAGGACGAAATTCTGTGTACTTTAAAAATATATATATATAAACATGTACAGGAGAATATGAAAGGGGGGGAAAGCGCCTACCTTGCAATTTAACGTTAACATGTGTTCATATTCATAATCAATAAAGTGTACAGCCTACTGAATTCGCTCTTAAAATGTTTTTGATACAGATAACGTTAGCCACGTTCAGCGTTTCAAAATGTCCCGCTGTTTAAGAATTTGAAAAACTGGCGGGTAATATGCAGATAACCAGATAAGCAAAGTCTTTAACATTATATACATTGGAATGGACCTTGATATGAATAACAAGTTTACTAAAGCTTGTTATGAGTTTCTTAAGGACAACTGATCTTTATTAAAGGGTCATGAAACCCCCCTGTTTCAGCAGGGGCTAGTTCTCACCACAGTTTTGAAAAATGCTGTAAAAGGGGGCGTGGTGCGCTGCGGAGCACAGGGGGAAGTGGGAGAGAGTGAATGAATGAATGAATGAATGATCGCATTTATATAGCGCTTTCATTGTGTATTGCTATACACCCAAAGCGCTTTACAATCATATGGGGGGATCTCTCCTCAACCACCAGCAGTGTGCAGCATCCACTTGGATGATGCGACGGCAGCCACAGGACAACGGCGCCAGTGCGCTCACCACACACCAGCTACAGGTGGAGAGGAGAGAGAGTGATAGAGCCAATTCAGTGAATGGGGATTATTAGGAGGCCATGATTGACAAAGGCCAGAGGAGGGAATTTGGCCAGGACACCGGGGATACTCCCCTACTCTTTACGAGAAGTGCCATGGGATTTTTAATGACCACAAAGAGTCAGGACCTCGGTTTAACGTCTCATCCGAATGACGGTGCTTTTTTTTACAGTATAGTGTCCCCATCACTACACTGGGGCATTAGGACCCACATAGACCACAGGGTGAGCACCCCCTGCTGGCCTCAATAACACCTCTTCCAACAGCAACCTAGTTTTCCCCAGGTGGTCTCCCATCCAGGTACTGACCAGGCTCAGCCCTGCTTAGCTTCAGTGGGTAGCCAATCTTGGGCTGCAGGGTGAAATGGCTGTGGCCATTGAATTGAATTGAAATGAATTCAAATTATTCCCGCGCGACGTTCCATCCCTGTTGTCCAGTACAGAAACAACTCAGCCAACCATCATGGGCAGAGCTAAATTAGCTGCAAATCTGAATCTGGGTCTTCCTGAACAGATTGCGCGCGGACGCACGCACACACACACTTTCGAAACCTACCATCACAGAAAACAATACCAAATAATGATTAAAATGAGCATATATTTGCAATAGAAGGTTAAGAGTAGTAAAATTACTTTAAAATATCTAATAGTACATGTAGGCTACTGTATGTACAAATACTATTATTTGACCTTAAAGTGCCCCATTATGCTTTTTCAAATATGATCTTTCATGTAGTGTGTCATAAGCTGTATGTGAACATAAACTTAACATAATCTGCAACGTTGTGAAGCCTACAGTGTACGATAAATAAAGTTATTGTCTATTAAAATAAAGAGTCGGCTCACAATCGCCTGAACGAGTCATCAGGATTTCGAATGTTTTTCTGTTACGGACACACGTCACAAAGTAACACATTTGCATAATGTCCGCCCACGTTCTACGTCGCAAACAACTTGCCCGCCCATACATTTCTATGTGGTTTACCTCACATGGAAATTTACACGTACATTATACGGAAGATGCTGTATCCTACGCTGTGAGTAAAATTGTTTTATATTCACTTCCGAAAGATGATGAATCTACAAAGATTGTTTTTTCTAGCGATCGTTCAAAATAAGTAGTTGTGTATGTTATGTTGTGTAACAACCCTGCACATGTCTTGCTAACCGGCTAAATCACGCTTCTGTAGTTCTGTTGTTCAGCTGTGGACCCAATGTAGTCTGACAATTCGTGATTGATGCAGCTTGACTGTCTGTCTGTCCTTAGTTGGAGTAATGATAAAGGATGGCGCACGAAGCGGCTTTCACACCGAATGCTGAAGCCCTGTGCTATGAAACCCATTCGTTTCAATTGCTTCCGCCGCACGAGGACGGCTTGTTTCTGCCTTGACCAAAGCGCAGGCGCAGTGGAGCGCGCACTCCGCGGACAAAGTCCAAATGAGTTGTTCAAACTAACTTTTGGTGCTGCGCTCTGAATGGCTGCACTGAATCCAGCGACCAGCACTTTCCACGTTCGGTGTGAAAGCTGCCTTAATGCATTATACAGTCTTGAAGTTTACAACATAGAGGAGTGCCCGGTTCGCTTAAATAAGCAAATTGCGAGCACTTTCCACGGTAGACCGTGCTAACTTGTCGATCAGCCACTTCAGCCGTTTCATCATCAGACTCTGGCTGGAATTGTTATGGTAAAATTGATGCCATCTTTTCTATGTATTGACAATTATCCAGGTCTGTCAGTCAGTTATGGCAATGGGAGTTTCGTTTTCCGACACACCGTACGCGATAGACCAATCATAAAGGACTGCGCCATCTGACCAATCACAGCAGTGAGGGCTCACGGAAAGGAGGGGTTTAGAGAGATTGATTCTTCGAACTGCTTTGCACGAGTCGTTTATGAATCATTTAGAAATGGGGTAAATTTTTGGAGAAAACTGAAGTGTTTTTTGACCTTGCATACATGTAAACCTGTTTTGGGAGTCTTTTAAAACAATATTAGCAACCTTTAAAATGGCATAATAGGGGCACTTTAAAAAACCTCACTTTAACCCTCACATGATTAATGATCTTCAATGATAATAAAAACACTTTGACTAAATGGTTTGTGGTTAAAATTTTCCCCCTACTTTTACAGGAATAATCTGTAATTATCACATAACATTTTATGTTAAATTACATATCACTCTGTTAAAATATAGAAAATTTCCTTTTAAAAAACAGAAAATGTATGTAATACCAAAATACAAGCAATTATCTGTAAATTTAATGGTGGGACTTTAAAATACAGAAAATATCTGTAAAACAACAGGTATTTCTTCGTATACTGAAAAAAAGGTAAAATTCTGTTAAAAAAATACAGACATTTATCTGTAAAATTACATTTATTTTTAATAATCTATACTACCACACAGAAGACAAATATAAATTGACTTACACTTTTTAAAAAGGGATAAAAGAGATACACGTTCACATGTTGAAATATTTATATTTTATGTATTTCCAATGCTCAACTCCAGCATATCAAAGTATCAGAAACACAAACACAAATAAACGTAACAAAAGCTACGACAGTGTAAGTAAAAGATAACAATGTTTACTCAATAATGGCATAAGAACATGTAATTAGCACTACTAGTACACCAGTAAGTGGTGCATTAGCTCACTGCTCTCTGCCATCTTGTCAGTTATGTCATCTTTATCAAGTTCCATAAGAATCTCCTTCTCTGTTACCATCAAAAGCAATGCTTCAAGGTTCTCTTGACTGAGGGAGGTTCTCTGAGACGGTTCTTCACTATCTTCAGGGTGAAGAAGGTCCTCTCACAGGCAACCTGAGTAATAGATAGTGTGAGGAGGAACTTGTAGCCCAAACCAATGATGTGATAAGCATCAGTAAGCAGATTGTAATGAGACAGAGGAGATAGCAGCATATTGGACATTTTTTGCATGTGGAACAACTTCTGCTCACAAACTCCACACTTTCATCAGGAACCTCAGAACCTTCCCCTGCCTCGTGACTAGAGCCAGCACCCCTAATGTTATAGTTTTTCCTTAGTGATTGTTTCAGTCTGTCCCAGTGCTGTGCAAGGCTGATCAATTCAGCCTGTAATGTCTCAACACTGGCACATTCATCAAATTGCAGTAGGCATTTGCTGAGATCCTTCATGGCTGTCACTGGAATGCCTTTTTGTCTGATTTCAGGGAAGTTCCAAGATCCATGCAGGAGATATCTATACACAGCACTGCAATTTCTTCTTAACGGCTATGAAAGCTTTCAATACCAGTGCCCAAAATCACATTGTGGATGTTGATTTCGTAATCAATGTCTGCATTAGCAATGGGCTTATCTTGTGCCAGCTTGTCTCTTCTCTGGGAGAGCAGTCTGAACTTCAGCATCACTGTCCTGCAGCTTCTCCAGAATGCCATTAGCCCATTCAACAAGTCTTCACACCCTCAAAGTCCCGGGCACACTTTCTCAAGCTATTCTCTGTTCCTGTCACCAAGTGCTGTGCTAAAGCAATATTCATAGCACTTGTTTGTAAATATTTACGGAGAGGGGTTGTCTGCTCAAAAATCCTGAGGAAAATCTCAGCTGTCATTATGGTTTCAGACTTTAGGAGAGCGGCCTTACCCTTGTTCCTTGTTTCGAATAGCAGGTTTCATGGTCATATCCTTTTCAATTTTTTCCATAGTGATGACCAGATCTGTGTAAAGGGCATGATCAGGCATTGCAAACCTTCCAAATACTTTCCTCAAGGCCTCATCTTTGGCCCACCTATGTGTTTCAACAATTACACCAAGCTGTCTGTGTCTCTTGTCCTCACTTTATTCTTTCCATAGCTTCATGCACTTGTAGGAATCATGAATGAACACTGCGATATCATTCAGTAGTGAAAAAAGGTACTCACTTGCCACAACAACCCCTGTAGTGTCAGCTAGAACAAGGTTGAGGACATGTGAGTAACACCATATGTGCTACTGTTGGTTAGGTGATGCTCCTGTGAGCAATGCAGAGAAACCTTTGTATTGTCCCTGCATGTTTGCAGCTCTGTCTGTTGCGTTAACAGTGCATATTTTGATGTCTATGTCCATCTTTTCTGATGACTCACAGTCAATGACTGCAATGAGTTTCTCGTGGACAACATCGGTAACATATCGCAGAACTACTGGTACACTGGTCTTTGGATGTTAAATCCTGTATTGTGTCAATTTGTATTGAGAACATCCCTGCCTTTCTCATTTCAACAGCAATCTTCTGTTTAATCATATTCCTTATTAATTCAGTTACTTTATTTACTGTTGTTTTGGAAATCAAAGTTACCACAAACCCTCTTCCTTTAGTTCTCATCTGCTTTTTTCTCTTCTCAGTACAATCACTAACATGTTTTTGTAGGCAGACATTGTACTTGCTCAGCAAGAGTATATGAGCTCAATAAAGTTTGATGACCATGATTGATAGCCATGTTTTCAAAGTCATACGTAGCATCATGGCTGTGCCCTATGTAGCTTAGCCCACACTTACCAATAACTTTCACTACATCAGTCACACGTTCCAAGACCTGCCTCCTCTTTCCAACCTGGTCTCGATGAACGGTCATTTGCTTATCAGTCAGAAGGGTATGGATGTCTGCTTTGTTGACTCTAAGAAAAAAGGCTTCTGCACTTTCTCTATGGATATTGATTCCCTCGTGTTCCTGTACTCTCTGATGGGCATGTTTCCAGGCCTGCGTATGTCCTTTGACAGCATGTTCAATAATACTTGTATCAATTGTGCAGCCATCAATTGTATGTCCCCATGATCACAGTCCTATTGATGAACTTATAAATCATAAAAGCACATATTGTTCTAAGAGTATAGCCTGCATGTTTAGTTTTGCTTAGCTTAAACTGAAGGTTCCTGCTCTAACTCAAATGCTGAACTGTCTTTAGTTCAACAGCAGGAGCACTTCCAGCTCTAGCTTTCTTCATCACCTTTTGTAAATAAATAAATAAATAAATATGCATTGTAGGCCACATATTGTAGGCTAGAAATGGAAAATCAAAATTTCTAGGTAAATTTGGTACTAAAAAAATTCTGTATCGCCATCTCTAAAACAGTGTGCTAGTTCCTCATTAAGATGTTGCAACATGCTCTTTTAAAGCTTCTGTCATATATGTATTTTTAAATATTTTGTGAACACCATTAGCTTGGACAAAGTGGACTTATTAGGCAATAGCTAGCCATGCTGTAGATGCGCGTGTGTAGGTAATTAATTTCTATTTATTAAAAAAAAATAATAATAATAAATCTTGACCTTCTAACACGCTAAAAGTGAAATCAAGTCAAAAGTAATTTCATATTAATTTAAATAATTATTATTAAACAATTTAAACGGGATTATGGTGGGATAGAACAGTAAAATATGGGAGAAACGGGAGGGTTGACAGATGTGTTTGCAGCAACTTGCTGCGTCTGTGGCCAGGGCTTTTCTCCTTTTTAGACTCTCCCTCTCTGCTCCTCCTTTGCTTTTACGCTTCATTTTTGCATGATATTCTAAGTATCCACCTTATTTTTCCCAAAAGAGTGGGTGCAGCCATTTGTAAATTTTTTGTGTCTGGCTTCCGGTCTCATCCACTTTCAGCTATTTTTAGCTGCACAAAAAGCTCGTTTTGCTGCTTGATATTGCAAACTGGTGTGTCTTACCATATTATTTTAATGTATTATCTTAATTATGAACACACTGGTTTGTAGTACAAACTGTTTTACCGTTTACTGCACTTCGATATGCTTCTCGTTATTTCCCTATGGCGGATTATGAACCGGACGTCTAACACATTACCAGAAAACAGCTTACTTCCACGTTTAAAAAATAAGGTGGATAGCCTGTCTCTGGATATAGCCAATTATGCAGCACGTCGCTGACGCTGGGTCATGTGGTGATCCGCGATTGCCTGATTCGTAGATTGAGAGGTCCATCAAATAATTTGTAGTTGCATGCCAGCCTATCGCACGTCACGCCGGTTTCAGGCTGATCGACTGCACAACGGCAGCCGGCAGCTCTAGCCCACCTTTATCTCTTGGCTTCTGTAAATGTATCTTTGATATTCTGTTAGCTTTAAAGCCCCAGATAAAAGGGAGAATTACTGAATCTAATGTTTTGAAAAAATACTTTGTCAAATAAATAGGCAAGTTTTGAAAAAACGTTTTGGGAAAAGAGACCATCTTAACAGCGTTTAAATGGCCTGTCACAGAGAGAGGAAGTGTCCTCCATTTGCTTATGTTTATCTTCAAATCTTCAAATTTCTGAAGAAAATTCAGTTTAAAAAAACTAATTTGGGGTTTTTGGGCAGAACAACTCCAAGATATGTAATTTAAAGAGAAGGGTCTGGCTTCACCTGCACTCTCAGACAACTGCACTTCCGGAAGTGACATCACTTGCAGTCGATTTTATTATTTTATTTATTTATTATTTTTTTAATTGAATCTCTCAACATTTTACAACAGTAGCCAGGTGGTGAAGACAAGAAAAAATAAACTACATTACAATGCCACTCGCAATAGCCACCTGCACTAATCAGCTACCTGCAATCCACACAAATGGTGCGTGTTGCCAATGGGGACAAGACGCTGTGGTTGTTAAATGATTAAAACTAATTTAATAGCATAATGTACAGGGTCCTGCAAGTCATCTGTAGGAGATAAAAACAAGACCCGCACATCAGTGGCCACAGAACAGCAGAATATGAAGGCAATGCGCAAAGTCTCTCGTTAAGCTTTTTCCTCCCGTAGAAAACCATTAACACTTGATATGGCTTAATGTATTAAGATACATTAAGTGCCATTAAATGATCAAATTTGTAATATAGTTTATTAATTTAATGTACTTCAAGGCAAGCATATGGCCATGAATGCGCAAACTTTCACTTTCATACTTGCCCAGCAAACGCTTAATGTGGCAAAACGGACTAAGATGATAAAGACCAAATTCAGTATAAACCTCACTGTTGTCAAACGATATAACAGCAGATATGAACGCGCTATAAAAGGCATTAAGTGGTATTAAAAAGACCAACTCTGTATAGGCAAGCAGACATGCCCAGAACGCAATGCGTTAAATAGACGTTTTCTCCCATAGAAAATCAATATTAACAAAAGACAATGATATAAAACAGCTGTAGAGATTATTCTTTATGGGAAAACACGAATGTACACGGCGTTGCGTTTATTCTGGGCTCACCTGCTTGTGTGTAGTTGTTTTAATAATGAATAGGAGCATATTGAGTTTCTTAATCCGTTATGCCATATTATGCCACGTTTTGCGAAGGAAAACACTATATAGCCTACATATACATTATATTAATAAACTGTATATCGAATTTGATTTGAATGAAGCCATATTAAGTGTTAATGGTTTTATACGGGAGGAAAAAACTTAACAAGGGACTTCATAATCTCTCGTTCATATTCTGTTTCATATTCATACTCGTTCATGTTCTGCTGTTCTGTGGCCACGGATTTGCGGGTCTTGTTTTTATCTCCTACAGATGACTTGCAGGACCTGTATGTTTTGCTAAATTAGTTTTAATCGTTTAACCACCACATCGTCTTGTCTCCACTGGCAACACGCACGATTTGTGTGGATTACAAGTGACATTGCAGGTAGCTGAGAGTGCAGGTGGCGATTGCGAGTGACATTGTAATTTAGTTTCTTTTTCTTGTCTTCACCACCTGGCTACTGTAGTAAAATGTTGAGAGATTCAATTAAAAAAAAATAATAAATATATAAAATTAAGTAAAAAATAAAATAGACTGCAAATGACATCACTTGCAGAAGTGCAGGCGTCTGAGAGTGCAGGTGCAGATGTCTGCAGCCAGACCCTACTGAATTTAAAGGGAGATTATGCAAGAATGCAGTATCAAGATCAGCACCTAAAGACATGAATTCACTCTTTTGCCAATTAATTGTCTATCCAGAGACTGTACCAAATTATTGTATAAGATCTAACAGTATAGGGACTGACTGTTCAGGATCTGACAGAAAAAGAACAATATCATCAGCATACAAGGAAATAATCCACACAATGTTCCATGATACAAAACGACTAGCAAACCCACATTTTTCCAAATCTTTCACCATATAGGGCCATTTCACCTGGTCAAATGCACCTAAAATACACCTTCTCTGCATCTAAATACAAGGCTGCCACCATATGAAACTTATGGTACATTACTGCATGTTCATTAATCTTCTAACTTACTAACTAAAAAGAAAAGAAAAGAAAATCTATTAGGAACAAAAAGAGTTTATGTACAATGGATGAAATATATTTATTACCCGCTTATATTTTTTACTCTTTGTTATATTGCAGCCATTTGCTAAAATAATTTAAGTTCACTTTTTTCCTCATTAATGCACATACAGCACTGCATATTGACAGAAAAACACAGAATTGTTGACATTTTTGCAGATTTATTAAAAAAGAAAAACTGAAATATCACATGGTCCTAAGTATTCAGACCCTTTGCTCAGTATTTAGTAGAAGCACCCTTTTGTTCTAATACAGCCATGAGTCTTTTTGGGAAAGATGCAACAAGTTTTTCATACCTGGATTTGGGGATCCTCTGCCATTCCTCCTTGCAGATCCTCTCCAGTTCTGTCAGGTTGGATAGTAAACGTTGGTGGACAGCCATTTTTAGGTCTCTCCAGAGATGCTCAATTGGGTTTAAGTCAGGGCTCTGGCTGGGCCATTCAAGAACAGTCACAGAGTTGTTGTGAAGCCACTCCTTCATTGTTTTAGCTGTGTGCTTAGGGTCATTGTCTTGTTGGAAGGTAAACCTTCGGGCTAGTCTGAGGTCCTGAGCACTCTGGAGAAGGTTTTCGTCCAGGATATCCCTGTACTTGGCCGCATTCATCTTTCCCTCGATTGCAACCAGTCGTCCTGTCCCTGCAGCTGAAAAACACCCCCACAGCATGATGCTGCCACCACCATGCTTCACTGTTGGGACTGTATTGGACAGGTGATGAGCAGTGCCTGGTTTTCTCCACACATACCGCTTAGAATTAAGGCCAAAAAGTTCTATCTTGGTCCCATCAGACCAGAGAATCTTATTTCTCACCATCTTGGAGTCCTTCAGGTGGGCTTTCATGTGTCTAGCACTGAGGAGAGGCTTCCGTCGGGCCACTCTGCCATAAAGCCCCGACTGGTGGAGGGCTGCAGTGATGGTTGACTTTCTACAACTTTCTCCCATCTCCCGACTGCATCTCTGGTGCTCAGCCACAGTGATCTTTGGGTTCTTCTTTACCTCTCTCACCAAGGCTCTTCTCCCCCGACAGCTCAGTTTGGCCGGACGGCCAGCTCTAGGAAGGGTTCTGGTCGTCCCAAACGTCTTCCATTTAAGGATTACGGAGGCCACTGTGCTTTTAGGAACCTTAAGTGCAGCAGAATTTTTTTCTGTAACCTTGGCCAGATCTGTGCCTTGCCACAATTCTGTCTCTGAGCTCTTCAGGCAGTTCCTTTGACCTCATGATTCTCATTTGCTCTGACATGCACTGTGAGCTGTAAGGTCTTATATAGACAGGTGTGTGGCTTTCCTAATCAAGTCCAATCAGTATAATCAAACACAGCTGGACTCAAATGAAGGTGTAGAATCATCTCAAGGATGATCAGAAGAAATGGACAGCACCTGAGTTAAATATATGAGTGTCACAGCAAAGGGTCTGAATACTTAGGACCATGTGATATTTCAGTTTTTCTTTTTTAATAAATCTGCAAAAATGTCAACAATTCTGTGTTTTTCTGTCAATATGGGGTGCTGTGTGTACATTAATGAGGGGAAAAAATGAACTTAAATGATTTTTGTAAATGGCTGCAATATAACAAAGAGTGAAAAATGTAAGGGGGTCTGAATACTTTCCGTACCCACTGTATATATATATATTTTTTTAAATGTTAATGTCTGAGTCTCATCCCTACCCTTTAGCATTATATAATGTGTCAGGAAATTTGTGTTTCAAGAGAATGAGTGAACATCTTCAGCAAAAAGAGAGCCAGCTTCCCAGAATTCAATACCACAACCATCTGGCTCTAGAATCTTAAATATTTCTAAAGCTTTTTTTTTCAATAGATTAGCATTTTTATAGCATTTATAGCATTTTTTAAAATCTTAAAAGTTTGGTTATTTTAATGTTTAAATTAGATATTGAATAACAGATTTACAACGTGACCCTACTGAACACCACTGTATGTGTGTGTGATTATTGTTGTTCACACAACGCTATCATTGTTATTTGTGTGTGAAATGTTAAGAACTTAAAAATAACTAACATTTGTAACGGTAATTTATTTATTTAATATTAAATTATATTCTATCTAGATCTTTTTTTTTTTATCAGCTGAACTTTTTTTTTTAATTCTGTCAGGAGAGTGGAGTATTTGAAAAAAACAGGGAACCAGAATGAGGCAGAGAACTGTCGTAATGTTGATGAGGAGCTCCTTCAAGCTGCTGAAAAATATACTGCGGGAAAAAGCTTTTCTGAATGGAAGACTAAAGTGTGTCTCACTTCAATGTAGTAATATTCAAACATATTTATATATGTCAATAAAAATATATATATTTTAATTTTTATATTTAAAATATTTAATGCATAAAAATAGAAACAACTTCAAAAATCTGATTTAATGTCTTAAAGATTTTCCTTCTCATATATTAGTTAAATTTAGAGCATGGCCTGCTTTAATCTTGGTTTGAAAAATAAATTGTACTTGTAAATATATTTCTTTTGTCAGTTGCCGTCTGAGCTTGTCCAGAAACTGGATGGTAAGAAGAAAGCCTATCCTGAGAACACACTGGGCCTGCTGCGATTTATACGCAACCTACACGAGCATTAGTGAGTTATGTGTAACTTAGTATTCACTCAATAAATTAGCTGTATTGTGTCTCAGACCATGTCTTTTTTTTCCCCCTGGTGTTTTTTTCTCTACATAGTCCAGAGGATGCAGAGAGCATCAACCTGATGACTTCATTCCCTGATCTGTTTGGGAGTGTGTTCAGGTTTGCGAAGGAGAGAGGATGGAACTCCAGGGCGAGTCTGAAAAAGTTCTTCAGCTCAGCTCCACAGATCTGATTGTTGGATTTTTGGTTAAACTATGTACATAGATTCTGCATTATGAATATATTTCATGAATGAGTTTAAATATAGGGATAGATTTAGGACTGTCACACTAAGATTCATCCTTCTCTACAAACAAGGTTCTGATAAATAAAAAACACTGACACAACACTATCGTTATGTAAAGTTTTAAACAAAATAATCAGTGTAATTTCAGTTATTGGTTTATCTTGTGGAAAATACGTAAATATCTGGTACACAGCTACCTCATGGCAGTACTGAATAATAATAATAAAAAATGCATGTTTTTCTTCTATCACACTTTTTTATTTACACATTATTAGGTCATTTTCCAAGGCTGCATGATATGTTAAATCGATTAAAAAACTAATCATAATAAAGCATAATTCTACTGTAATTTCACAAACTCTACGATTCAATTAATTAATGCGGTGCAGGTTTATGTGCTTTAATTTTTTACTTATACATGCCTGTCAGAGAAGCTCTTTGTAACACAAGTGGAACTTCATCTCTGCATGATGTTGTGAGTTTGGGTTTACTATAATGTTCATCTGGGCAGGGGCGTGTCTGTGAGCATTTTAAATGGGGGGGGCCAGGCTGGGGCACAGCCTCAAAAGAGGGTGGCCACAAAATGACCGGGGGGATGGCAGGGTTCTTAGTGAGTTATTTCTACCTGTTTTAGCCTTTAAATTTCATTACATCACTGTAACCCAATGTATAGGTTGATTAAGTTAATCACTAAATAGAAGCAAACTGTAGTCAGCCTTCTCTATTTATTTATATTATTACTTAATACTTATTTGACTTAGGTGCTTATGCATTTATTCAATTATTTTATTTATTTGTATTTTGTTGTGTTTGTATATAGTTATACAATAAAAGCGTATTAACCAGACTGCGGTTCCAGAAATTAGTCACTGAGGGTGCTTCTGAAATTAGTGAAGGTGCTCTGGCCTTAATGTACATTTTCGTCCATTGCTATAGTTATCACTGTCAATCACTGCTATTTTGAGAGTGAATCCCGCATAAATATGCAGATGTCATTTCCAAAAACAAAAGTTCCACGTTTCAAATTGATTATTGCCTAGAAAGCTTGCAAAGAGCTGAAGGATCGGACGATCCTCAAATGCAAACTGTATGTGTTTTGCCTCAGGGCAACCATACATTTGTTCTTAACCATGTATATTACTACTTAAAAAGTGCCACCCCTGGCCACCACGTAGACACGCCCCTGCATCTGGGAACGCAGCGTGCGCCAATTCATCAGATTTTTAAGGTAAATCATTTATAGATCTATCCAAACACACAATACATTAATTTCTTTGTCAATATGTTCATCTCCGTTTCAAAATGAAAGTTTAAACCCTCACTCTGTGTGTACACGTTTTGATGTCCACGTATTCAAGAAATTACAGTGTCTGTAGCAGGTTTGTCCTACAAAAATGGCCAAATGTTTAAGATTAATTGAACATTTGAATTAAATGGTGTTTAGTCACTCTCAGATCTCGCAGTAAGGTGTAAAAACCATCGCCAGGCCATGGCGCCCTCTGCAGACATTTGTTATAATGCGTATGGCAGATTAGCTCTAATATATTATGTGTAAGAGTTTTGTTTAATAAAACCATATGATTACTTGCTTTTGATACTTTCTTTTAAATTATTATTATTGCTTCATTGCTATTATATATGTATTTTAAGTCATTTTAAAGGCTATTGTTTGCTTACGTCTGTTTTTATTACCTCAAACAAATTAATTATAATTATCTGATTACTCAAATTAATTATCAGAACAATCAACAGAATACTCAATTACCAAAATAATCGTTAGTGACAGCCCTAGATAAAACCCATTAAGTGGAGTTCTTCAGGTGAACTGAGGAGGGCAGCAATGTGCCTTTGATGCATAGCCTTTTTCAATCAACCTTGTTGTAGTCTTCTTCATTTTTTAAACTTCTAGCAAGAAGGCCAAAGCAGTGCATTTTTACTGGAAGTAATGGTTAAACTAACATTCCATTGTTGTAAAACATGATGCGAGTAAAGACCTTGGTTCAGATCCTTATGAAACTTTTATTATTTATTTTTATTACAGTAAAAGTGTAGAAACCATGTTTTTTATATTTTTTTTTTTTTTTATTGATGGCCATTTGTATAACCATTTGTATTTTTTTTTTTTTTGCATTTGATGACCCTTTTTTATTTACCCTAATATTTAGTAGTATTATTTATAGTATTATAATATTTATTTTAGTTGCTGATACCAATAAAAAAATAGTTGATGAAAGTGGATGAAGAGTTCACAAATGTGTCAGTCATAAAGCAGACTTTATTGGCCTTACTTGTTTTTTTTAAATGTAATTTACTGGCATGAATAAAAATGGCATATTAATGTGCAATGCTCTAATGTGACAGGTCAGTTTAATTCATTTGAAAGGAAAGGAGAGGAAAGGAAAAGAAATGAAAGGATTTCACACTGATCCAAACTGCTGTTTACAAAGAAATGCCCAATATAGTGGTGGGCGACATGACAAAAATCTCATATCACAAAATAAGTCCTCTCATATCGTGACAACAATATATATCATGATATAGTTCCTTTTTGTACCTTTTCTACTTTGGCCTGACACTTCTGATATAAACGAGGCAACTCAACGTTTGTGAAGTGTACCTGGAGTCAAGTGTTTTCATCAATGAACAAAACCCCTGTTTCTAGACTGGGACCATGTCTTTGCAGATGTAAGTTGCAATTGCTTCTGTTATCTAGGGTTGGGTTGGCAATGCCATCGTCCAATGCCGATGGCTGATTGACATCACAGTGTTGAGGCGGCATCGTGATTCCCTCTGCAATTCACTTCTGCCGCTATGACATCTCGGAGATAGCATGTCTCTAATAAAATCGGTCACAAACACAATCTAATGTTGTAACATCTTATTAACTCACTGTCATACATTGTGTGCAACATATCTCTTCTTTCTGTTCATGTTCTGTCAATTTTCTCCACTGCTAAAGAAACCATTAAGCCTCTTAAAAGTCTTCATCCATACTCCTAACAGTTTTGGACCTTAAGACCTCTTTTAAGGGTTAAGATATCTAAGACATGTCAAGCCCTGAATATGGAAAAGTGAAAAGAAAAACAAAGTAAAGTATGTAAGACTCTTGTTGGAAAGGGTGTATGTTAAGAGTTACAGTTAATAGATGTATTTAGTTTATCTTTGCACTTTGGTTATTTGATGAAATATGATATTTAATAAAAAAAAGTTCAGTAGTGTTTTGTCTTTTGCACTGGAGGTAGAAAAAAAATGCATAGCCTTTAAAAGGACCTAACAACAAGGAAGGGCGTATAGTTTCATTTTCACGCAAATCTAAAGACGGTGGAGAGTTTTGTAACGCCATTACACGCAAATAATATACTATTGTGCGTAAGTATTTTTTACTTAAGTTATTATTAAGTTAATAAGTTATTTTTATTTGTCATATACTTGAGTACAGTTTTTAAAGATAGCCTACTTAGTTGTTGTTTTCTTTCAGCTTTTACAGAACAGATGTGTTAAGTCATATTACACATCTTGTTTTATCCTTTTCTTTAAGGCAGCATACATACACACTTTGATCACTTGCTTATTGAAAATCGGACACATAGCCAGAATAATATTTAATAATATATCTCAGTTGATGAAAGTGGATGTCAGAAGGCTCATATGATCTTGCCAAACAGACTTTAAAGACCTAACCTGAATTAAAAAAATTACTGGCAACAAAAATGGCAATGCTCTGATGTGACATGTCAGTTACTTTATGACACTGATCTTCTTTATCACTTAAACAGAGATAATAGACATTAAAAATACTATCCTGTATTTTACATAAATATATATAGTTATATGCATTCAGTTTTATCATGTCCTCAGTGCAAAGTAATCAACTTCCTCAAGAAATATAAAAAATGTAATAACTTTTCCAAATTAGACTACAGTTCCAATGAATCTTATTGAAACTATAGTTATTATTTTTCCAGTTGGAACTTTACATTTTCTTCATTTACAGTTTTTTTTTTTTTTTTTTTTAATGTTATCCTTCCACCCCTTATTTTTATGGAGAATGTTTGTCTGGTAAAAAAAAATTAAAAACATATCTGACATAGTTCTAAAAGTACTGTTCTGAGCTTGGAGGAAGAAAAAAGACCACCCGCTAGGGTGAGCTGGGAAATTTAAACATATTTTAATGCTGTTTTGTCGGGTATCCTCACAAGTGCATTCTTAAATGATTTAGATAATTACTTAAATGTAACTTAAAGAGTTAAAGATAAAATGAGAAATGCAGATTGGTTTCTTTGTGCATAAAGTGTCTGTAAACAAGGGCATCACTGTCCATTGCTGTTCCTTCCTGTGTTTGTTTTTGTTTGTTAATCTAGTTAATGCAAATGAATTAGAGCATCTTTATTCTAATTAATTATAAATTAAAGAAAAAAACATATGTCTGTCCTCTCTAAATTGTAATTATTTCTTTAGCCACTTGAACAGAGAATTGTTTTGCCA
Organism: Labeo rohita; assembly: GCF_022985175.1. Lineage (NCBI taxonomy): Eukaryota > Metazoa > Chordata > Actinopteri > Cypriniformes > Cyprinidae > Labeo > Labeo rohita. The sequence goes on from NC_066875.1 coordinate 3,990,688, forward strand.
CTTGTCATCATGATTGATTGTGATAAGAAACCACTTAGCTATTTTTTGTGCCCCTCCCCCAAGGAAATATGAATTAAAAAAAAAAAAAAATAATTGGTAACAATATTACATAGATTTAGTTCCACACGTTAACACTGGTGTTCCACCCTGTTAAATAATAATATGACAGCATAGATTTAGTTCCACACATTACAGATGGCAAACCATGAAGGACAATGATGGAAATCTCATCCACTGTTTGAACCTGTTAACACTGGTGTTCCACCCTCTTTTTAAAAATAATTTGACAGCAACATTAAATATTTGGCATACTTTTGTCTTATTTTGTTAGGTAATGAGCATTAACAGCATATATATGTATTTTATTTACCATCCTGTTGCCAAAAATGGGCACAAAAAGTACCTGTTCTTAATAATCAAAACACGTTTTTTTTTTTATTTTTTTAATTAAAAATTGTTTTGTAATTGTTTCAAGGATAAAAAAAATACTATAATGGCATAAGGAACATATGCCATCCAAAAAAATATGGATATGGATTTGCCCCTAACAGGGCGGAATACTTTCACAGCCAGTGTCTGAACAATCTACTCATGAATATTATTTTTTGAATCTCTGTGCTTGACCTAATGTATTCCTAATAGTGAAACATGTCACTGTTTTGCTAGAATGCTAAAAACATGCCCCACCCTCCCCCTTTAAATTTCCCATCACTTAAATAAAGGTTAATCTTGTCTCATCTGGCCATAAAACTCAGTGCTGATCTCCTTAGCTGGTAAGACATTTATGTGTTGAAACGCCCAATAATAAAATGTGACATTCTGTAGTTTTGTCTCATATTCATCTTTTAATCATATTTACAGATTTCTTGACACCACAGCAAACAGAGCAATTTTGTCTTTACTGTTTACTTTACTTATGGAGGGCACTGTATATATTAATTAAAACAATTAGCGTGAATTTTGTCCTTTAAATTAAAATTTCAATAATATTGCTGGTTGTTAGTTGAAGACGTGAACACAATAAAATGCTCCAGTTAGTAACGTAACCTTGGTTCCCTAAGATAAGGGTCCTACTCGCACACTGCTCTGAGGGGGTCTCTAACCCGGGTCTCTGGCATCGGAGGGGGACACACCAACAAGGCGGCTTAAAACTGCAGCCACTAACGTCAGTCGCTAGTGCACCTCTTGAGATCAGGGGAGTAAGGTTTACCTGCACAGCAAGGAGAAGTCCACTTCCAAAACAAAGATTCACATATAATTTACTCACCCCCTTGTCATCCAAGATGTTCATGTCTTTCTTTCTTCAGTTGTAAAGAAATTGTTTTTTTTTGAGGAATACATTTCAGCATTTTTCTCCATATGATGGACTGATATGGCGCTCTGATTTTGAACTTCCAAAATGCAGTTTAAATGTGGCTTCAAACAATCCCAAATGCAGTTGTAAAGAAAGAAAGAAGTTGCCGAGAAAGAAGGGTCTTGTCTAGCAAAACGATCGGTTATTTTCATAAAAATTATACAATTTATATACTTTTTAATGTCGAATGCTCGTCTTGTCTTACTCTGCCTGGACTGTGTTTGTTCTAGTTCATAACAGTTAGTGTATGTCGAAAAACTCCTATCTCTTGTTCTCCCTCAACTTCAAAATCGTCCTATATCGCTGTTTTACCTTTTTTGTTAAGGGTGTTTGATCTTCTTTGCATGTTCACTTTGTAAAGACTGGGTTGGCAGTGATGTAGGGTGATTTTGAAATGATTTTTGAAGTTGAGGGAGAAAATATGATTCAGTACGAGTTTTTCGACATACCATAACTGTCTTGAGTCAGAGTACACAGAGTTCAGGGAGAGAAAGAAAAAACAAGCATTTGAGATTAAAGTACTTCCTTTTTTTTTTTTTTTTTTATAAAAATAATAACAGATCGTTTCGCTAGATAAGACCCTTCTTCCTCAGCTGGGGTCATTTATAACCACATTTGAGATCATTTGAAGTCACATTTAAACTGAACAAAGAAAGACATGAACATCTTGGATGACAAGGGGGTGAGTACATTATATGTGAATCTTTGTTTTGGAAGTGGACTTCCAAAAAAATGACAGAATTTGAGTGACCGTTCGATAGGGGCATGACAACAGAATGTCTCTACAATAGCATTGGAAATAGTCAATTATATGGACAGATTACATATCACTTATCTATTTAACATAAATGGTTGATCAAAATAAGTGCTGTCAAATGATTAATCACATCCAAGATAAAAGTCTGTGTTTACATAATATGTGTGTATATATTATTGATTATCTATATGTACACACCTGTATATATGTGTGTGTGTGTGTGTACTTGTTTTTGCTACATTGTGGGGACCACAATGTTATAAAATGATTAAAAATAGTAAATGATGTTTTTCTGAAAGTGTACCGATGCAAAAGTGTTAAATATATATATATATATATATATTGTTTTTTTTATTTACATGCATAATAAAAATACCAACAAGGATGTTGTTGTCTTTAGACTTGTTCTGTAGTTCATAACTACCTATAAAAAGTCATTAAAGAATGATATGAAATGTCGATAATGACAATGGTTGTTGTCTCTCCACAGACTGTAATGAACATTTGAGGATCCATGGCATTCCAGATTCAAGTGCCTATTTCATTTCCAATTCCATTTTCAATTCCAGTAGTACCTAGAAAAACAGATCCTCTCATAAAATGCATCATAGACAACAAGGCAGACAGACTTCGCAAATTAATAAAAGGCAGAGATGGACTGCGAGGCAGAGATATTAATGGACTGTACCCTTCTGAAGACTGGAAAGATGATGTTACTCTGTTATCTGCTGCAGTTATATGCAGAAATGAAGAAATCTGCACTTATCTACTTGGAGAGTCGGCAGATCCAAACAAACCCTCAACAAATGGACAAACTCCTCTACATTATGTTGCAGTAACACTTGGAGTTCCTCTGAGTATTGTGAAAAGATTACTTGCAGAAAAAGCTAACCCAAATGGACATCAATTACAATTGTTTACTCCATTGCAATGTGCTGTTGATTGTGACCGTGAAGACATTGTCAAAGCACTTATAGAGGCTGGAGCTTCACCTGAAAGGAACTATGGGGTGAATCCAGAGCTTGATAAAAAAGTGGAGAGAATGATTTTTCGATTATCTTCACAAAGTCAAGTGTTTGAGAAAATACATCTGTTTTTCTCCCTTTTTGTGCTGTACGAACTAAAAAGGAGATAGAAGTTTTCAGAATCTATAAAGAAAATTTCTTTCAAAAGCATCCTTTCATTCATACAGTTTTGTTTGAGGTGTATTTTGGTGTCATTGGTCCAAGTGCAGATCAGTATCATCAGAGTGCCATCAAGTGGTTAAAAGATACAAAGAGTGCAGACAGATACATTGAGGGAGTCATCAAACGCTTCCCAAAAATCCCTCAGAATCACTGGCCAGTTGCACTAAACTGCTTATTTGCTGCTTTGTGTGTCAGTGAAAGTGTTTCTCTTCAGATATTCAATGATCTTGTGACAATTCTAACAAACAGTCTTCAGCACTCTGGAAATGCACAAGAAATAATCAATCATCTGATTCTAACGATACTCAATGTCATGATGCAGAAGACGTCTGAGCAGAAACTGAGACTCAGTCATTCTGTCTATGAGAAGTTATACAAAAATCTATTGCCTCTCACACATCCTGATTATTCAAGTCTAATTAGAGTTTGGACCTATGGACTGTTTGCCTATATATATGATATTGCTCCTGAACTTGTAGCATTGTCCTCTGTCCCAGAAATGATACTTAACACTGCAATGATAGAGATGGATGAAGTCATGAAAAAAAAACTGCAAAGGTTGGATGAATCATTGAGAAACCCAGGAGGTTCAAGTGCAGTGGATAGTTTATGTGAGGAGACTGCAGCTCTATCAACTAGCCGGAAAAAGAAAAAAAAGAAGAAAAAAATCAAGCAAGAGGTGGGATCACAAGAAGGTGAAGGCCAAGAAGAACTATTTACAGACACTGTAGTGACATCCATTGAGGAATCAAATTCAAGTGTGCAGCCATTCACACAGACAAATGAGAACTCAAGAAGGTGGCATCAAACCAGCCGTCGTTGGAGGTCCAAGCTTGAGAAGCTAGCTAACACTGATGCTAGCAGGACATACAAACTGGGAAACCTTATTCTTGTTCTTGACCCTGAATTTCTGATCGCTAAGGGAAGTGATGGAACTCAAGTTTTCCTTGGTTTGAGGGATGACGGCACTGAGGTGGCTGTGAAACGAATGGATAGGTTTAATTACCAAGACCTCAAAAATGAGGAGGAATTTCTACGGCTTCCAGAACTTGACAGTCCCTCCATTGTGCGATATGTGGACTTTGCAGAGGATATACATTTTGGATACCTTGTTCTTCAGCTTTGTGAGTACACACTGGAGGAATATATCCAAGATCATTTACCAGATGACACGGCTGAGAGAACTTTGATTCTGAAGAAGCTGGTGAAGGAAGTTCTGTGCAGTTTACAGGTTTTACATGACCAGCAGACCAATGTGCTCCATCGTGACATCAAACCCCAGAATGTCCTGATTGGTAAGAGCTAAACGTATTTGTATGTAATTAGAACTCTTTTTGTTCTTTAAATAATTTTAACTTTCTGTTTGTTATAGACATAAAAGGAAAAGCCAGATTGGCTGATTTTGGCATAAGTCGTCGACTAAAACAGGGCGAAACCACTATACGAACAAGAATTGCTGGAACTAGATGCTGGAAGGCAAAGGAAAACATACACGAGAAGGTCAACACTGGGTACAAAAGGAGCTCTGACATTCAGGTGGGTTCTCAATATTAACCAGTTAATTCAAAGTTTACTCTGGGAAGATTCTGAACTCATGGTAACACTGTAATCTGTTTTAAGGTTGCTGGGATGTTAGTGTACTACATTGTCTCTGGAGGACACCATCCATTTGGTGAAGATGTGGATTGTGAGTACAATATTTTACGAGGAAGATACTCACTGGAGCATCTGGATGATGATGTAGCGAAGGATCTTGTAGAGTGGATGATCAAAGAAAATCCAAATGAGAGACCAACTGTGGAGCAAACCCTCGCACACCCCTTCTTTTGGGCTGATGACAGGTACATTATGATCTTGATGACATTTGAGTGATGAAATATAGTACAAATCTTGAATCAATACATCCAATGGGCCATGAGTTATTGCTTCCTTGACATTTTAGACATTATAGAATAGATAATATAGCTGATTGTATATTGTTTCTGAAATCATCTCAGGAGAGTGCGGTATCTGAAAATTTTGGGAAATGAGAAAGAGGCTGAAAACTGTCGTAATGCAGATGAGGAGCTCCTGAATGCCATTTCAAAACACACAGAGGGGAAAAGCTTTTCTGAATGGAAGAATAAAGTAAGTATGTTGTATTAAAACCTGTTGTTATTGACTATAATTGACCTTGCTTTTATTGTTAAAATTTAATTCAATACGTTTTAGCTTAAATCTTAAATGATTACTGCAGAAAAATTTGTTCATTGTCAAAATATTTTTTGTCAGTTGCCGTCTGAGCTTGTCCAGAAACTGGATGGTAAGAAGAAACCCTATCCTGAAAACACACTGGGCCTGCTGCGATTTCTACGCAACCTACACGAGCATTAGTGAGTAACGTCATGTTGAGTATTTACTCAATAAATCAGTAGTATTCCATGTCAAACCATGTTTTTTGGTGTGTGTTTTATCTGTACATAGTCCAGAGGATGCAGAGAGCATCAACCTGATGGCTTCATTCCCTGATCTGTTTGGGAGTGTGTTCAGCTTAGCGAAGGAGAGAGGATGGAACTCCAGGGCGAGTCTGAAAAAGTTCTTCAGCTCAACTCCACAGATCTGATTGTTGTATTTTTTTTATGCAGTGTGTGCATTGATTCTGCATTATGAATGTGTTTAATGAATGAGTTTAAATGTAGGATTTAAGATCCTCACACTTTTTGTATTTGATGAGCTAAGATTCATCCTTCTACAAACGAGGTTCTGATGATTGAAAAATATTAATAATAATAAAATATTAAAAGATAAAAAAAAACAATTATGCAAAATGTTAATAGGGTAATTTGAGTTATTGCTTGAGTCATCTTGTGGAAAATATGTAAATATCTCGTACCCAGATTTCTTGTGCCAGTACTAAAAAACAAACAAACAAACAATGTAACTCTCTCTCACACCCCTGAACTCTTTGTATTGGTTTTTCCATCTTGTGCCCATATATGGTTTTCCTGTTCCTGCTCTCATTATGTCATTATTAGTATATCACCTGTGTCTTAATTAAGTTCATTGTAATCACCTGTCTTTATAAGTTGGTTTCAGTTCAGTGTTTATCGTGCGGTCTCGTCTATGTGCACGTGTGTTCCTGCCCTGCTTGTGGATTTATCTGTTTGGAATATATTAAATTTTGATTTCCTTGACCTTCGTCTTTGTGCTTAACCTTCACATGTAGTTGTTACACTATCAGACTTATTTTCTTTCAAAAAAATTATAAACGTTTTAGATTTTGTATTGTACATCTATGTGTAAATAATGAACTGTGATTGTATCGTTCTGATAGAAATATTAAAAATGGAAATGTACATTTTATTTCTATCCTTATTCACATAAACATTACAAGGATGCCTATAGGATTACTATATTAATTTTTAGCAACAATACACTCTTCTTGTTCATTCTTCAGAAGGATGCCTGTTTCAGTCCTGCCCTTTAGCAAATGTGCATTTGATTAAAAACACACAAAGAAAGTTATTGTTCCTATCCAAGCAAAACTGACGTAAACAGGAAGACCATTCATACAGCAAACAGTCCCTGTGTGCACTCTAAAGGGGGCAGAACAACCAGAGCAAAAGTTTATTCCACTATGATTTTTAAAGAAATTTAGATTCATCAAGATTGCATAAACCGAACAAAATCCTTTCTAAGGGTTATGAAACAATAAAAGCTGTTATTAGCTTTATGTATCGAACTGACTACTATGTGAGGATCTATAACCTAAGCGGAGTTCTTCGGATGAACTGATGAGGGCAGCAATACGCCTTTGATAAGCCTTTGCCTGCCGCAAATGCCAACAAGAAGAAGTGGTTTCATTTTTACCCACATCTGAAGAGCTGCGAGGTCATTGCCCGCAAACGGTAAACACAGTTGTCCGTAAGTATTTTTTTTTTCGCCGTTGTTATAGGCTACTTGCTTTTTAATAATACTTGATTCTGTTTGATACTTGATTTTTTCCCCCGTAGCTTTACGGAATAGATGAAGGCCTATGTTAATTCATAGGACACGAATTAACGGGACATTCACATAAGGCAGATCTGTTCACTCACTCTTGAAAATTTGACGCAGTGGCCAGAATAATACGTTAGGGGCTAGTTGATGATAATATTTGACAAATAATATCTGATGAAATGAGGAGGCCAGATGCAGGCAAGTCTAGAATATCTGAGGGTGCTTCTTAAATTAGTGAGGGTGCGCTATTGAAGTAAAGATGTAATGTGTAAGCAATATCTCCTAAGCACCACCATAATAAGAATAGCACGGTGTAGAGACTTAGAATAGTGCAGTGAGAGATTTAAACGTACAATTCTTTACTTTTACAAATAATAGTTAGTTGCAAATTTGAAATAAATAAATAAAATAAAATAAAATAAAATAAATCAACACCTTCAAAATATTAAAATGTATTAATCTGTTACAATGAATCACTTTGTTATAATGATCTATATAATGACTGGACTGCTCAGTGAGTTCTATTCAGCGGTGAATTGTTTGAATCTTACTGTTCCCTACTGACAGAGGACATCACTGACTGACACCCAAAAGCTTGACCAAAAACCACCGATTTGGGTTCCCTTTAGATACGTTCACTTGCATTGCATCAGTCTCGCATTGGGGGAACACTCCATTTTTGCTCTGAAGCCTGAAGCCTGATTTGTTCATGCTGAATGGCATGTTAGCCCACCAGAACAGGTAGGGCTGACAGCCTATGTAAGTCGATGCTGAATGCCATTTGATTGTTATCTTTTACTTTTAGATTGAAGATCATCTCCTTGCAGGAATGCGGTGCTTACAGCTCGTGGCTGACAGCTTAGAATGCCGTTCTTCCCTACAGCTGTCCGGTGACACTATTAGGCCCCTTTTCCACCAGCAGGAACCGGGTGCTAGTTCAGTGTTAGTGCTATTGCCGGTTCGGAATTGGTTCAACTAACGAGTCTTCTAAGAACTGGTTTGCTTTTCCACAGGATAGACAGCCACCACAGAGCCAGGTCTTATGTTACTGAATACGTCTTATCTCTCCTAGCAACTATGCAGCAGCACCAAACATAAACACACCAGGCTTGCTCGAGATGCACTGGCGCAGCGCAGACTGATCAGTGCATGACACCGAATCACCACAAGAGTGTTTGGAGAGCAGACAATTCTTTAAGCTTTCCAATTGCTCTCGTCACTTTCTGTGAAAAGAGCATCATTTCTGTGACAGCTAAATCTTCTCATGCAGGAATGTGTTAGTTTGTAGTCGGCTGTAGTCTGAGCGTTGTGTTCAAGAGCAGATTTTTGGTCTAGACGCTGCCAATGCGAGGCGACACAGGCCCGGCGTCAGGGGGGCGTTTAGCTTTTCAATTTCCAATGCATCAATTGTCCCTTATTCCTGATTATATCTTAAGCAGTGCACTTTAAACCAGAGTCCTGCACTCGGTCGGCTCCACCATGTGGTGAGATAATGAGTACAAAAATGATTAGGCCCTTTTTATTTTTGATATTTATTTTATTTTAGTTAGATTTTCAATAACTACTGTTAGTTTCGTTTTCTTGCAGTTTTCATTAAATACAGCTCTTAATACAAAATTTTTTAGCCTTTAAACATATATGATATTTTTTTTACATATAAACTCGTTTAACAAGCATTTTAGAAGTAAAAAAATAAACATTTATTTGTCAGAATAAGACCAGATGAGGCTCCTTTAGGCGATTGACATCTCGTCCTTTTAGTTTGCTTTGCATAAAATAAAATGATTTACAGCAACAAAACTGTTTTATATATTAAATAAAACATACACAAACCTATATTTTACCAAAGAAATGCAAGTCTGCACACTGAGAATTACTCTCAACTGAAGAGGATGCAAAATATCTGTGCTCATTGCAAACGCAACTGTTGCGACTGTCCAACAGCTGGGTTACACAAAAAACTGCCCAAACACAAAAAAATGTTGAAATGATAGTTAAATTAACCATGGTTTTTTAGTAGCCTACATGTGCGCACTATAAAAGCAACTGATGCAAGCCGATAATCACTTAAGTTGGTCCACCAAGTGATTCCGCAAATGCTCCGTTACTTCTCCCTTCTCTCATCACTTGATCGGTCACCCCACTTTGTTCCATCCTAAGCACTGCCTCCAACCCCCAGACAGCAGAGTTAAGGGTTAGGGCAGACAGTTCTAAATGAGTTCATGCCAGCTCAGATCCTGCATGTCTCACTTCCCTCGCAGCGAGAGGATTTTTCAGTGCTCTTTTCCCGAGAGAACCAACGGTCCTCGTCACATGTGAGCAGCTGGTTCCCTTTTGCCTTTTCCAAGGAGGATTTTGCTGATGACTTTGTGTTATTGGTGCTTCTAATATAGTGGGCTGAGTGAACTCCATAAAGGATGCCGTCTCCTACTGCATGGTGAGCCAGATAGTGCCAGGCCACTCTGGACACCAAACTCATATATGCCCACACCGAGGCCACTGAGTAGCATGGTTCGGAATGGTCGGCTCTGGATGAGCCTGCCACAGCTGACTTGATAAAATAATCTCTGCAGCTGAGGTGTTGCCAGTGAGCTCCCCATCAGAGACCTGCCCCATCTTTCTTAAAGTTCACAATGAACTTACTAGGGTTGTGGTGTGAACTTCAAAAGTGGGCAGAACCTCCAATATGGGGCGGAGTTTCCTCGCACAAAGGCTTTCACCATTGGCTCTGGCTTCAGCCAATTGTTATTGACTTACTTGATATTTCAAAATAAAATTTTATGAATTAAACATTATTTCTAGTTGATAAAAAATTAAATATGCTAGATAAATAAATATGCTCCGTGAGAGCAGAGACCAAATCTCGTAGTGGGGATTGAACCTCTACTTAATTATGTAAATGGGAATCACCCATGAGCTCTCCCGCAAGGCGTCCCAGAGCAGCGCAACGCAGGAGTGTGTTCGGGGCTCGAGATTCGCAAGGTAGAAGGCAGTAGTGATGCTGGGTGTAACTAAAAAGGTACCATTGTCCGGTGAGGTCCAGTTGGGGAGTTATAGAACGGCCAGCTCAGTGATGTCATATCGCATAATCTTATTAACTGCTTATTTCCTAAACTGCAATGTTCTTTACCATGCTATACACCAAATCCCACAGTTTCACTGGTTAAGGTTAGGGTCAGGTGTAGGGTAGGTTTAGGGGTTAGCACTGTTTGTAGCATAGTGTAGAAAATGAATACTGTGATTGACACAACCAATAAAATCTTTAGAATCAGCTGTGGGGCACAGTTTGCGTTGAAGTGGATTGGGGGAAAAAAAAATTGAGCATGCGTGCCATGTGCTTGTCTGTCAAGGGGAGGAAACCACGCCCTTTTTTGGAGCACCCAAAGGCTGCAGTTATGCCCTTCTCCAATTTTGGCCTTGGCCACCTATGTTCATGGCACAAAGGCAGAGGAGGTATGAGATATTCCCCCCTTCAAAGTGGCAGTTGCTGTGCATTTTGCCGATCTTCAGCAAAATCTCACAGAGATCAAGAATGTGGACTCGCCAGTCTCCCTTTAAATCTACCTCCCAAATCCCCCATTCAGCTCTGGGCATTGGATGCAATATTGCAATATAAAAACAAATGCTGGCCCTGTTCTACCTGCCGTGGCCAAGCAAAATACCGCTGTCAGCCTCCTGCCTTTATGTAGCGACCTGTCAGTCAAGAAACTCAGACCCCTTGCCACCCAGCTTCGGGCTTGGAAAGCCATCCGGGGCATGTCAGGTTGGATCTCAAACACAATAGGACGAGGCTACTCACTTCTATTCACTCGCAGACCTCCCCGCTTCAAGGGTTAATTTAAACTCTTGTCCAGGACAACGAGGCTCACATTCTCAGATCCGAAGTACAATGCCCTACCAAAGGGCACCTTAGAAACTGTTTCACCAGCACTCAGGGAGTCTAACTTTTACAGCCGATACTTCCTCATTTCAAAAAAAGATGATGGGCTCTGGCCCATCCTCAGTTTTAGAACCCTTCATCACACCTTTATGAGGAGGTTGTTCAGGATGTTAACTTTGAATCAGGTTTGAATCCGTGTATCTGAAAGATGCACACTTTCATATCCAGATAGCCCCCAATCACAGATCATTCTTGAGAATGGTGTTAGATTGGGTGGCTCATCAGTATACAATTTACACCATTTGGACTGTCTCTAACTCCATGTACTTTTACATAGTGCATAGGTGGAGCTCTCTAACCTTCTAAGACTGACGGGAAACTGAGTCATGAACTGATCTTGACGAATGGTTGGTCTTGGCTCGTTCGGTGCAAGAACTGCACGCCTGAATGCACACTGAAAATTCAGCGGCTAGTGGCAACATTCAAAGTGGGAAACATGCTTGATTTCAGAGACTTCCCGAGGATGCTGGGCCTCATGAAAGCCACATCCTCAGTGATTTTGTTGGGCCTGCTCTTCATGCTCCCCCTCCAGTTTTGGCTCGAAGACCTTGTTCCCCCTCGTGCTTGGCAGATGGGATGCCTCACACTCAGCTGAGATCCACCCCTCTGCCTCAGAAGACAATGCTCACTGGCCACATGAGTGCCTTCCTTTTAGTCGCTCTGCTCCCTCAAGTGATCAGACGAGTCAGGGAAACAAAATTCCCAGTCCTCCAAGTGGTCCCACTCTGAGCCGAAACCAGTTGTGGTTCCCCGAGTTAATGCAGCTGCTGTCAGGAGCCCTGTGCCTGATCCCACTGAGGAAGGACCACGTCTCTCAATTAAGGGGATCAGTGTGACACCCAAACCTGAGCTGTGGTGCCTATACTTATAGCCCCTGGATGACAGCCGTTATGGCTCCCTGTGAGGGTTGTTAGTACAATCTCAGAAGCTAGAGCTCCATCTACAAGATGCCTCTACGCTCATAAACGGACTGTCTTCTCCAGTTGGTGCGCAGCCCTGAGTGAAGACCTGTCCTCTTGTGATGTGTCCTCCATCCTAACCTTTCTGCAGGAGCTGTCAGACAAGTGGTGCAGCCCTGTCTTCGCACAAAGTGTATATGTGTATTAGCCATTGTGGCTAATCGTGCTCCGGGGCCAGCCTGTCCATTGGCAAAAATTCTTCAAGGGGAGCCAGGATTCTTAAGGCCTTAAACTGTTCTGACCTGGGACTTGTCTACAGTCCTCAGGGCCCTCCGAGGCCCCCTATGTTATAAGACACACTGCCATGCTATAAGACTGCACAAGATGACGCTGTTCAGTCAAAAGATTCAAATGAAATCACATTTAGCGCCGACCTATATAGGCAGTCGGCCCTGCCCATTTTGGTGGCCTAAAATGCCATTTGTTTGTGCACTTGCACAAACGTGAACAAATCAGTCTTCAGTATTTGGAGGAAAAATTAATTTACCCCAATGTGAGATTGTCACAATGCTCATTCCTGTATCCCAGGGAACAAAGTTTACATTCGTAATCAGAGCGTTTTTAGGATGTGTGTATGTAAATTAATTGTTCCTTCAGATGTTATCTGCAATGTTTAGGGTCAGGCAGAATAAGTGATATGTTGAAATTGTGTAAGGCGGGTGTCAATATTGTTTAACATCTCTCCACAGGTTGTAATGAACATTTGAATATCCATGGAAATCCAGATCCCAGTGCCATTTTCACATCCACTTCAAATTCCAATTACAATTCCAATTCCAGTTCCAGCAGTACCAAGAAAAACAGACGCTCTAATACAATGCATCATAGAGAAAAAGGAGCAGAGACTAAGGAAATTATTAAGAGGAAAAGATATTAATGGACTGTACCCTTCTGAGCTCTGGAATGATGATGTTACACCATTAACTGCAGCAGTTTTATGCTTTAATGAAGAAATTTGCTCTTATCTACTTGACGAGTCTGCTGATCCAAACAAACCCTCAACAAATGGACGAACACCTCTACATTATGCTGCATTTACAACTGAAGTTCCACTAAGTATCGTGAAAAGATTACTTGCAGCAAAAGCTAACCCAAATGGACTTGGGTTACAAATTTTAAGTCCATTGCAATGTGCAGTTGATTGTGACCGTGAAGACATTGTGAAAGCACTTATAGAGGCCGGGGCTTCACCTGAAGTCAACTATGGGGTGAATCCAGAGCTTGATAAAAAGGTGGAGCGAATGATTCATCAATTATCATCACAGGGTGAAGTATTTGAGAAAGTACATCTATTTTTCTCTCTTTCTTGTGCTGTTCGAACAAAAAATCAGATAGAAGTTTACAGAATTTATAACAAACATTTCTTTCAAGAGGATCCATTCAATCATATTATTTTGTTTGAGGTGTATTTTGGTGTCATTGGTCAAGGTGCGGAGCAGTATCGTCAAAGCGCCATCAAGTGGTTAAAAGATACAAAGAGCACAGACAGATACATTGAGAGAGTCATCAAGCGCTTCCCAAAAATCCCTCAGAAATACTGGATGAATCCACTAAACTGCTTAAATGTTGCTTTATGTATCAGCAAAAGCATCTTTCCTCAGATATTCAGTGATCTTGTGTCTATTCTAACAAACAGCCTTCAGCATGCTGGAAATGCACAAGGAGAAAAAATCAATCAACTGATACTAAAGATACTTAATGTCATGATGCAGAAGACGTCTGAGCAGAAACTGGGACTCAGTCATTCTGTCTATGAGAAGTTATGCAAAGGTCTATTGCCTCTCACACATCCTACTTATTCAAGTCTAACTGGAGTTTGGACCTATGGACTGTTTGCCTATATAAATGATATTGCTCCTGAACCTGTAGCATTGTGTGGATTGTCACCCATCCCAGAGATGATACTTAACACTGCAGACATAGAGATGGATGAAGTCATGAAAAAAAAACTGCATAAGTTGGATGAATCACTGAGACATGCAGCAGGTTCAAGTGCAGTGGATAGTTTGTGTGAGGAGACTGCTGCTCTATCAACAAGCAGGAAGAAGAAAAAGAAGAGGAAGAAGAAAATCCAGCAAGAGGTGGGATCACAAGAAAGTGAGCGGCAAGATAAAGAGGTCACTGCAGGGACATCCGTTGAGGAATCAATATCAAGTGTGCAGCTGCTCACACTTGAGAACCCAAATATCTCCAGAAGGTGGCATCAGACAAGCCATCGCTGGAGGCCCAAGCTTGAGAAGCTAGCTAACATTGATGCTAGCAGGACACATAGACTGCCAGGTCTTACTCTTGTTATTGATTCTGAATTTCTGATTGCTAACGGAAGCGATGGAACTCAAGTTTTCCTTGGTTTGAGGGATGACGGCACTGAGGTGGCTGTGAAACGAATGATTAGATTTAATTACCAAGTTCTCAGAAATGAGGAGGAATTTCTACGGCTTCCAGAACTCGACAGTCCCTCCATTGTGCGATATGTGGACTTTGCTGAAGATGCCAATTTCGGATACCTTGTTCTTCAGCTTTGTGAGTACACACTGGAGGAATATATCCAAGATCATTTACCAGATGACACGGCTGAGAGAACTTTGGTTCTGAAGAAGCTGGTGAAGGAAGTTCTCTGCAGTTTAGAGGTTTTACACAGTCAGCAGAGCAGAGTGGTCCATCGTGACATCAAACCCCAGAATGTCCTAATTGGTAGGAGCTAAACATAAGTTATTAAAACAATTAGAATCCATTTTTTTCTTTAATTTGAAATTTCTGTTTGTTACAGACATAAAAGGAAAAGCCAGACTGGCTGATTTTGGCATAAGTCGCCGATTCAAACAGACTGAAACCACTTTACGAACAAGAATTGCTGGAACTAGATGCTGGAAGGCAAAAGAAACCATAAAAGAGAAGGTCAACACTAATTACAAGAGGAGCTCCGACATTCAGGTGGGTTTTCAATATTTATATATATATACAATATTAATATTTATATTTAGCTAAAAGTTTCCTCAGTACACATTCTGTACTCATGGTAACACTGTAACTTGTTTTAAGGTTGCTGGGATGTTAGTCTACTACATTCTCTCTGGAGGACACCATCCGTTTGGTGAAGATGTGGATTGTGAGTACAACATTTCACGAGGAAGATACTCACTGCAGCATCTGGATGATGATGTAGCAAAGGATCTCGTCGAGTGGATGATCAATGAAAATCCAAATGAGAGACCAACTGTGGAGCAAACCCTCGCACACCCCTTCTTCTGGACTGATGACAGGTGGTGATGACTGATGATCTTGATGACATTTGACATAAAATACCATTATCCTAATACCATAAGCCATTAATCCCAATAGATTCTTTTAAACCTGAAAGCACAATTATAATTTATTTGTATGTCACTTTTAACACAGATGGTGTCACAAGGACACTATAAGAGACACTATAGCACAGACAATATATTTGTCAACTTATTGTGTAATGCATCTGAAATTGTCACAGGAGAGTGTGGTATCTGAAAATATTGGGAAGTGAAAAAGAGGCCGAAAACTGTCGTAATGCAGATGAGGAGCTCCTTAATGTCATTTCAAAACACACAGAGGGGAAAAGCTATTCTGAATGGAAGACTAAAGTAAGAATTACATTAGGTTAAGTGTTGTACATTTAGTACTTAATATAGTACTTAATGCATAATATAGTTGAACCTAATATATTGCAGCTTAAATGTTCAATTAGTATTGTGAAAAATCATTATTTTCATTCTTAACTGTCAAGTATTGTTTTCACAGTTTCCGTCTGAGCTTGTCCAGAAACTGGATGGTAAGAAGAAAGTCTATCCTGAGAACACACTGGGCCTGCTGCGATTTATACGCAACCTACACGAGCATTAGTGAGTTACAGGAATAACTGACAATGAATTGTTGAAATATAGGAAAATAATGCACAATATGAGCTGGTAATGCTTTTACAATGCAAGGTGGACAATAAGTAAAGTAGCCTACATTTAATCAATAACAACTGATCAATTTTGATCAACAGCCAGAAGGAGAGAAGAGGTATAGAGTTTTAAGAAAAGCTAAGTTTTAACTAAGACTTTCTTGCCTAATAATTTTGTTATTTGTGTGTCTCTCACAGTAAACCTGATGCTGTAAAAATCAACCTGATGGCTTTATTCCCTGATCTCTTCGGGACTGTATACATCCTTGCCAAGGAGAGAGGATGGAACTCCAGAGAAAGTGTGATTATGGACATCAACTCAGCATCATGAATGCAAATCTGAGAAAAAAATCTTATTTTGCTGGCAACATTAATTTAACGGTGACTGAGCAAAAACTGCACACTAACACAAAGCTTTCATACTACTTTACTATTTTTTTTTGTCAGTTACAAAAAAACTGAACAAAAGTACACATATTCAACTAAAAATATTTTGTATTTGCATGCAACTGACCTCATGGATCAAGAAAACTTTTAGTGCAGTGTGGTTGTGTTTGTTGCCATTTAGCGTTTGGGATAAGAAAATAAATAAAAAAAGTATCTTAATCTGCACCTTAACTGAACTTGTCACCTTAATAAATCATCATCACATCTTTTTAACACCTTACCTTGCTTAGGTAACGTATTGTAAAGGTGCGTTCACGCCATATCGGAATTCCCGTAATTACGAGATTCCAACTTGTAACAAGCGTTCACGTCCTTGTAGAACTCGTAATTACAACTTGTGAACTGGGAGCCTTCTGAGAGCTACGAGTTGTACCATATGACCGATGTACCACCTGACCAACGTAGGCTCTGTTTAGGCGTTTATAGTGTTGCCATAGAAAAGCATAATTCCGAGTCTGAGGACATGAACAGCTCCGAGTAGAAAGTCACATGTTGTCATCTCGAAATTACGGTAATTACGATATGGCGTAAACGCAGCATAATGTGACAATCACACATGACAGTACTGTGAAATGTCCCATCACCTCTAAAGGCTGATTTAAAAATTTTATGTAACACGCGGTTTCCTGTTGAATTACCTGGTAACGGGTGTAAAAAGTACTCAAAAATTATACTTGAGTGAAAATACAGATACTCTTACTTGAGTAAAAGTAAAAACAGTACAATTTTAAACTGTACTTAAGTATTAAAAAGTACAAGTACCCTAGCTGAATCATCTTCTCAGTGTTGAATCATCTTCCCAATGCAAAGTGAAATTGCTTAAAAATAAACTGAATAAAATGTTTTGTCAGACACAGAGTTTTGGTTAAATGGAGAAAAAAAAAACAATGGCTGTAGGTCAAAACATCTATCTAGACAACAACAATTAAAATACAGCAAAGTGGAACACAAAAATATACAGCCCTTAAAGGGATACCCAATCCTTTACATCCTCATGACTTTCTTTATTCAGATGAACACAAACTAAGAGTTTTTGGACGTCCAAAAATAACACTTCAACAAATATACAACTACACAAAGACGAGATACAAGATGCAAGAAAATGCATCTAATACTAATATTTTAAACTTGACCATTGTACTCACTTTGTGTGGTTTTTGAAAGTTATCCTGTACGCTTGGATTATATGGACTACAAACATGGAAAGCAAGTAATATGAAAGCAAGTCATTATTTCGATTAAAAAAAAAAAAAAATGAATCATTGACAGTCCTAACTGTTACTATATCCTTATAATATGACTTATCCATTCTCTGATAAGAACATCACTAAACATGTTTTATTATTAATTTAACGTGCAATGCTCATTAAAACATGTTTGTAATATTTAATTTCAAAAAGCAGTCATCCCTATCAAAACACAGATAGTATTTAAATTAAATCACTGATTGTATTTGCACTCAGCCATTTTGTGGATTCAGCCAATATACAGATAGCTAACAGATTTATCAAAATGGACAAAAATAATGAATAAACTTTTTCTGTGAAAAAAGCTACTTTGCTATTCATAACTTTTGATGCCAGAAATGTAGCTGATTTAGGTTATAACTGAAGCTGAAATGTGTGTGCTTGATGCGTGGAAACAAACCTCATTGGTTCTTGCACATCAAAAGCACTTTTGAGTTTCTGTATTGCATGAGATAAAAATATAAATGCAAAAACTGTAATGAGTACTTCTAAAGTTGAAATAAAATTGAAAAGGGTAGGCTAAAAAGTACATTCAGTTTAAATTTTACTTGAACACCCCTGGATTATGTATAGATTTCCACCAGCAGGTCTTCTCTATCTCTGTCCTTGTAGACATATTTTTGGAAGATGATGAAGATTCTGGGTTAATCTGTTCAACCTATTGTAACCCTGCTATAAGCCTATAACAGTTAATTTTGTGAATATACATGCAAATTATTGCTTACATAAATGTTTCTTAAATCTTGGAATAGCTACACGCCTGATCAATCTGGCGCGACTGCAATTCGAAATCGAAAAGGAAAAACGGAGGAAGTACAAAAGAATCGAGTAGTGCCCGAAACACGTCTGTGATCCTGTGGAAAATGACGTCTTCTGTCAGGAAGTGTATGGTTTCTTTTTTACCCAAATCTGAAGAGCGGGAGTTTTGGAAACGCCATTACAAGCAAAAAGGAAGAAAGAACTGTTCATAAGTATTATTGTTATTATTATTATTATTATTATTATTATTCATGGTGGTTATAGGCTACTCTAGTACAGTTTCTTGTTTTCTAATCATTGATTGCTTTTTCGGTTTTAATTCGTTTGTACAGCTCTACGGAATAGAGGTTAATTCTTAACCCGTTTTTCTTACACATAACGCAGATATGATCACTTGTTGAACATTTTTTGACACAGTGATGTCCAGAATAACAGCTGCCTTAGAGCAACTTAGAGGACAGCTGGGGGGTGAAAGTAAGATTAAGCTCAGTATTAACACTGAGCTTAATACTGTTAACTAATATGCAAGCAATATTAACTAGTAGTTTCTTGTTAGGCATTCAGTAATTACTAAACAAAATATTTGCATTGAGAACTACTTCCTAATTATGATCAATTAATAAAGAATAACCACTTACTTACTAATCACAACAGTAACATGTCTAAAAGTAAACTACTGTCTTGTTTTATTCTTGACATGGTCATAAAATGCCTTTTTCAGAAGCTTGCATCTCAAATGGGCTCTTTGCGGAGACTAATTTATGAATATTATATGCCCACAAATAAGTTGGCTACAGATTGTGACTACTATACTCAGTGTTGGGCTGTAACTAGTTACATGTAACGGAATTACATAATTTAATTACAAAATCAATGTAACTGTAATTAAATTACAGCTACTTTTGAAAATGTTAATGATTACAAAGGGGGTTACATCTGAATTTTTTTTTCAAACACACACACCCACCCACATACAGATTTAATTGACTTTTCCAAAATTGCATTGACTGCTCTAAAATGAGACACCAATGTTTAAGGAGTTTAGGACACAGAATAGGACTCATGCTTATTCGATAACTGTTTTATTTCCTATTTGGGTTTATGCATATACTTTATTTTTTAAGATTAATTGTTTTTGTTTTTTTTCCCAAGGCGTTGTTAGATGCCAGTGTTTCCTTTCATATCTATTCAAACATTTGATTTCAAAACCAGTATCATAGCTATTAAACTATTTCTTGTTATGATTTCAAATCTGTATTTAACATCAGAATGATCTAAAAGTAAATAAGAGGTGTTACGTCTGAATTTCCTTTAAATTTCCTTTTGCTTTAAATTAAATTATTACACGGCTCTGTGGAATGCTTGATTCTGATTGGTCAGTCGTGACATTCCAAGGTATGTTATTCCCAATAACAACTGGTTAACTTTTTCGGCGCTATACGCATTATAGTTTTCTTGGTGGAAGCTTTGTGTTTGATTAGCTAATAAAGTATTAAAATGCAATTCAATATTATGTGTACAATTTCTTAATTCTGTCAACTTGCCACTTGCTAGCAACTGATTTCTTTGTGGAAGTTTTGCATTCAAATATTTCAACTCAGATCAGTGTTTTGTGTCTGAATATTTACTTTTGTGGCAAGCAGTTGTGTCATAAGTGGGACAATGTACATCCAGCCAGCTGTTATTGCAAAATAAAGATAAAGTAAGTGATAAATAAGTGATAACGTCTGACAGTAATCAGTGTTGAGTGCTACTGTAAGGTTAACTCTGCCTGATTTATGTTTTAAAATGATTAACAGTTGAAAATATTAGAAATTTAGAAAATCTAAAAGTAGTCAAAAGTAATGTTACACTACTTTAATCAATTGAAAATGTACACTACTTATTACATTTTAAATAGAGTAAGTTGTAATCTGTAACCTATTACATTTCCAAAGTAACCTTCCCAACACTGACTATACTTTTACCAAAAACCAATTTATTTCAAACTTAAACAGAATAATAATAATAATGATAATAATTCATTTAAAATTTTAAATAACTATGAAGAGATGCTGACAAACCCATGATTGGATTAGTTCACTATTATGAGCTGTATTCAGTGTCTGTTCAATATGTCTCCGACTCCAAAACACTTAGATAGTGACAGTATCCTGGGAAAGACTTCTCTCTAGGATATTAATATAATTGATGATCTCTTGTCAAAAACAGTTTGCATCTTAATAAAGACATTGACTGCATAGTGTTAAGCACAAAACAACATCAGCTTTTCTGCATCGAAAACCTTTTTAAAAAGGTACCACCCCAATGACAGCTTTCATAACATTTTTCTGAGAGTATACCTCTAAAACTGCTTATGAATTTGATCAAGTAATGACTGCTATGTCCATAATGGTAATAGTGTTTAACATCTCTCCACAGATTGTAATGAACATTTAAAGAACCATGGCAATCCAGATCCCATTACCGTTTGCAGTTCCAGAAGAACCTAGAAAAACAGATCCCCTAATACAATGCATCATAGACAACAAATTAAACAGACTTCGCAAATTAATCAGAGGCAGAGATATTAATGGACTGTACCCTTCTGAAGTCTGGAATAATGATGTTACACCACTGATGGCAGCAGTTTCATGCAGTAATGAAGAAATCTGCTCTTATTTACTTAAAGAGTCAGCTGATCCAAACACTTCATCAATAGATGGAGTAACACCTCTACATTATGCTGCTTTAACACCTGGAGTTCCAATGAGTATCGTGGAAAGATTACTTGCAGCAAAAGCTGATCCAGATGGACATGAATTACAAATTTTTACTCCATTGCAGATTGCAGCTTTTACTGACCGTGAAGACATTCTGAAAGCACTTATAGAAGCTGGAGCTTCAGCTTATAGGAACTGTGGGACTGAACCAGAGAATGACATGAAAGTGGAGAGGATGATCCATCAACTGTCCTTACAAAGTGAACATTTTCAAAATGTTAAGCTGTTCTTCTGTTTTTCTTGTGCAGTACATGATAGAGACCAGGCAGAGGTTTTCAAAATCTATAAGGAACATTTCTTTGAAGAGGATCCTTTCATTCATTTAATTCTTTTTGAGGTGTACTTTGGTGTCACTGGTCCAAGTACAGTTTTTTTGCCTACATAAATGACTTTGCTCCTGAACTTCTTGCATTGTGCGGATTGTCTTCAGTCCCAGAAAGGATACTTTATACTGCAGAGATAGAGGATGAAGCTATGAACAAAAAGCTACAAAAACTGAACTTATCACTCAAACATCTACTAGGAGCAGTGGGTAGTTTGCATGAGGAGACTGCAGCTCCTTCAAAGAGCAGGAAAAAGAAGAAAAAGAAAAAAATCCAGCAAGAGGTGAGATCACAAATAAGTGAGCAACAAGATGACGAGGAATTGTATTCAGACACTTTAGTGACATCCGTGGAGGAATCAAATTCAAGTGCGCAGCCGCTCACACAGCCAACTGAGAACTCAAGAAGGTGGCATCAAACGAGTTGTCGTTGGAGGTCAAAGCTTGAGAAGCTAGCTAACATTGATGCTAGCAGGACATACAGACTGGAAAATCTCACTCTTGTACTCAGTGATGAATTTCAGATCGCTAAAGGAAGTGATGGAACAGAAGTTTTCCTTGGTTTGAGGGATGACGGCACTGAGGTGGCTGCAAAACGAATGATTAAGTCTAATTACCAAGTCCTTAGAAATGAGGAGGAATTTCTCAGACTTCCACAGCTAGAAAGCCCCTCCATTGTGAAATATGTGGACTTCGCTGAAGATGACAATTTCGGATACCTTGTTCTTCAGCTTTGTGAGTACACACTGGAGGAATATATCCAAGATCATTTACCAGACGACAGCGCTGAGAGATATTTGATTCTGAAGAAGCTGGTGAAGGAAGTTCTCTGCAGTTAAAGGTTTTACACGACCAGAAGACCAAAGTGCTCCATCGCGACATCAAACCCCAGAACGTCCTGATTGGTAAAAGCTAAACCAAAGTTTCCGTGTTTAATTAATTTATAAAGACTAAGTTTGTTCTTTAAAATGACAGTGATCTTTCCCTGTTTCTTAGACATAAATGGAAAAGCCAGACTGGCTGATTTTGGCATAAGCCGTCGACTGAACCTCAGTCAAACCACTTTACGAACAAGCATTGTTGGAACTAGATTCTGGAAGGCAAAGGAGACCATAGATGAAGAGGTCAGCGCTGGGTATAAGAGGAGCTCCGACATTCAGGTGGTCAACATTATTATAATGATTATAACTTACTTATATATTGCACAATGCAACACATTGGAAGCACAACATACCTAAAAATGTAATTTTTTTCACTTTTTCACTTTCATTCTTAATGATAAAAAGGCTAAAAATAAATGAAGATAAGGGTTGTTAAAATATATTATGTTATATAAAAGTAATTTAATATTAATTTTACACAGTAATCGTAATCCTAACCCATTTGCAATGCTACTTGTCTTGAATGAAATCCTAAAATCTCACAAAATGCTTGCCACACTCACATTTAACTAGCATATTTCAAATCAGCAACAAAATCTGACATAAAATGCCCCATTAATGTTGTTTCTAAAGCTCAAATAATGTTATAAAAGCTTATATACATCGCAACACTTTTGATGAATGACTCATTTTAATGTTGTAATGTAAATATTTATATGCATGCGTTTAAGTCATGAAACAAATTTAACTTTAATATGAATGTATTTTACTGGGATTCTGCTTTATCTCTCATTGGTTATTAAATTCTCAAAATACAGCTTTAAATAAAATATTTGGTTTAGTATTTTACATTAATGACATGTAAATACCCTACCCTACACATAGATAGATAGATAGATAGATAGATAGATAGATAGATAGATAGATAGATAGATAGATAGACGTGTCTACTTCTAAAACTAATGGCAGTGGTGTTCAACATCTCTCCACAGATTTTAATGAACATTTGAAGATCCATGGCATTCCAGATCCGAGTACCTATTTCACTTCCAATTCCAATTCCAGCAGTACCAAGAAAAACAGATCCTCTAATACAATGCATCATAGAGAACAAAGCAGAGAGACTTTGCAAATTATTAAGAGGAAAAGATATTAATGGGCTGTACCCTTCTGAGCTCTGGAATGATGATGTTACACCATTAACTGCAGCAGTTCTATGCAGAAATGAAGAAATCTGCTCTTATTTACTTAAAGAATCGGCAGATCCAAACAAACCCTCAACAAATGGACGAACTCCTCTACATTATGCTGCATTAACACTTGGAGTTCCTCTGAGTATTGTGAAAAGATTACTTGCAGCAAAAGCTGATCCAAATGGACATCAATTACAATTCTTTACTCCATTGCAATGTGCTGTTGATTGTGACCGTGAAGACATTGTGAAAGCACTTATAGAGGCTGGAGCTTCATCTGAAGTCAACTATGGGGTGAATCCAGAGCTTGATAAAAAGGTGGAGCGAATGATTCATCAATTATCATTACAGGGTGAAGTGTTTGAGAAAGTACATCTATTTTTTTCTCTTTCTTGTGCTGTACAAACCAGAAATCAGATAGAAGTTTACAGAATTTATAACAAACATTTCTTTCAAGAGGATCCATTCAATCATATTATTTTGTTTGAGGTGTATTTTGCTGTCATTGGTCGAGATGCAGAGCAGTATCGTCAAAGCGCCATCAAGTGGTTAAAAGATACAAAGAGCACAGACAGATACATTGAGGGAGTCATCAAACGCTTCCCAAGAATCCCTCAGAAACAATGGCCAGTTGCACTGAACTGCTTAAATGCTACTTTACGCATCAGCAAAAACAATTCTCCTCAGGTATTCAGTGATCTTGCGTCAATTCTAACAAATAGTTTTCAGCACTCTGGAAACACAGAAGGAGAAATAAGCAATCATCTGATACTAAAGATACTCAGTGTCATGATGCAGAAGATGTCCGAG
The DNA here is from genome assembly GCF_022985175.1 of Labeo rohita. Taxonomy (NCBI): domain Eukaryota; kingdom Metazoa; phylum Chordata; class Actinopteri; order Cypriniformes; family Cyprinidae; genus Labeo; species Labeo rohita. The sequence goes on from NC_066875.1 coordinate 4,015,206, forward strand.
CAGAAAGTGGGTATAAATCATTCTGTCTTTGAGAAGTTATGCAAAAGTCTATTGCCTCTCACACATCCTACTTATTCAAGTCTAATTGCAGTTTGGACTTATGGAGTGTTTGCCTATATATATGATATTGCTCCTGAACCTGTAGCATTGTGTGGATTGTCACCCATCCCAGAGATGATACTTAACACTGCAGACATAGAGATGGATGAAGTCATGAAAAAAAAACTGCATAAGTTGGATGAATCACTGAGAAATCCAGTAGGTTTGAGTGCAGTGGATAATTTATGTGAGGAGACTGCTGTTCTATCAACAAGCAGGAAGAAGAAAAAGAAGAGGAAGAAGAAAAAAATCCAGCAAGAGGTGGGATCACAAGAAACTGAGCAGCAAGATAAAGAGGACACTGCAGGGACATCCATTGAGGAATCAATATCAAGTGTGCAGCCGCTCACGCTTGAGAACCCAAATATCTCCAGAAGGTGGCATCAGACAAGCCATCGCTGGAGGCCCAAGCTTGAGAAGCTAGCTAACATTGATGCTAGCAGGACACATAGACTGCCAGGTCTTACTCTTGTTATTGATTCTGAATTTCTGATTGCTAATGGAAGTGATGGAACACAAGTTTTCCTTGGTTTGAGGGATGACGGCACTGAGGTGGCTGTGAAACGAATGATTAGGTTTAATTACCAAGTTCTCAGAAATGAGGAGGAATTTCTACGGCTTCCAGAACTCGACAGTCCCTCCATTGTGCGATATGTGGACTTTGCTGAAGATGCCAATTTCGGATACCTTGTTCTTCAGCTTTGTGAGTACACACTGGAGGAATATATCCAAGATCATTTACCAGATGACACGGCTGAGAGAACTTTGGTTCTGAAGAAGCTGGTGAAGGAAGTTCTCTGCAGTTTAGAGGTTTTACACAGTCAGCAGAGCAGAGTGGTCCATCGTGACATCAAACCCCAGAATGTCCTGATTGGTAGGAGCTAAACTTTTATTAAAACAATTAGAATCCATTTTTTTCTTTAATTTTGAAATTTCTGTTTGTTATAAACATAAAAGGAAAAGCCAGACTGGCTGATTTTGGCATAAGTCGCCGATTCAAACAGACTGAAACCACTTTACAAACAAGAATTGCTGGAACTAGATGCTGGAAGGCAAAAGAAACCATAAAAGAGAAGGTCAACACTAATTACAAGAGGAGCTCCGACATTCAGGTGGGTTTTCAATATTTATATTTAGCTAAAAGTTTCCTCAGTACACATTCTGTACTCATGGTAACACTGTAACTTGTTTTAAGGTTGCTGGGATGTTAGTGTACTACATTCTCTCTGGAGGACACCATCCGTTTGGTGAAGATGTGGATTGTGAGTACAACATTTCACGAGGAAGATACTCACTGCAGCATCTGGATGATGATGTAGCAAAGGATCTCGTCGAGTGGATGATCAATGAAAATCCAAATGAGAGACCAACTGTGGAGCAAACCCTCGCACACCCCTTCTTCTGGACTGATGACAGGTACATTATGATTTTGATGGCAGTTGAAAGGTGAAATGCCATTATCCTAATACCATAACCATGAATTCCAGTATATTTCTTTTAAACCTGAAAGCACAATTACAATTTATTTGTATGTCACTTTTAACACAGATGGTGTCACAAGGACACTATAAGAGACACTATAGCACAGACAATATATTTGTCAACTTATTGTATAATGCATCTGAAATTATTGCAGGAGAGTGCGGTATCTGAAAATATTGGGAAGTGAAAAAGAGGCTGAAAACTGTCGTAATGCAGATGAGGAGCTCCTGAATGCCATTTCAAAACACACAGAGGGAAAAAGCTTTTCTGAATGGAAGAATAAAGTAAGTATTACATTAGTTTAAGTGTTGTACATTTAGTACTTGATGTAGTATTTAATGCATAATATAGTTGAACTTAATATATTGCAGCTTAAATGTTCAATTAGTATTGTGGAAAGTCATTATGTTCGCTGTTCATTGTCAAGTATTGTTTTCACAGTTGCCGTCTGAGCTTGTCCAGAAACTGGATGGTACGAAGAAAGTCTATCCTGAGAACACACTGGGCCTGCTGCGATTTATACGCAACCTACACGAGCATTAGTGAGTTACAGGAATAACTGACAATGAATTGCAGAAATATAGGAAAATAATGCACAATCTGAGCAGGTAATGCTAACAATTGATCAATTTTGATCAACAGCTAGAAGGAGAGAAGCGTAGAGTTTTAACTAAGACATTCCTACCTAATAATTTTGTTATTATTTGTGTGTCTCTCACAGTAAAGCTGATGCTGTAAAAATCAACCTGATGGCTTTATTCCCTGATCTCTTCGGGAGTGTGTACATCTTTGCCAAAGAGAGAGGATGGAACTCCAGAGAAAGTGTCATTATGGACATCAACTCAGCATCATGAATGCAAATCTGAAATGATGATGGGAAAAACTGTACACTGACACAAAGCTTTTAGTTTTGTGTCTGTTACACAAAACTATTGAATTCATGTTTTTTTAAAAAAAACAAATATACATATTTGTTTTTTTTAATATTTTGTAATTGCATGCAATTGACCTCATAGATCAAGAAAACCTTTCAAGTGCAGTGTGGTGGTGTTTGTTGGCATTTTGCGTTTGGGAGAAGAAAATAAATAAAAGGTGCCTTAACCTACACCTTATTTAAACTTGTCACCTTAATTAATCATCATCACATTACTGTGAAATGTCACCTCTAAAGGCTGATTTAAAAATGTAATGTATCACATGGTTTGCTATTGAATTACCTGGTAACGGGTGTAAAAAGGACTAAAAAATTATACTCAAGTGAAAGTAGAGATACTCAGTGATATTTTTATTTAGTTAAAAGTACAAGTATCTGGCCAAAAACATACTTGAGTAAAAGTAAAAACAGTACAACTTTAAACTGTACCTGAGTATTAAAAAGTACAAGTACCCTAGCTGAAACATCTTCTCAGTCAGAGATGGAAAGTAACGAAGTACAAATATTTTGTTACTGTACTGAAGTAGATTTTTCTGGTATCGGTATTTTACTTCACTATTTATTTTTCTGACTACATTTTACTTTTACTCCTTATATTTTTACACAAATATCTGTACTTCCTACTTATTACATTTTCAAACCAGGTTCGTTACTTTAGTTTTAATCAGCATTTGGTGGATCACCATTCGATAACAGATCTAAATAATGGATCGGTTAATCTTGACTGGCAACGCGATTCGGCTCGCGCGCGCTCCGTGTTTCCGCCAAACAGTTTCTAGAGCAGGGGTGCTCAGTCCTGCTCCTGGAGATCGACCTTCCTGCAGAGTTTAGTTCCAACCCTGACCAAACACACCTGTCTGTAATTATCAAGTGCTCCTTCAGATCCTAATTAGTTGGTTCAGGTGTGTTCGATCAGGGTTGGAGCTGAACTCTGCAGGAAGGTAGATCTCCAGGAGCAGGATTGAGCACCCCTGTTCTAGAGTAATCATTGCAAGTGACTCGAGAATGGAGTGGAAGTGCCCGGGTGGATCATAGAGGCAAAACTACTGACCTGGGATGCGTTTCCCAAAAGCAGCTATGGTCGTAAGTTCCGTCGTTACCAATAGAGTTAAATGGACCTTACCACCATAGTTAGCTAACGATGCTAGCAGTTTAATGGTTAAGTAAACAAAGACAAAACTACAGCAGTAGTACTATAAACTAAATTAAACTAAATTACTATCATCACTCAAAATACTCCATGCCAAACGACGTCATTATTGTCTACTGTAAAGTTAGCAAAAAATGTTATAAAACATTGTTTTTGTAATACGTTCAGAGAGAGCTAGGGCAGATAACAACACAACGAAAATTAAAACGAAAATCCATGGTTATTATAGTTAAACCATGGTAACCACAACTGAACCATGGTTTTGCTACACTAACCATAGTCTAACCATGATATGTGTGGTTAAACTATGGTTGTAGTTACATTAAAACTGACTGTAATCAATCCACCAAAAACAAAACAAAACACAACAAAACATGGTTACTATACTTTTACTGTAATAAGCCATGGTTAATTTTGGTAAGAGAAAAATATGACTCGTGATAATGCAATAACATATTCAGTATTAGGATTTTTCTGTAAAGATATTGTCATGATGTAATCATTATTGTGCAAATTTTGACATTTAGGCAATTTAGAAAATATAGTTTTCTTAAATCTATAGTATTTAAACCATTTTAAGATAAAACAACAACACCTGCTCATGATGTGATACTTTAAATTGAACTTAAATAAAATTGTTAATAGAATATAATGAGGTGGTTGTTTTGCAACAAGGTGGAGACAGTTCTGCTCATAACAGAAAATGGCTGATGGGGAAAGTGACAGGTACAAGAAAATTAGTGGGAAAAAAAGCAAACACACACAAAGTGAGATGCAGAGAGATATCATGGAAAATGAAGAGACTGAAAAGGAAAATGGAAGTGAAGGTGCAGTTCAAGAGAGAGCCTTTTTCTTATTTTGCACAGCCCCAGCCTAAGGTTTTAAACATTTATTTAAATGTAATGCCCATTCAAAAAAATAGGGCTGTCCATGGTTTCAGAATTTGTTGTGGGTGTATGGGATGGCCTGGATGAGTGTGAGATTTCCGGGCCTGAAATTTTGTCCCAGTCCGGCCCTGTTCTACATGGTGGTTGTTTAGCCTTGATACATTCATTAGCTAACAAATTTTAAATGTAAGTTATTTTGTATTAATATGATGTGTTTCAATATGATGTGAGGACCAGTTACCAGCGTGACACTAAAACAGGTTGTAGTAATGGGTACTTTTTCTTAAGTAGATGTCTGAGCCCATACTTCTTTACTTTAACTTAAGTAAAAAAGTGTAGTCAGTACTTCTACTTTTACCAAATGTTTTTTTAAACATGAGTATCTGTACTTCTACTTGAGTGAAGGATGTGTGTACTTTTGCCATCTCTGTTCTCAATGCAACGTGAAATTGCTTAAAAATAAACTGAATAAAATGTTTTGTCAGACAGAGAGTTTTGGCTAAAGGAAGTAAAAAAAAACAAACAAAAAAAAAAAAAAAAAACAATGGCTGTAATGGCTGTCAAAACATGTATCTAAAACACAACAATTAAAATACAGCAAAGTGGAACACAAAAATATACAGCCCTTAAAGGGATACCCAATCTTTCACAACTGTAGTGAACAACAGTCAAGATGGCATTCCAGGGATCAGTTTATGGCAGAGCCCTTCCTAACTGCCAGCTGTGGAGGGAGATGTGCCACACTGTGATTGGATCTTGGTGGAGCAGAATAAACAAATGTTCAGAAACATCAGATAAGATGCCAAGACAACTGCCAGACACCTCCAGCAGGACAGGGAGGGAGACCTTCTGCACCCACGACCACCTAAAGGAGGACTTCTCATTGGACTATGGGTTGACCCTCACCAATCCTAAGGTTTGGTAATGACTTCCATAAAAATTCCTTCAGAACTCTGGAAGCAACAGCAGCGGCCGAAACAAAGAAAGGCCACAGAGATCCATGCAAATCCATTCATACCTATGTTTGGAGACCTTAAACTGACGTAACCCTAACCGTATTCACGTCACCCTCACATAAAGTACAGTTTATGTTGATGGCCATTGACTGTTAACATAACAGTTCACGGAAGCAGGCCTAATAACATATTATGGTATAAATGAGCGACTATTTAACAGTTTCCTATCATGTTTGGACTCTTTTTGCTCCTCATGATGTGCATAACAATTTGAAAGAGGTTTGGTAAAGAAATATTGCTGTTAAAGACACAGTTTAACTTTGTACTCTACTATATGCAAATAAGTTCCACACTAGGGCGGGCAACACCATGGCCACCACGGACTCAAGCGGCCAATCACATTCCTGGAATGGAGAGGCACCAGATTCCAGTCTCCTCCTCATCAGAAAGGGACAAATGTGCCCTTCCAAAGACACACCTTGTTTTGAGTCTCCAGCAAGGTTGAGACAACAGCAGATCAACAACGTTCTGAGTCTTTTATCCAGAGAGACTGTAACAGACCATCTGTGCTCTGAGTTCCAATCCTGCGAGGGAAAGGACACTTACAGATACAACGTCCTGAGTTTCTGGCCTGACGAGGAAAGAGACTTCAAGACAGCTAAATTTCAGCTCAGCTCTTGAGTAACCTCCTATATTGCATTCGGCTGCCCTTCAGTTGCAAAGGACCCAGCAGTGACGGACCCCGTCTGACTCTTGCCACTCCGAAAGCAGTGCAGCCCAGTCCGCAAAGGACCTCCGCATAGGCAGACACTGCCTGAAACACATGGCTCCTTGATGACGCAGCCCGGCTGCAAAGGACCCTGTGAAGACCCATCTGACCCAGCTGCCCGGTCCATGCTCTAAGGACCCCTTTGGCACAACAGAAGTTCAGCATTCTCCCCACTCCCCACTGTACGCAATCTGCATCACCAGTGGAAGACGTCTCTGCCGCCAGACTGATCACCCGACAACGTGGGCCGTAACTATAAACTTACCAAACCTCTTTCCTAAAGACCTTGGCTTAGTTTATACCTGCAGCCTATGTTTTCTAACCTGTTTAGATAACATTTACTTGGGGTCAGCATTACAAACGATAGCTATATTGTTTGTTCAAAGATAAATTATTTATCGTTAAGTGGTTTTCCATAAGCAACATTACCATAGAAATCTCTTCCATTGCTACATTCAGCTCAGAGCATTGCATTCTGCCATTCTGTATTCACTCCATTTATTTGTTTTATGATTTATTTGATATCTTTTTTTCATGTGTAGTTGCCTATTATCTATTAGCAGTGCATATTCATTTATTGGTTTTATCACTAGTTGTTGTATTTACTCTTGCATATCTATTGTTAATAAATTTCATTAATTTTATTACAATTGTGTCTTCCTTGAGTCGATGATCCAAGGCTCTAGCTAAACCACCAAACTTTCAGATAAATCAGTTGACCAGCTCCCTCCAGAGTGCAATTCTCAAATTATTGAATCTATTGCCGAATTAAGAGTCCTTGACTGATGCACTGAACCAAGCAAGGTGGGAACTGGTCATCTGATATACTCACATCCACACCTTGAGTGACGTGTGACCCAAAAATCACAGCGTCATTGGTGACGTGAGTCCCCTTTACTACACAACCTCATGACTTACTTTATTCAGATGAACACAAACTTAGAGTTTTAGAAAAAATATAATGCAACTGTATAGGACGTGCAAAAATAACACTTTAAAAAATACACAACTACACAAAGATAAGATACGAAATGCAAGAAAAATACTAACACTAATATTTTAAACTTGTCCATTGTGTTCACTTTTTTAAAGGGGTCATCGGATGTTGCATGTTGTTTGAACATTAATGTGTGTTGGCAGTTGTAGCGATTTAGCTCAAAAGGGAAATGTATATAAATAATTACAATTAAATTTGATTAATTACAATTATTTATATCAGCTGCCAGTAGTAACTGTAGCAGAATTCAATTACCATCAACTAATCTGTTCGTCCAGCGAACATTCAGTATAATTTTTATATCAACTTTAAGAAATGATATTTTCCTGGCCACAGAAAATAACTTTCTTAAAGTACTATTGCATTAGAGCATGTAGCTCGAATCAGAATCGTAAAGGAACATTAATTTGCAAGGCAGAATCAGAATCAAAAACTCATGTAATTTGTACACAAGAGTTTATTAACGAAGGACTAACACATAACTAATCTAAACAAACATAACATCACTCATACATGGGAGAAGGGCAAGTGAGAAGCAGTTAGAGAGACAAGAGAATGTAGCTATGAAAAGAGTCAGTTAACCACCTGAGTGAAACCATCAGTGCTGTCTATACAGCTTGTACTAAACCTCTGTTTTGTTTAGTTAAATGTACGATACTTGCATTGCCTTGGTCGATGAACAAGTGTCCGAATGCAGTCTCGGGTGAAAGTCTTGATGGTTTGGAATCGCGATCACGTTCTTGGTGATGAACTCCAAACAGGTTCTGACTCGATGGTGACTGGGAGTTTCTTCCCATGTGAAAATTGGAAGAAGAACCAAGAGCTGAGAGGGACCCAGCTGAAGTCCTGTGGTCTTTGGGGAATGGAAAGACAAGGCCGCAAGGCCTGGCGCAGCTTAGAATCCCGACGAGTTCTAGCTCATCCTCCTCATCCTCTTAGGTTCTGAAAGAACTCACGTGAGACAAGTGAAGAAAGCAAAAAAACGCGGAAGAGAGAAATGTCTGTTCGAGAACATTTCATGAGGATGAATTCCAGGGTTGAGTGAAAGTGTCTGGCTCTTTGTGGTCGAGAGCTACAGCTCTAGATGTTGGGGCCTGTCGGGCCCGCCGGGCACACCCTGTGCCGGCTCAGGCTCCCCGTGGGTTCCTCCACACGGGCAGCAATCGGGAGATTTTGCAGAAGAGAGCGAAGAGAGAGGGGGATCACTCGTGTGACCATTTAAGTTCTCTGGAAGCTACACCTCCAGGAGGTCCATGAACCAATAGCAGCTTTCACCTTTGGAGGGAAAGTTTACGACTCTTTGTCTGTGAGCATGGTATTTTGCATATGTAACTCAATTGGGTGTTGATGCAAAACTACTAAGGATTTTTAAAACACTAATATGTTGCAAAGGTATCAACATATAATATGCACCATCTTTTAGATCATCAAAATACGAATTCAAAGAGACCACACATGGCATAGGTGGGTTATACGGCTAGTCATCTATCATAACGCATGCACAAAACAGTAGAAAGACAAATACAAATACAACAGACAAAAATTAAAATACAATGCAGTAATACTGTACACAATGACCTGGGCTATGTGTGAAAGGAAGGTCAAAGAAAGGTTTGTCCATAACTGAATGGGAAAGAGTCCATGTGTATAGGCAAATGTAGTGTGTTCTGCTCGCATTCCATTGAACAATAAAACCTGTTATCAGATGGTCATCCTGGCAACTGAGCCCTTTTGGGGTGTTAGTTGCTTTGGGGGGTTGTCTCCAGAGCTCCAGCATATAGCTGGCTTGTTGGGTTTAAAGACTATTTGTTAAATGTAACAAATAACTGTATGTCTGATTGGTCCAGAATGCTACACAGTGTATGTACACATCTACCCTATAATGATAAAAATCCATGCAGTGGTTTTTAATTAATCTGTAAAAAATAATATCCCCTTTTTCAAATCGAGCCATTCTCAGACGGTGTGCCATCACACCGACAGAGGCCGCTCCCACGATAGTTGATTGACATGAGCGTCTTACCTCAGACCCACCTTAAATCAGCTGCAACAGTCTGACCTCCATTGTTTCGATGCCGGAGCAGGGGTGTAAGTTAGACAAGAATTTCTCTGTTGTTCTGTTGCTGGATGTAATAATGAACATAATGGTCGTCATTTACTCCCGACATCTGAGCCGCTGAAGATGCAGTGGATTACGCTTGTTTGTGAAGGGAATGCGCCTCCCGATCTACATATATCTGTCTATGTTTGCGCGAATCATTCATGATCCAGCTTCACTTACAGCAGAAGTGAGTATAAGGGTTTTTTTTTAATGAACCTTTGCGATCGCCTTTCCTAATAACGTGCTAGCTAGCAAGTTTAGCGGCTAAACGAGGTTAAAGTAAACAGGCTCGTCAATCCACAGAGAGAAGAGAGGGGCGGGGCGAGCAGAGCTCATTAACAGTTAAAGCAACCTCAACCAGAACAGGATGATTTTTGCAGAGCTGATTTTGGCAAGGTAAAAAGGGCGTGGTTTACACTACCATTGAGAAATTTTAACCAAAGCATGTTATAGACATTTCATTAAGACCCTAAATAATCATATCATCTTGTGAAAAATGGGCATTCGATGACCCCTTTTTTTAAAGTGATCCTGTACACTTGGATTTATATGGACTAAAAACATGGAAAGAAAGTTATATGGAAGCAAGTCATTAATACTGGGGGCAGCATGAGTGTGAGTAAATCATGGGAGAATCTTGATTGTTTTGAATTAATGAGGAGAATTAAAACATACAATATTATCTTTTTGAAAGGCCAGTTTTTGTGTTGTCTCTTAAATGCCCTTGTCTGTGACAATAATTAATCTTTAAATTGTTTATTTAGAGCATTTAGAGTTGTTTCTTAGCAAATATTGATATATAAGTATATGCAACTACTTAGATTAATTATTAAGCAAATTATTGAATTATTTAGATTAAACAAAATAATTAATCATTGACAGTCCTAGCTGTTACTCTATATATCTGTATAATACAACTTATCCATTCCCTGGTAAGAACATCACTAAACATAATTTATAACTAATTTATCATGCAGTGCTCATTTACGTGAGCACGTTTGTAAAAAAAAATCTCATCACTGATTGTATTTGCACTTAGCCATTTTGTGCATTCAACCAATATACATAGACAGCTAACAGTTTTATCAAACTGGACACGGATATATAACCCATTAATTCAGACCCTGCGTCCATTGAAATGGACATCACATGATTGTTTGTTTAAACCAATAAAATGTTATGTTTTTAAAATATGAGCAATGCCTGGTCACTGATTGGTCCCTGATCAACCAATTACAATGAAGATCTGACTCCTAACTTATTCTGATTGAGCTACAGACATCACAAAAGAGAGACATGATAACCAACTAGACAGGAAGAGGAGGAACCTCATATTTTACCTTTTATATGCAGAATTATGTTAATGGTAGACTCATCAACTTGCACCGGTTGTAAAATTAAGACTATAAAATGATAATATTTAAAGTTATTTTGAAGATCTGTCAGAGTTGCAGAACACAGGATTTTTTTAAAATGTACTGTCCATCGCAATGGACATCAGGTCTTAGCAGGAACCTCATGAATTAGTTGTATAACAGATTGAGAAATTTGTGCAAGCATTTCAAAGCTAAATATATTGTACAATAAACACATTGGAACACAGCATACCTAAAAATGTAATTTTTTCACTTTATAAACTATTCTTAAATAAAGATAAAAATTACTGAAGATAAAGATTGTTGAAATATATTATGTTATGTAAAAGTAATTTAATATTAATTTTACACCGTAATCGTAATCCTAACCCGTATTTGCAATGCCACTGGGCAGTTATTTCAGGCATACATGTCCAAGTTTTGACTACTTGTCTTGAATGAAATCATAAAATCTCACAGACTGCTCGCCACACTCTCATTTAACTAGCATGTTTCAAATCAGCAACAAAATCTGACATAAAATTCCCCAAAAAACGCTCAAATAATGTTAAAAAAGCTTATATACATCGCAACACTTTTGATGAATGGCTCCGCTCATTTTAATGTTGTAATTTCATGTAAATATTCATATGCATGCACTTAAGTCATAAAACAAATTTAACTTTCATATGAATGTCTGCTGGGATTCTGCTTTATCTGTCATTGCTTACTCAACTTTTCAATTATCAAAAAACAGCTTTAAATAAAATATTTGGTTTAGTATTTTACATTAATGACATATAAATACCCTGTCCTACACATAGATAGATAGATAGATAGATAGATAGATGTGTCTACTTCTAAAACTAATGGCAGTGGTGTTCAACATCTCTCCACAGATTTTAACGAACATTTGAAGATCCATGGCATTCCAGATCCGAGTACCTATTTCACTTCCAATTCCAATTCCAATTCCAGCAGTACCAAGAAAAACAGATCCTCTAATACAATGCATCATAGAGAACAAAGCAGAGAGACTTTGCAAATTATTAAGAGGAAAAGATATTAATGGGCTGTACCCTTCTGAGCTCTGGAATGATGATGTTACACCATTAACTGCAGGAGTTCTATGCAGAAATGAAGAAATCTGCTCTTATTTACTTAAAGAATCGGCAGATCCAAACAAACCCTCAACAAATGGACGAACTCCTCTACATTATGCTGCATTAACACTTGGAGTTCCTCTGAGTATTGTGAAAAGATTACTTGCAGCAAAAGCTGATCCAAATGGACATCAATTACAATTGTTTACTCCATTGCAATGTGCTGTTGATTGTGACCGTGAAGACATTGTGAAAGCACTTATAGAGGCTGGAGCTTCACCTGAAGTCAACTATGGGGTGAATCCAGAGCTTGAAAAAAAGGTGGAGCGAATGATTCATCAATTATCATCACAGGGTGAAGACTTTGAGAAAGTATATCTATTTTTCTCTTTTTCGTGTGCTGTACGAACAAAAAATCAGATAGAAGTTTATAGTGTCTATAAGGAACATTTCTTTCAAGAGGATCCTTTCATTAGTATTATTTTGTTTGAGGTGTATTTTGGTGTCATTGGTCCAAGTGCGGAGCAGTATCGTCAGAGCGCCATCAAGTGGTTAAAAGATACAAAGAGCACAGACAGATACATTGAGGGAGTCATCAAACGCTTCCCAAAAATCCCTCAGAAACAATGGCCAGTCCTCAGTACACATTCTGTACTCATGGTAACACTGTTACCTGTTTTAAGGTTGCTGGGATGTTAGTGTACTACATTCTCTCTGGAGGACACCATCCGTTTGGTGAAGATGTGGATTGTGAGTACAACATTTCACGAGGAAGATACTCACTGGAGCATCTGGATGATGATGTAGCGAAGGATCTCGTCGAGTGGATGATCAATGAAAATCCAAATGAGAGACCAACTGTGGAGCAAACCCTCGCACACCCCTTTTTCTGGACTGATGACAGGTACATTTTGATCTTGATGACAGTTGACAGGTGAAATGCCATTATCATAATTCCATGAGCAATGAATTCCAATATATTTCTTTTAAGCTAGAAATCACAATTACAATTTATTTGTAAGTCAGTTTTAACACAGATGGTGTCACAAGGACACTATAAGAGACACTATAGTACAGACAATATATTTGTCAACTTATTGTGTAATGCATCTGAAATTGTCACAGGAGAGTGCGGTATCTGAAAATATTGGGAAGTGAAAAAGAGGCTGAAAACTGTCGTGATGCAGATGAGGAGCTCCTTAATGTCATTTCAAAACACACAGAGGGGAAAAGCTTTTCTGAATGGAAGACTAAAGTAAGTATTACATTAGGTTAAGTGTTGTACACTTAGTACTTAATGTGGTACTAGTACATAATATAATTGAACTTAATACTGCAGTTTAAATGTTGGAAAATCATTATTTTTATTGTTTATTGTCAAATATTGTTTTCTCAGTTTCCGTCTGAGCTTGTCCAGAAACTGGATGGTAAGAAGAAAGTCTATCCTGAGAACACACTGGGCCTGCTGCGATTTATACGCAACCTACACGAGCATTAGTAAGTTACAGGAATAATTAACAATGAATTGCAGAAATATAGGAAAATAATGCACAATCTGAGCAGGTAATGCTAACAATTGATCAATTTTGATCAACAGCCAGAAGGAGAGAAGTGTAGAGTTTTAACTAAGACATTCCTACCTAATAATTTTGTTATTATTTGTGTGTCTCTCACAGTAAAGCTGATGCTGTAAAAATCAACCTGATGGCTTTATTCCCTGATCTCTTCGGGAGTGTGTACATCTTTGCCAAGGAGAGAGGATGGAACTCCAGAGAAAGTGTCATTATGGACATCAACTCAGCATCATGAATGCAAATCTGCAAATCATGAATGCTTTGTACACTGACACAAAGCTTTTATGCTATTTTTTGGTCTGTTACACAAAACTGCCAACTTAATGTTTTAACAAAACAAAAGTGTACATATTCAGTTTAAAACAATTTGTAATTTTACCTTTCAGTGCAGTGTGGTGATGTTTGTTGCCAGTTAGTGTTTGGAGGGGGGGGACAATATATAAAAGGTGTCTTAACCTACACCTTATTTAAGCTGGTCACATTAATTAATCATCATCACATCCTTTTTACACATTACCTTGGTGAGTGATAATCACACATGTACAGTGATAATCACACATGGCATTACTGTAAAATGTCCCATAACCTCTAGAAGCTGACTGAAACATTTAATGTATCATGCATGGTTTGCTATTGAATTACCTGGTCATTAGAATTAATACTTAATATAATAATAATAATAATAATGTTAATTGTTAAATAAATCATACAAATATTCTAAGAAAAATTAATAATTCTAAACATTTTGGAGGAACTATAACAAAACCACAAATAGCTCTTAAATTATTTGTGTGCATTCAAGGCAGATTCGCAGAGGTTTGTTTGTTTGCCTATCCATCTTTCTCTTCCCGTAAGAGTGGGCACTGACATTTGTAAATTATATGGGTCTGGCTTCTGGTCTCGTCTGTGTCCAGTTATTTTTAGCTGTACAAAACGGATCATTTTTCTGTTTGATATTGCGAATGCCTACTTGCACAGTCTTGCATGCCGACTTCAGTCTGCAGGAGCCATGGTCTATTTAATTGATTCTTATCAAATGACCTCCATCTGGAGAGGTAGCCAAAAAGGCTTGAAAAAGGTGTTTACACTTAAATTTCAAAACCCAAAAGTATCGCTGTGTATGCTTTAGCATCTTTACCACTTCCACTGGTTTAGCTGGATCTCTTAGCCTATGATGTGCTTTTTTGGGTAATATGTGTGTTATATGTCCCTTGTGTTTTTGCCCCTGTCTGCTGTGTGCCTTGTTTGTCCCCAACTACCCTCATTAGTTGCCATAGACACTTATTGGACCACACCCACTCCTTGTTAGTTTCCATAGTATCTCACTGGTTCTGTTTGTTCTCCTGTGCATAAATAGCCCTTGTGTTTCACTTGTGCTTGATCAGTTGTTGAACGTAATGGTTGCTGTGTTTACCTTGTTCCCAGTTTTTGCTGTTCTATGCTCACTCAGTCTGTTTATTAACACTGCCTGCACCTAGGACCACGCCCCAACCCAGAATATTCCTCCAGCCTCCTTGCATTACAGAGTAAAAGTAAAGACAATTTCAAGAAGCCTGTAATTTTTTGTAATAAATAGACAAGATTGCTGAGCATTCTTATATTGATACCTCACGTTAGGATGTTATTTAACTCATTTTAAACTAGGCATACTGTAGCACTGACTGTGTTTGTTGCAGCAAGTTGCGAAACACCTTTCAGTGTTTTCATACACAACCTTTTTTCCTAAAGTAGGCTTGGGATGGATGACGTGCAGAGTGTGTAAAAATGAGGAAGGTATAGCACTTAGAATTAAATCGGATACCAAGTACTATCAAGGTCAATATCAACGTAGACAGCCTACCAATACCTATAGGCAGACCTCTGAATGGAAAGTTTCTGCGATTTCTGGGAATAAAATAGGTAAGCTAATTATATGATTTTACCATGCTATTTAAATGCCATATTTTTTTGCATTTAATATGACTTCTGTTTTGCTAAGTATTTATCAAAAGCTATTACAGATCATTGCCAGTCTTTTAACAACTTTTACTTAAACCTACTAAAAGGTCACACAAACCAGTTATATTAAATATCACATTAACATTCGTGATTATGTGACTCCAGAAAATATTACTTTTTTTCCCTGTCTTTATGAATGAGCGCGCTCTTATGGACGGATTGTGCTTGTAGCAGGCGTGTTTAGACGTGCTGTCTTCCTTCATGATAGCCCATCCCTGACTTTCATTTCCAGTAAAACAAACGTTTTGTTTTATGTTAGATTTTACAGTTTTTCCTATTTGTACTCCTGTATACTTAAATTGACATTATTACAGGCCTATATACAAAGATGTAACTAAACATTAAAGAAAGGGGAGACCAAAAATAAAGGTTTTGAAAACAGCTTTGTAGCACTACTGTACTTGATTCAAACCCTGACTGGTTCCTGTTCTGTTCTTTTATGTTGCATTTGGACAAGCAACAAAAATGAATGCAACAACTAACAAATGGTTTCACAAAGGTCAGTGTAATAAACTGATCATTTAAAATGTCTTTTTAAAAAATGAATACCGGTCTATAAGAATATTTTTAACCACAGAATATATATAGCATAAATTAGTACACAGCATAAATGAGTACACCCCCTCTGAATAAATATAAAAGATGTATTTTCTAAATGATCACTAATATAATTCATGGAAAGATGGCAAAATTTAAATGTATTAAACATATACTTAATAAAAACAACAACATATATGGCAATATTTTCTTTAAGTATACTGCTCTGAATCTTCTTGTCACTGAGTGTACAAGTTCATGACAAATTTTCACATCTGTCCTGTTTAACTCTTGGAGGACGACCTCCTTAAATGCCCTGGTCTTTAATGTGGAGTTTTGCTCAGCTCGTCTCTACAGAATCCCCCACAGCTGCTCAAGAATGTTAAAACTGAGTAAAATACATGTCCACTGAAGAATTTTCACCTTGGGAGAATGAATGTCTTCACTGTCATGCTGAAAAAAATGGCCAATAATGCAGGCAACGAGGGGAGGGTAGTTTCAGTTTTTTTTTTTGTGAATGGTGTGTGAATTCATGACAGCACTGATAAAGCACAGCTCCCTCACACCTTCAGCACCCATACATCCCAATATAAGAGCTTTACTACCACTGAACGTCACTGTGGATATCAGGCACTTCTCACTGTACTCCTCCTCTAGCAACACCAGAACATTTGAGATGCTGTTGGATCCAGATTTACTTGGTCTCTTGAGACCAGATTATGGATTCCCAGAAGTCTATATTTTGTAAATATGGGCCTTGGAAGAGGTTAAATGAGTTTATTGTGCTTAGTAGGTAATTCTAGTGGTGACAATAACCATGCATGTCACTAATGCAGGCTGCGTCGTACTCCGTGAGATAAAGTATTATTCTTTTCATAGCTTTTGCCGGCTTTGAGACACTTCAGTGGTATTTCTCCGGCTCTTTTTGTAGCAAAAATTCACTCATCACTAAATTAAAACTTAAAGTGAAGACCTGATTATTTCAGGAGCCTCGTCACAAGTCCATTGTTTTTGATTGTCGGTGCTTCACACTTAAAACAATAATATGGTATTCCTCTTGTACCACTGTCCTCTTTTAAGCTAAGAAATAAGTCACCTGGCAGTTCTCTTCCAAGTGGTTTCATTGTTGATAGCATTAAGTCTGTGTATATTTCAGTATACTATAAAATGCCTTTAACTGTCAGGAAATTACTTGTCTTTAAAAGTTCTGTTTCAAAAATAGACCTAAACCTACACTTTTTTTTTTAAAGCTTCATTTAGTAACTTTCAGCAGGGTGTACTCATTTTTGCAATACAACATTTTATCACTTTGATAAGAAAATCTTATTTTTCTGAATAATTTTGATATTCTTGTTTGGTAATTATATATCCAAAGAACCCTAACATGTCTTCTAAGTAAAGAGAATATATATATATATTCTATATATATATATAAGAGTGAGAATATCTATATATAAGAGTGAAAAAACGCTGACAAACAGGAGAAACGTGTGCAACGATTCAGTCAGAATCATTTACCATGGATTTACTTTACTGTAACACTAACTGCACCATGGTATTGCGGCAGAAATGTGGGATATATCTAAATGTATTATATGTTAGACGGATATATCTAATTGTATTATATGATAGACATGTATTAAATGCATTAAAAGAGTAATGGAATATAATTACAGTATTTTGTGATCAATCTGTAGCGTTTGTGCATTTATACAAGACCACTGTACTGTTCTTCATCAAATACCTAAAGGCATGCCCCCCGAATTAAAGCAACAGTTTTTAAATAACGAAAGAATATGTAAAAGTATGGTATTTGGGGTAAAAAGCGCCCCTGCTGTTGGGGTTAAAGGCGCACAGTAATTCACATGATAATTAGGGGTGCGCTGGGTTAGTTGTAACACACGTGGTTTAAATATTTCCACACATGCAGCCAGTGTTGGGGAAAGTTACTTTTAAAAGTAATGTATTACAATATTGAGTTACTCACTAAAAAAGAAACAAATTACGTTACTTAGTTACTTTTTATGGAAAGTAATGCGTTGGCCAGGGCTTGCTTGCTTGTTTTTAATATGAAAAGTTCTATTTTTGGCAAATGTAAAAGCCTTTTCACACCAAAATCCTCAGGTTTTGAGAAAAGTCATTCATAAATTCATGTCTGTAAAACAACTCAAGAAAAAAAGTCAGCTCTTCAGCAATAAAAAAAAAAAGGAAAATAAATGTTAGATTATCTTGAGTAATTTTACTTATTAGTATGGTTGAATTGGATCATTGAAGGTCGGCAGCAAAGACACTGGTTAATAAAATGGGATTAAATGCATAAATGCATAATATTTATATTATTTAACATACTTAATTATTGCAGGTATGCGTCATATTCTGAGTTGAATTTCACTGTTTTTATTCATTTTTAGGAATACTGAATCTTTTTTTGTGAGTGAGATGAATTAATGCATGTTCACATTTATTCTAGAACTAACATGTTACTCCAGATTTCTCTCAAGATGGGAACAGGAGAACTTTTAATCAATGGAGGGAAAAGTAACTGGCGTTACTTTTTTTGAAAAAGTAACACAGATATTTTCTTGTTAATTAAAAAGTAATGCGTTACTTTACTAGTTACTTGGAAAAAGTAATAATATTATGTAACTCGTGTTACTTGTAATGTGTTACCCCCAACACTGATGCTAGCATAGCCAAATTTACAGTATTTACTAGTTGCCATAGCAACACTATACAGAGAAAAACCTCAGCCAAAATTCAAAAGCCTTTTGATGATATGCTGCATATTTATTTTACCGTAGTAAAAAATACATTTCTGGCTGAAGTAAATTTTTCTTCTCAGTTTTTAGTATTATTTTAAAATGAGACAAATCTTCTATTATTTTAATCACCAGTCTGTTGTTTATCAGTTTAGATAGTTTATTAATGCTTGGCAAGTCAACAGAAGACATGAACCACTTTTATATTCCAGTGGCACTGATGGGGAAAGTTGTAACACTGCGTTACAATCTGCCCCGCTGTTATTAAACTATGCTATTCTATGACATTAGCCATGTAACTTTCACTATATACTTTTATGGGTTTTAAAAAGAAACCACAAGAAACAGGTGAATAAAGACTGACAATCGACGTTTAATGTTGAGCAATTAATATTTCAAGAAATGTAAAGCATTTTGGCTCGTTTATGTGTCTCGTGTTCTATGAGAGCTGTGTTTGGAGGGAGGGGAGTGTTTTTTCTGAATGTGTTTAGTCTATTTGCGCACACTGTTTTGAACTTTACTGTATAGCTGTGTTTTTCGATCAGGGCTGCGTCCCACGCATATGGTTGCGATATGTTTATTGAGAACCTCAAAAATTAGATTTTTTTTTATTCTTAAAAAACGCCATTTTATTTGAAAAAGTTAATCATTTTATTTTATTGACAAAATATTTTAGTTTGTCGTGTATATTTTTTTCATTCGATCAGATAACATTTTAAGCTGTCATATGGTCATGTTACAACATGCCCCTCACATGTTACAATGTACCCCACCTACGGGGCATGTTGTCACTTTTCGCTTCCTTTCTTTTGAGGTAAATAAAAAAGACGTACACACTGTAATTATGAAACAAAGCAACATATTTGTACTAGACAAGTGTGAAATTAACGTGGATAAAAAATAAAAAAATTACTCTGAACTCCACGTGGATTTACACAAACTGAAATTCAAAAAGTGTTAGGTTGTGCCCCGTGCTCCCCTAATAGAATGTTGAGTTTTCCATTTGTTGTTATGACATGTTTAGATTCAGATAGTAAATATCCAATATCATACATAATGTTGGGTGTCCATATTAAAGTTTATCACCATGTTTAGAATGAAACCATCATATTTAAAAACATGACATTAATAATTTTATATAATAAAATATAATTTGTTGTTACTACTGTAAATAAATTCAATTATTGTTGGATCTCCTTCAATACTTTCAGTATGTTTACTTATTAAAATGATTTTGTTTCTGCATTTTAAAATATACTTTTTATATTAACATATTTTAATGGCAGTATATATATATATATATTGAACAAAAATTAATTATTTTATTTTTCAAAATAGTACAAACTTTGCTAAAGTGATTGTTTTGAACAAGTAAAAAACATTATTTTAGGTAAAGTAATTGTATCAGTACCATGTGCCTTTACCCCATGTGTGCACCTGCGCCGTGCGCTTTTGAAGTTAAAATAGGGCCCTGCATTTATTAACGTAAAGAAAGAAGAAAAGAAGTTATAATGTACAGCACCCACATTTCAAGTGTTTAACATCTCTCAACAGATTGTTATGAGTATTTGAAGATCCATGGCATTCCAAATCCAAGTACCATTTGCAGTTCCGGTTCCAGTTCCAGTAGGACCTAGAAAAACAGACCCCCTAATACAATGCATCATAGACAACAAGTTGAAGAAACTTCACAAATTACTAAGAGGCAGAGATATTAATCGACTGTACCCTTCTGAGGTCTGGAAATATGATGTTACACTATTAATGGCAGCAGTTATATGCAGAAATGAGGAAGTCTGCTCTTATCTACTTAAGGAGTCGGCTGATCCAAACATACCCTCAACAAATGGACTAACTCCTCTACATTATGCTGCATTTACAGCTGGAGTTCCTCTGAGTATCGTGAAAAGATTACTTGCAGCAAAAGCTGATCCAAATGGACATCAATTACAGTTGTTTACTCCATTACAATGTGCTGTTGATCGTGACCGTGAAGACATTGTGAAAGCACTTATAGAGGCTGGAGCTTCACCTGAAAGGAACTATGGGGAAAATCCAGAGCTTGATAAAAAGGTGGAGAGAATGATCTTTCAATTATCTTCACAGGGTGAAGAGTTTGAGAAAGTGCATCTGTTTTTCTCTATTGTTTGTGCTGTATCAAAAAAAGATCAGACATAAGTTTTCAGTATCTATAAGGAACATTTCTTTCAAGAGGATCCTTTCATTCATAGAATTCTGTTTGAGGTGTATTTTTGTCATTGGTCAAGGTGCAGAGCAGTATCGTCAGAGCGCCATCAAGTGGTTAAAAGATACAAAGAGTGCAGACAGATACATTGAGGAAGTCATTAAGCGCTTCCCAAGAATCTCTCAGAAACACTGGCTTTATCCACTGAACTGCTTATATGTTGCTTTGTGTGTCAGTAAAAGCATTTCTTCTGAGGTATTCAGTGATCTTGTACCAATTCTAACAAACAGTCTTCAGCACTTTGGAAACACATGGTGAAACAGTCATTAGTTTGATACTCAGAATACTCAATGTCATGATGCAGAAGTCGTCTGAGCAGAAACTAAATCATTCTGTCTATGAGAAGTTATGCAAAAGTCTATTGCCTCTCACACGTCCTAATTATTCAAGTCTTATTGGAATGACGACCTATGGATTATTTGCCAATATAAATGACTTCGCTCCTGAACTTGTTGCATGGTGTGGATTGTCTCCTGTCACAGAGACGATACTTATCAAAGCAGAGACAGAGATGGATGAAGTCATGAAAAAAAAAACTGCAAAAGTTGGATGATTCACTGAGAAATCCAGCAGGTTCAAGTGCAGTGGATAATTTATGTGAGGAGACTGCAGCTCTATCAACAAGCAGGAAGAAGAAAAAGAAGAAAAAGAAGAAAAGAATTCCACAAGAGGTGGGATCACAAGAAACTGAGCTTCAAGTTAAAGAGGATATTGTAGTGACATCCACTGAGGAAACAAACTCAAGTGTGCAGCCGTTCACACAGCCAATTGAGAACTCAAACATCTCAAGAAGGTGGCATCAAATCAGTCGTCATTGGAGGTCCAAGCTTGAGAAGCTAGCTAACATTGATGATACCAAAACATACAGACTGCCATGTCTTACTCTTGTTCTTGATTCTGAATTTTTGATCGCTAATGGAAGTGATGGAACACAAGTTTTCCTTGGTTTGAGGGATGACGGCACTGAGGTGGCTGTGAAACGAATGATTAAATTTAATTACCAAGTTCTCAAAAATGAGGAGGAATTTCTACGGCTTCCAGAACTGGACAGTCCCTCCATTGTGCGATATGTGGACTTTGCAGAGGATGTGTATTTCGGATACCTTGTTCTTCAGCTTTGTGAGTACACACTGGAGGAATATATCCAAGATCATTTACCAGATGACACGGCTGAGAGAACTTTGGTTCTGAAGAAGCTGGTGAAGGAAGTTCTCTGCAGTTTAGAGGTTTTACACAATCAGAAAACCAATGTGCTCCATCGTGACATCAAACCCCAGAATGTCCTGATTGGTAGGAGCTAAACTAATGCAATTAAAATAATTAGAATCCATTTTTTTATAATTTGACATTTCTGTTTGTTACAGACATAAAAGGAAAGCCAGATTGGCTGATTTTGGCATAAGTCGCCGACTGAAACAGGGTGAAACCACTTTACGAACAAGAATTGCTGGAACTAGATGCTGGAAGGCAAAAGAAACCATAAATGAGAAGGTCAACACTAATTACAAGAGGAGCTCCGACATTCAGGTGGGTTTTCAATATTTATATATATACAATATTAAAATTTATATTTAGCTAAAAGTTTCCTCAGTACACATTCTGTACTCATGGTAACACTGTAACTTGTTTTAAGGTTGCTGGGATGTTAGTGTACTACATTCTCTCTGGAGGACACCATCCGTTTGGTGAAGATGTGGATTGTGAGTACAACATTTCACGAGGAAGATACTCACTGGAGCATCTGGATGATGATGTAGCGAAGGATCTCGTCGAGTGGATGATCAATGAAAATCCAAATGAGAGACCAACTGTGGAGCAAACCCTCGCACACCCCTTCTTCTGGACTGATGACAGGTACATTATGATCTCTTATGATCACAATTACAGTTTACTTTTAACACAGATGGTGTCACAAGGTCACTATAGTGCAGACAATATATTTGTCAACTTATTGTGTAATGCATCTGAAATTGTCACAGGAGAGTGCGGTATCTGAAAATATTGGGAAATGAAAAAGAGGCAGAAAACTGTCGTAATGCAGATGAGGAGCTCCTGAATGTCATTTCAAAACACACAGAGGGGAAAAGCTTTTCTGAATGGAAGACTAAAGTAAGTATTACATTAGGTTAAGTGTTGTACACTTAGTACATAATATAATTGAACTTAATACTGCAGTTTAAATGTTGGAAAATCATTATTTTTATTGTTTATTGTCAAATATTGTTTTCTCAGTTTCCGTCTGAGCTTGTCCAGAAACTGGATGGTAAGAAGAAAGTCTATCCTGAGAACACACTGGGCCTGCTGCGATTTATACGCAACCTACACGAGCATTAGTAAGTTACAGGAATAATTAACAATGAATTGCAGAAATATAGGAAAATAATGCACAATCTGAGCAGGTAATGCTAACAATTGATCAATTTTGATCAACAGCCAGAAGGAGAGAAGTGTAGAGTTTTAACTAAGACATTCCTACATAATAATTTTGTTATTATTTGTGTGTCTCTCACAGTAAAGCTGATGCTGTAAAAATCAACCTGATGGCTTTATTCCCTGATCTCTTCGGGAGTGTGTACATCTTTGCCAAGGAGAGAGGATGGAACTCCAGAGAAAGTGTCATTATGGACATCAACTCAGCATCATGAATGCAAATCTGCAAATCATTAATGCTTTGTACAATGACACAAAGCTTTTATCCTTTTTTTTATTATTATTATTTTTTTTTGTCTGTAACACAAAACTTTTGACTTAATGTTTTAACAAAACAAAAGTGTACACATTCAGTTTGAAATGTTTTGTAATTGCATGCAATTGACCTCATGGATCAAGAAAACCTTCCAGTACATTGTGGTGGTGTTTGTTGGCATTTTGCATTTGGGAGAAGAAAATAAATAAAAGATGCCTTAACCTACACCTTATTTAAACTTGTCACCTTAATGAATCATCATCACATCCTTACATCCTTTTCACACCTTAGCTTGGTTAGATAATGTATTGTAATGTGAAAATCACACATAACAGTACTGTTAACTCCTCTAGAAGCTGATTAAAACATTGAATGTAACTAATATTTCTACTGAATAATAAAAATAATTTCGTGTTTTGTGATAAAAATGTTAATTGTTAAATAAATCATACAAATATTCTAAAAATAATTAATAATTCTAAACATTTTGGAGAAACTATAATGAAACCGCAATAGCTTTTTACTCATTTGACGATTTGAGTGCATTTAAGGCTGATTTACAGGATTTGCACATAATGCACATGCACATAATCTGTATAAAATAAACTATAATGACTACTGAGCTGAATCAAGATCAACAAATGTTAATCACTATTTAACTGACATGAACGTTGAGGTGCCTCCATAATTTGTGTTCGCCATCTACTGGTTGGATATGTACAATGCCGCTGTACAGTTAAAAAGAAACTAAACCTTTTATTGCACATTGTTTGATTAAATTCGCTATTGAAAATTCACAGTTGCTCATCCACGCCCGCACTAATATTGTGAATATCGCTGCTGGTTGAGAGTTTCACAAACCCGGATCTTGTGCACCAGCTGACCCAGAGTAAACACTGACTGAGAGGAAGGGTGAAGTTTCTGCTCTCGGTCTCCGTAAAGCTCGCGAAAGCGATTTGCAAACATTGTATCATCGCCAAACGCTGGACGAAATGACCTCGTTCAAACGAAGTGAAAGTGACTGGCAAGGTTTAGTAAATGAGGTGAGTGCTGCTTTATTAAAACACGACGGTGGTGATGATGATGATGATGATGATGACGACGGCTGTTTCCATATGGCACTGTATCGCCAACCACCTGAACTCAACAGATACATAAGATCCTGCTACATTACTCACATAAAACCAAATGTGCTTTGTTGGCGAGATTTAGCGTTGTTGGACTTGTCAGGTTTATAAGAAAAACTGTGTGAATTTAGATATGTTAAAACGGGTTTAAAAAGTACCCCATGTAATTAGACTGCAGGTTTGCCAAGACCATGGGAGTCCTGGTGATTCTAATAAGAGAAAGAAAGAAACATATATTTATACAAGTAGAAATATATTGATTTTTAGTTGTTTTAACTTATTTTAATGCTTGTTTTTGAGTCATCTTTTTAGTTGGCCGAGGCCCAGAACCACTGGTGAAAATGTTAGATTTTGTTAATTTTATTTATTAATTTTTTATTTAATTTTTTTTTTTCGAATGAAGGCAAACATAAATAGTATTGAAAGCCAAAATATTAAATATCATGGATGAATTTTGGTTTGCTGAATTCTTGTTTTCAATTTGAATTTTTTTATGCCACATAAGCAAGCAAACAAACAAACAATATAAGAGTAATATAACAAATAATATAAAAAATATTTTTTTTTTATTTGAAAATACACACACACACACATATATACACAATATGTATATGTAGTGACATTTATTTTGTATATTTTTCAAAGTATATTAAAATATATTAATTGAATATTGGTTTGCAGAATTCTTGTTTTCAGTTTGAAGGTTTTTATGCCACATCACATCAACAAACAAACAAATAAATATATAATATATTTTCTACAAATAAGTTTTTTGGACACTTTTTATATATTTTTTCAAAGTATATTTTTAAAAGTATTTAAACGTATTTTGAATATTGATTTGCTAAATTCTTGTCTTCAGTTTGAAGTTTTGTATGCCACATAAACAAATAAACAAATAAATAATTTTTATTTGGAAAATAAAATAAATATGTATATTTGCTAAAATATATTTCAAAATTTCTGCAATTTATTTCAAATTTTCTACAAATACATTCATTGGCCATTTTTTTTGTATATTTTTAAAAGTATATTTTTTTAAAATTGTGTTTAAAAATATGTTTTGCTCTCTTTATTGTTGTTGCTGTTTATGTTAAACAGGTTTGTGGACAAACCCAGCGATTGGGTTGTTTTGACCCAGCAGTTGGGTTAAATGTTCTGGGTAACTTTCTGGTTATTTAACTGAACTATTGTTTAAAAATGAATATTTCCTGGTTTAAAATGAAACCAAAATAGGTTGTAAATTAAAAATCAGACACAAAATTATTAGAGACATCAGCAATAATCAAACGGTGAACATTTATTAATAAGCAATTAAAAAAGTTTATTTAATTATTATTTATGCAACTTATTAATAAATATTCATTAATTGAAAATATCAATAAATGTTCATTTCCAACCTATTTTGAGTTCAATGTAAGCAAGAAATATATTCATTTTTAAGCAATAGTTGAGTTAAAGGAGAAGTCCACTTCCAGAACAACAATTTACAAATTATTTACCCCTTGTCATCCAAGATGTTCATGTCTTTCTTTCTTCAGTTGTAAAGAAATTATGTTTTTTGAGGGAAACTTTTCAGCATTTTTCTCCATATAATGGACTGATATGGTGCCCTGAGTTTGAACTTCCAAAATGCAGTTTAAATGCGGCTTCAAACGATTCCAAATGCGGTTGTAAATGATCTTAAATAAATCTACCCAGAAGGCTAGGCAAAACATTTAACTCAACCAAATTGCTGGGTTTGGTCATATTTCACCCAGGACTGGGTTGTTTTTAACCCAGTATTTTTTAAAGTGCTCTCATTAAAGTGTTACAATTTATCCCTTTAATGAATTGTCAAAAACTAAAGTGTAGCAGTTTTGTATTTTGTGCATCTTGGTTATTCTGGCTTCTTTTGAAAAATAACCTCTCATACACTTACTGCCAGACTGTCTGTCTAATCTATCTATCTATAAATAAACAAAGCTGAATTATAATGCTTTGTTTTTTCTTTTCTGTAGTTCTTGATATGCAAACGTAAGCTGGAGAGCAAGAAGGACGCTCTCCTCATTCTGTCCAAAGAGCTGGACAGCTGTCAGCAGGAGAGAGACCAGTACAAACTGATGGCCAACCAGCTGAGAGAGACACACCAGAACTTGAAGAAGAAATACAGGGAACTAATTGTGAGTCTCTGCATTACTATGCATTATTATTTATATTTAAAAGTTTCTTGGGTTTGTAGTTCATAGTATGTTTTATAATGAATTTCAGGATGGCGACTCTTCACTTCCACCAGAAAAACGTCATCAGGTCAGTTGATGATTGTGATATTTCACTTTTTGGGTTGCACAGGTCATCACTTACTCCTTTTCTCTGCATTTTTGTCATTCCCTCTCTCTCTCAGGTCAGTCTGGCTCAGTTGTTGATGGATTCGAGGGAGAGAAATAAGCAGCTTGCTGAAGAGATAAAGGAACTGACTCAGAGACTCACTGAGACACAAGGAGACAATAAGGTAAAGAAATGATAAAACTGTTCAAAAATAGCTGTTTCCAACCAAAGTTGCAAAATAAACATTTACAAATTAAGCACTGCTTCCATCCCATGTGTTCAGTAGCACAAAATTGCCACTTCCTGTGAAAATGGCACAAAGTATTAGAAATAAAATAATAAAAAATTGCAAGAGAGGAAAGACTGTGAATTTTTCCCCACATAATAAATGATTTGCACAATAACAAATGCTGTTATGTGATTTTTGCATTTGGATGGCTGATTTTTGTATAAAACAGTCCAGGTAGGTAATTATACCAAAATGTTTTGATGACAAGAACAACTAAAACAATATTTAAGATGCTGCCCAGTTTTTTTTTTTTTTTGTTATGCATCCAAAAAGTGATTTGATAAATGTTTCCATTGTTTTAAATTCTTTTGAATTAAAAAAAATTATCCACCTCATGTGCATTTTAGGCCTATTTTATGATTTTATGCACATCTTGGAATTTCCATCCAGTCCCCCCCCCCCCATATTTGCATAAAAATACATGAATGTAAATATGGAAACATAGCTAATAATAAGCTTTTCACATGCCTGTTGTCTTCTTCCCCTCATAGCTGTTAAGAATGACCATCACCAAACAGAGGCTTGGGGACGATGAAGTTGGGGTCAGACATTTTCCTGCTCATGAGCGCGAGGATCTGGTCAGGCAGCTGGAGAAAGCAGCACTGCATGTACGTTTTTACGTTTAGGTTTTATATGATTCCCATTTATGATTTCTTTTTTGCAGTGTGAGTGAATAACAACAATATATTCTTCATGATCTTTCTTGTGTCATAATGATATGCTCACTAT
This sequence comes from Labeo rohita, assembly GCF_022985175.1. NCBI lineage: Eukaryota > Metazoa > Chordata > Actinopteri > Cypriniformes > Cyprinidae > Labeo > Labeo rohita. The sequence continues at coordinate 4,043,290 of NC_066875.1, forward strand.
AATGATGTAATTCAAATACAGTAATTTGTAAGAATATCTACTGGTGCTGTTGTTTTTTAAGAGAGAAGAGCTTGAACACAGTCTGAAGACGGTGAGCGATGAACTGCAGGATATAAAGGCAGAGAGGACTGTGTTCAAGGAGAAGGCCGAACGTCTCAACCTCGAGCTGAACCATATCCTCGGCGGCCAGGAGAAACGCATCATTGACGTGGACGCCCTGTGCATGGAAAACAAGTCAGGGGGTGTTAATGTAGCTTGGCAGAATTGTGTTTAATGCACTGGTTCTCAACCATTTTGATTCATTTGGGCACTCGATTATCCATAATTTTTTTAAGGCCTTCACATGCAGGCTAGGTTTCCTTCAGTATGTCTGCTGTAATGACTAAGTTTTTTTTTTCAGAACATTTTTTTTAATTAACAGAAATTAGGATTGTCCATAGATAAAGTTTTTATTTTATTTTATTTTATTTTATTTATCAGAGTTCCAGAGACTTTAAAAGCTAATTTTTCTTCAGGGATACCACTTTTTAATCTAATATGTTTGACTTTTCTATATGTTTGTAATGTATTGGATAAGGGATGTTTAACCAAGGAGTTTACCATTTCCAGATATTTTGTAATTTCCCAGATAAAAAAAACAACAACTTTGAATTTTACCCACTCTTTTTAACCAATGAATTTGGCTTTTCCAGCTGTTTGTAATTGACTGAGGAAGTTTTTTTAAATTCATTTCAATCACAATTTAATTTACTTGATATCTAGAAATCCATTTTTTTAAAATCAGGCTTTCTCATATTCAGATTTTCCAGGACTGTGAATTCTGTTTGTTGTTGTTCTTCTTATTTTTTTAATCAGTCAATCAATCAATTAGTCAATCAATAAAAAAAAAAAAATTATAATAATAATAAAAAGCTATTTTTAGCTAATAAGACAAAAATTATTGCTTATTATAATTATTTTAAATAATTTTGTGTCATAATTTGGTGCCCTTTAATGTTTGCTGAGGCCCCCTAGTGGCCCGGACCCCTAGTGCAGACGTGGTAGTTAGTTTATTGCTGGTTCAAGGTGGATTACTAGGTCTAACTACCCTTCCAGCCACTGATTGGTCATTTAGACCAGCCATGACTAAGTAGTGACCACAAAGGACCAGACAGAAACCATTTTAAAACATTTAAAGCTGTTTTTTCGTTAGGTTTTAGTATCTAAAAAAATCTTATTCTGAATTTTTAGACTGAATACATTTGGCAGTCTGATCATACAGAGTTTTGGTTTGCAGATAAGCTGAGATGTATTTTTCATGCAACAAAAGGTTTTGTTGTATTGCAGATACTTGCAAGAGAGATTCAAACAAGTTCAAGAGGAGGTCAGTCTGTTAAAGAGTAACATACAGAAATATAAGGTAAGCCTGAGAAGTCTGAGTTATTCAGTTTAATCAGGATTAAGTCTGTTATAATGTATTATAACATTTCACTGTATTTGCAATATCGCCGTCTTCCTGGACATCTTATAGACCGCTCTGGATCGCAGAAGAAACCCTGAGATTGGTGGCAAGTCTAAAAGCAGTGCTCTTTCTGGAGTCCTTTCTCCTAAACAAGGTGCTTAGATCATTTGATCATTTTTAAAAGCTTAAAGAACTGACCTAACAAGGAAGTGAAGAAATGTTGCTATTCAGTATGTCATATGAGTGCATTCACTCGTGTAGACTTATTCACACCTCTGTTCCTGCTGTTTGCAGTGCAGGGTTTGTTGTCAGAGAATAATGGTTGCAGTTTACCAGCCACACCTCAGTCTATCGCAGACCTGAAGTCTTTAGCGACAGCGTTACTGGAAGACCATTCATGAGAAGAACATAATCATTCAGCACCAAAGACAGACCAACAGGTTTGTGTGTAACCATTTTTGCATGGACTGTTTTATGTATAATTGCAAGAAATTGGTGTGGAAACAATTTTCACTCAGAAATTACACGTAGATTTCACAGTTAATCCAAAGGAAACTGCAAAAAAAATTAATTTTAAAGCAGAAAGACTAAAATATTATTTTTTTTGTAAAAATGTACTACAATAATTTTTAGTTTATTTACTAAAAATCATATATACAGTGTACATTCAAATATCAGCTTTCAAATATTTAAGTTGTGAGAGAAAGATGTCTTAGGTTACACATAAATCCATTTTGAGTACATTTATTGTGCCTTAAAGAATTCTGGGAAACCGAGTTGCTGATTTGGAGAGAAAGCTGAAGACTCTGGAAATTTCTGGACTTTGGAGTCTCCCAGGTCAGTGTTTTTTGCATTCTGTTCACTTTTTTGCGCTTTCCATTTTCCATTTGTTGATATTGTTATTTTTGTCTGGTGTTAATTATTATTTTTACCCATATATCTATTGAATATCTGATTAGCTTTTTGTTTATAGGATAAAATCGTAGCCTTGAATCAAAGTAATGATATTGTAGTCAATATATTTTATAAGTACTAAGTTGTAATGTCATCATTATAAATGTGCAGTTTCAAATATATTAGAAACACAATAGGTACAATTTTAACAGATTGACATTAAAACATATATGTGACCCTGGACCACAAATCCTGTCATAAGTTGTACATGTATATTTGTAGCAATATCCAACAATACATTGTATGGGTCAAAATTATAGATTTTTCTTTTATGCTAAAAAACATTTGGATATTAATTAAAGATCATGTTCCATGAAGATATTTAGTAAATTTACTACCATAAATACACTACCGCTCAAAAGTTTGGGGTCAGTAAGACTTGTAATAGTCTTTAAAGAAGTCTCTTATGCTCATCAAGGCTGCATTTATTTGATTAAAAATATAGAAAAAAAACAGTAATATTGCAAAAATGTTTTTACAATATAAAATAATGTTTTTTTATTTTAACATACTTTAAAATAGAATTTATTCCTGTGATGAAAAGCTGAATTTTTATCAGCTGTTACTCCAGTCTTAAGTGTCACATGATCCTTCAGAAATCATTCTAATATGCGGATTTATTATTAGAATGATCAATGTTGGATAATATCAACAGTTGTGCTGCCAAATATATTTTGGAACCTGTGATTTTTTTTTTTTTTTTTTTTTCAGGATTCTTTCATGAATAACAAGTTTGAAAAGTACAGTGTTTATTCAAAATATAAATATTTTATAACAATGTAAATTATTTATTATGAACTTTTAATAAACTTTTAATTATTAACTTAATACATCCTTGGTGAATAAAAGTATTAATTTCTTAAAAAAAAAATAAAAATAAAAGAAACAATAAAAATGTACTGACCCCAAACTTTTGAACGGTAATGTATATCAAAGCTGAATTTTTAATTAGTAATATGCATTGCTAAGAACTTCTTTTGGATGACTTTAATGGCAATTTTTGTCAATATTTTGATTTTTTTTTTTTTTTTGCGCTGTCAGATTCCAGATTTACAAATAGCTGTTTCTCTGCCAAATATTGTCCTATCCTAACAAACCATACATCAATGGAAGGCTTATTTATACAACTTTCACAATATGAAAAAAAAAAAAAAAAAAAAAAAAAAGTACACTTATGAATGGTTTTGTGGTCCAGGGTCACATTTAAGTTTATCATAAATGCTTGTCCGTACATTCAGCAGTACTTCAAACCATTTTTTCAAAGTAATTTTGAAATTACATATAAAGGTCTACTTAAAGGAGAAGTCCACTTCCAGAACAACAATTTACAAATAATGTACTCACCCCCTTGTCATCCATGATGTTCCTGTCTTTCTTTCTTCAGTCGTAAAGAAATTGTTTTTTGAGGAAAGCATTTTAGCGTTTTTCTCCATATAATGGACTGATATGGTGCCCCGATTTTGAACTTCCAAAATGCAGTTTAAATGCGGCTTCAATCAATCCCAAATGCGGCTGTAAACGATCCCAGCTGAGGAAGAAGGGTCTTATCTAGCAAAACGACCGGTTATTTTCATTAAAATAATACAATTTATATACTTTTTAATGTCAAACGCTCGTCTTGTCTTACTCTGCCTGGACTGTTTTTTTCCAGTTCATAACAGTTAGGGTATGTCGAAAAACTCCCATCTCATGTTCTTCCTCAACTTCAAAATCATCCTATATCGCTGTTTTACCTTTTTTGTTAAGGGTGTTTGATCTTTTTGCATGTTCACGTTGATTTTCACTTTGATGATTTTGAAATGATTTTTGAAGTTGAGGGAGAAAATACAATTGGAGTTTTTCAACATACCCTAACTGTCTTGAGCCAGAATACGCAGAGTTCAGGCAGAGCAAGACGAGTGTTTGAGATTAAAAAGTATTTAAATTGTATTTTTTGAAAAATAAGATAAGACTGGGATAAGACTTCCTCTGCTGGGATCGTTTACAGCCGCATTTGGGATCGTTTGAAGCCACATTTAAACTGCATTTTGGAAGTTCAAAATCGGGGCACCATATCAGTCCATTATATGGAGAAAATGCTGAAATGTTTTCCTCAAAAAACATAATTTTTTACGACTGAAGAAAGAATGACATGAACATCTTGGATGACAAGGGGTTGAGTACATTACATGTGAATCTTTGTTTTGGAAGTGGACTTCTCCTTTAAGTCCTACTTAAGTTGGTCAAAAAATCTATTTGCAGTTTAGTTCACACTTAAGGATATTCTTTTAAAGTATATTATGCAAGTACTCTTTTCAAAAGTATGCTAAAGTGTTTCATTTTTTTTCTTTTATCTGTCGTGTTTTATTGAAGAAATGTGTTATTGCACAGAGTTTACAAATATCAGCACACTTGACGGCTCCCTTATGAACTGATTAGGAACATTCAGAATAGTCTGAAACTATCAGCTAGGCAGTTTTTGTCAAGTTCTCAATAAAAATTAGCACGGAATGTTCAAATATTTTATTATTAACAAGCAGTACTCATAGTTTTAGAGATATGCTGCTTTTTTATTCATTAGCAGGTATTCAGATGGGACATTAACGTGTTAAGAATAAGTGCATTCACGCAGCATTTGTCAATGTCTGTGGTGCACGCCAGCTTTTCCTCCAAAAATATATGGGACGACTGACAGCGATTTGTGAAATCACTCGTCAGCTATTCCTCAGTGTCAGGAAGCAGCCAGAAACAGTCAATCATGTGACAGTGATGCTAGATTTCTGAACCGTGGTGAGAAATGTCACTGAATGCTGTTATTGTGTTTAAAACTATTGTGTTGATGGGTAAATTATTAAAGGAATAGTTCATGTAAAATTGTTAAAAATGTACTCACCCTCAAGTCATCCAACATGTGGAAGAGTTTGTTTCTTCATCAGATTTGGAGAAATGTAGCATTACATCACTTGCTCACCAATGGATCCTCTGCAGTGAATGGGTGCCGTCAGAATGAGAGTCCAAACTGCTGATAAAAACATTACAGTAATCCAAACCACTCCAGTCTATCACTTAACAATCTTGTAAAGCCAAAATCTGTGTTTTTTAAACTTCAAACTGTTGCTTGTGGCTAAAATACAAGTCTATATTCTATAATATTGCTTCCTCCAGTTGTTTTGTCTGAATCATATGAAAATGAAAATATGCAAGCAAAAACAGCTCTAAACAAATGTGTGGGTTTATTTTGATGTGAGAGGACAACAGAGGATGGACTTTTGCACTTTAAGAAGCGTTATCATAAATTATGGACTCATGTTTTGACCAGTAGCAGTTATTTAAAGTTAAAATGCTTTAACGATGGATTTGTTTCTTAGAAACTTGTAGGTTTTCACTTCTCAAGATGTTAACTGATGGATTGGTGTTATTGTGGATTACTTGTGGATTATTATGATGTTTTTTTCAGCTGGTTGGACTTTCGTTCTGACGGCACCCGTTCACATCCATTGGTGAGCAAGTGATGCAATGATACATTTCTGCCAATCTGATGAAGAAACAGACTAATCTAAATCTTGGATAGCCTGAGGTTAAGTACATTTTCAACAAAATATTTATTCAAAATATTTAAATCTCTCTATAATATTTTTTTTGGAAGGTTCTGCCCCGATTTCTTCTATTTTACTGCCTACCCGGCAAAATGTGTAAGTCTGATTACTTAGAAAAGTAATAGCATGCTTTAATCTTCCAGTTAGGGGTTGTTTCAAATCGCTAACCCAAGTATGAGCAATAGTGATGCCTGACTTGCCAAAGCAATACTAATGAACAGATTTTAGCTTAGTTTCAAAGTCCTCACTTAATTTCTTATATGGGCCATTTAACAACTGCCCACATAGGCCTACTTGTCTAAAATAGTCATACAAGCGCCTGCTTCAAGAGAAGCACTCACAGTCTCCATCCACAAGAGGGTAGTAAAGCACTTCGACTGAAGCACCGATCAGACGCTCACATGTCACAAGACGTCGTTCTGCCGCCATAAAAGTGACAAGCATCCATTACTGAAACTGATTGCCCACATTACAAACACATTTGGGGAATGTGATATTATTAGGGAACTTTGTGGATGAGAGAGAGGATCACGGCTTAGTCTATGAACGTGATCGAAAGGCAGATTCGGTGGCCTTGCAGAAATAAACAGGAGAAAGGTGCACATGCTAATTTTTTCTTCATTAAAAAAGTTTGAAGTTTGAATTAAGAGTGCTTTGGGTAAATATGATTAAAGTGATGTGCAGTTGTGTGATGTCAGTAGCATAATAAAAGATGATTTATTTTACATGGACTAAGTGGCCTCATGGGGGCTTTATGTTGATATCCACTTGGACATCTGGTCACAAATTAATAAGTTGTTTTATACAGCATTGATTACTAATGTTTTTTTGTGAGGCTTCCTCCATGCCAGTAGGTGTCAGTATAAGACATATTGGCCAAAAAGTGCTTAAAATATGCACGTTCTGTACAGTGCTGCCAATTACGCGGGATTGAGCGACCCCAATAACGTGATATTTAAGCAGTGGAACCTTGCCTAAAAACATGTATTTTGACCCCCAGAACGCAATTTTTAAGTTTATTTTCCTGGGTAAAAAAAGTGCACTAAAAACACTTTTTATTCAGTACACTTAGTATACTTCCATGATGTACTTAAAATGCTCTATTTGTACTTATTCTTTAGTACTTCTTGAGATAATCTTAAGAGCATCTAAGTATACTCAACTGTGCTGTTTTGGAACACCATGAATATGAACTAAAATGTGCTTTTAACATATTATCTCTGTATTAAATACATTTTTTTAGTTACCACTTGTAGTACACTTAAACCCATTTTTATGCACTTTTAAATTTACTCATTATACGTAGAAAATAGACTTATTGTTTATTTAAAATATAAGAATAATATATAATAAATATATTAGATGTACTTAAGTACCACAGTTGGGAAACTAGTACATTAGAACTAGTATATTAGTTATATATTTTTAATAAAAATCTATTTAATTTAAATTTAGGATTACTATATAAAAGTCTACTAAGATTGAACTCAGTTTTAAAGAATTCGAAGCACACTTTAAAGAAATACACTATTAAAACTCCTCTGTGTGTTTTTGCAGTAGTTTACCTTATTCCAATGCACTAGAAATCAGTTTAAGTGTTAGTGGTATTTAGTATACTTTTTCAAATGCAAATAAAAGTACTATTAAAGTAGAAATATAATTTTAATTAGTGTGTTTGTAAGTGTCTAACTTTTACAATTTTATTTGGCACAAAAAATAAGAATGTACTACAAATGTAATTTCCTGGTATTTAAGTATTTGTTTGTTTCTTAACACACTTTAGTACACCTTTAAAAAGTGCACTTTGTAATAATATTAAATTAAAAGTTTTACTTTAAAATACATTTTAAAAAATGTTTTAATAATCTTTTGTTGTGCTTTATAGAAGTACTCTTATTTCTGGACTGTTTCTTAACACACTTAAGTACACTTTTAAAAGTGCAGTTTGTAGTAATATCAAATTAAAATTTATTTTAAAATACATTTAAAAAATATGTTTTAGAATCTTCTGTTGTGCTTTGTTTATTTTATATACTTAACTACATGTTAATGGTGTCTTTAAATAATACAATCAAGTACACTAGGATATCATTATATCTGACTACTTAATCAATTTAAGCATTAGTTACATTTATATTAAGTGTGCTTGGGTACCACAGTTGGGAAAATCTACATTAGTAATAGAATTTTTTTTAATAAAATCAGTTTCATTTAAATTTAGGATTACTGTATAAAAGTCTACTCAGATTTAACACATTTTTAAAGCATTCAAAGTACACTTTTAAGAAATGCACTAATAAAACTGTGTAGTTTTGCAGTTGTATACTTTATTTCAATGCACCAAAAATCAATTTAAGTATTAGTGGTATTTAGTATATTTTTTCAAGTGCGCTGAAGTACTACTGAAGTAGAAATATACCTATAATTATTGTGTTTATAGTGCATAACTTTTACAGCTTTATTTAGCACAAAAAATAAGAATGTATTACAAATGTAAAAGTGTACTTGAAGAGAGACTTTCATGACTGTTTCTTAACACACTTAAATACACTTTTAAAAAGTGCTCTTTGTAGTAATATCAAATTAAAAGTTTTACTTTAAAATAGATGTTTTATAATCTTTTGTTGTGCTGTACTCTTATTTTTAAGTGTTTACTAACATAGTAAATTACATGTAAAGTACTTAAATATATTTTAACTGTAGTGTGTTATTTTAAGTTAATGTATTTAAATACATAACATAAGTTTCAATAGAAATTGCATTGAAGTGTATTTTAGTTTACCATAAATGATTGATACTTCAAAAACAATATAAGTAATTATGAAATTACATATAGAAGTGTACTTAAGTCCTACTTAAGTGGGTCAAAAAGCACAAAGTTCAGCTAATTGCATTTATTATAAATGTAAACTATAGTACATTTTCATTTGGTTGCAATTAGCATGCACTTAAGTGTAAGAAAACTTTACATTCAGTTCACACTTAAGTACTCATTTTAAAAGCATGCTAAAATGTACTTCTTTTTCACAAGGGAACAGGGACACAAAATGAGTGCACCTTTATTTCCAGAGAGAGAATAGAAGAGTTTTGGACGTCCTGTTTTTTTTTTTCATGTTGTCTGTTTAGGTGACAGGCTGTACTTGTTTCCTTGTTTCCTGTCAGCACAGCCTGTCTGACTTAAACTTGTTTTCCCCTCACGACTCTTTTTACCTGCCATCGCAATGACAAGACAACGAGTGAGAGAGATCATTTCTTGTTTGAAGTTTGCCAGAAGTCACCACGAGAGGAATTTAGCGGCGACTTCTGTGGCTTCCGAGCCGTACGACGTGACGCAAAGCTCTGTTTGTCTGTAAAACTAGATGGTTTTGTTCCCCAGTGTGCGGCAGGGACAAGCAGTGAATGAATGGATGGATGGGCAGCTGCCAGGTGGGGATCGCCTCTCATCCATCCATCCTGCTTTGCACAGCGGGCTGTGAAGCTGCTGCAGTCAAGCTCCATGCTGTTCGGCATACAGAATTAGCCTGACTTTTTAATTAGCTCAGACACCGCTCTCCATAACACACCAATGACCTTTTCAGACAAAGAAAGTTGAGCGTACGGGATCATTTCAGTGTCTCTTAAAAATAAAGCCTCTCTTGAGATCTTCAAGAAGTCCGGAGGACCATATGGAGGCCCTCGACTGCTGTCAGCTGTCAGTGTATGATCATTTCTGTAGATGTACATAAAGTGTACCCAAAAAAGTTTGGAGACTTGAACCACATTTTAGCAACAGTTCACCCAAAAATGAACATTTTGTCATCATTTACTCATCTCATGTCATTTCAAAGCTGTATGACTTTCAGTGGAGCACAAAATTGTACAGTAAAATGTTGTTTTTTTGACATACTCCACCTTTTTGAGCCAGAGTACACAGATGATGAACTTGTGGTGATTCAAAGACATGATTCGTGGTAGTGATGGGAAGTTCGGATCATTTTAGCGACTCGGACCTCTGAGTCTCGTACAGCAAAATGAACAAATCTTTTTTCGAGTCATTTCGTTCATTTTAGCAAAATCAGCATCACGTGACAGCCCCATAAGATGAACGAACGTCTCGAAAAACCCAAAGACTCCAAACAGGTGAACTAATTCCAGTACAGAAACTAATAGGATGTTGCGCATGCGCGACTGAACTAATCACTTGCGAGTCACATTAAAGAATCGTTCAAAATGAATTAATCGTTCAAGAACGACCCGTGGACACGCATCCGAGAGCCTGTGCTACACAAGCTTTTGTGCTTAAAAAGTATACAAATTTTTATTTTCCGAAAAAATTGACTGATCGTTTCACTAGATAAGACCCTTTTTCCTCAGCTGGGATCGTTTAGAGCCCTTTTAAGCTGAGATTTTTGGTGTTTTTTTTTTTAAAGTCTCTTCTGCTCACCAAGCCTTCATTTATTTGATCCAGAGTACAGCAAAAACAGTACAATTTTGAAAATATTTTTACTGTTTAAAATAAATGTTTTCTATTTTAATATATTTTTAAAATGCAATTTATTTCAGTGGTTTCAAAGCTGAATTTTTAGCATCATTACTCCAGTCACATGATCCTTCAGAAATCATTATAATATTCTGATGTTGAACAGCTGTTTCTTTGATGAATAGAAAGTTCAGAAGAACAGCATTTATCTAAAATAGAAATCTTTTGTAACATTATAATGTCTTCATCATCATCACTTAGTAAAATTAATAATAAATAAAATAAAATATACTGACTCAAAGGAATGGTGAGGCTAAACTTTGGATCTTTCTATTCATCAAAGAATCCTGAAAAAATGTACTCAACTGTTTTAAATATTGATTAGCAATAATCTTTAACAGCAAATCAGCATATTAGAATGATTTCTGAAGGATGATGTAACTGAAGACTGAAATTCTGAATTTGATCACAGGAATAAATTACATGTTAAAATATATTCAAATATAAAACAGTTATTTTAAATAGTTTTTTTGCTGTATTTTGGATCAAATAAATGCAGGCTTGGTGAGCAGAAAAAAGTTCTTTAAAAAACATCAAAAATCTTTTGACTGAGTTGAAAATTATTTAATAATCTCTTCTGTTACAATAATCTGCACGTATATATTTTTTCTGACTATTATTTAACACATCAGACTTTACAGGGTTAAAATGAAATTAAAATATCAAATTCAAATATATCAGATAAAAAAATTCAACTGTTTTTGATCAGTCAATGGGGTTCAAAACAACATTTTACTGTACAGTTTTGTGCTGAAAGTCATAAAGCTTTGAAATGACATGAGATGAGTAAATTATGACAATTTTTGGGTGAACTGTCCCTTAAACTGGGGTCTCCAAAGTCTCCAAACATACATTACAAATCTTACTGTTCAAAAACTTTAGACTGGTAGTGTATAAATTTGTCATAACGATTAAATAATCTATTCTAAATCAGTTCTATTTAGAAAACCTAACATAACTTAAGTTTAAGTTATTTTTATTTAACTATATATAATTAAAAAGAATTTACACACAGTTTTACATGTGTATACATTTGATTAAAATTTCAATTATATTATTTTAAAAAATATAATTATTATTTACAGTTTATTTATTTTAAATTACATATTTGTAATTTTATACACATAGTTTTATTTAAATTTATGTAAATGTGCAAATTGTGTGCATTACAATATGTAATATTTATTATTTACGTTTTATTTTAAATGTAATGAAAACATTTTTTTTTTCTAACTGATACTAAAATATTTTAATTTGATTTAAACCCACTTATCATAACTTAAATTTAAAGTAAATTTAATTACATATAATTACAATTATTTTACACATAATTTTACATATCTGTACATTTGATTAAAATACCAATAATGACATTGTTTAAAAATAACATTATTATTTACAGTTAGCTTATTTTAAATTGCATATTTGTCATTTTTATGTCATCACATTTGATTTATTTGGCTTTTATTGCTCATATATGATATAGTGAGAAGTGAGAATAAGGAGCTGATAGCTTGTAATGTGAATCAGTGTGAACTTTATAACAATATATCAGACTGCTTGCATAAAATGCATATAAATATCAGTTGTCACTCTGTATTTCTCAATAATGTGTCTTGATAAGATATTTAATTATTAGCTTTATGATCAATACTCTGTAGTTTTAATATAATGCAGTGCAATACATTATGATTGAATAAATGTTTCTCAAAAGCCTGATTTTGAAAGTTTGAACATGATTTTTCAAAACTTATAATCAAATGAACCTAAGTTGCTTCAGTCCAGTAGGTGTTCATCCTGAAATATTACTAACAATATAAAAGCCATTCGTATGTTTATTTTACTAAAAGGCCTTTTACTGTATAGAAAGTGTAAATCATCAGTCAGACGACAGAAGGCATGTAGTAGATTGTAAAGATTGATCATTTAGAGGCTTTTAAATTCACGTATCAGCTCATATAGTAGGATATAATGGGTTAAATGTGACTTTCAAGTATTCAAGTACTGTTTTGTGAACTTTATACAAGACTTCTGATCTCTCATACATAGTGCTGCTCTAGTTTTTGTTCCTTCCCTGTTTATTATATTTCATAGCACAGTGGCCCTAGAAAGCGGCGTGTAAACGGATCAGACGCTGGTGGCCGGTGTTACGACGGCTCCAGCATATAGTGCTCAGTCCCCTGTGGGAAACATATGGCATTAACCTGTGATGCATGCAGCCAGAACTAATGAAGACAGATGAGGGCGGCTGTAGTCTTCCTGTGTGCGAGCGCATGTGGCCCGTCTGATCCATACGTACCCATAGAAAACTGTCACCTTTTGTGTGGGAGAGCTCTGTGTATTTTTGGGTTTGAGTGAGATTTTGGATTCATCACTGACCACTGACATCCTCCAGAGATTTCATTGTCTCTCGTCATATATTGTGCCGTTTTTATTTTGCAGAGGCAGTGCAGAAACTATATCTGAGGAAGGTGTATGTGCTCACCTTTGACTGTTAAGTGCTGGAAATAATGCATTTACACAGAATAATTAAGTATGAATATAGAGCTATTGATTTAGAAATAAATCTAGGTACAATGTGAACTAAAATATTTTATGTACACTTTCAAAAATATGCTCTGGCTGATTTTTTTTGCTCATTTATAAAGAAACAAAGCAGCATCAGTGCCGTCCGACACAAGACATTTTGTTGATTCACATCTGCATATTTTTGTGCTGCTTTTGTGCAACATTGCACCTTTATACCACATATCTTTATCTTAAGACAGCTGCTCTGTAATAGAATTAAAATGAAATAAATGCTTACATTTTAATATATATGTTTTACAGTTACATCATATATTTATTATTATAAATAAATAATTTAATATATGCACACATCATGCGTCATCATAATTAATTTATATAAATTTAATTAATGTAAGATAATTTAAAAACTATCATAAAAATGTAAAATGAATTTAATGTTGCAAAATTACATATTTTGTCTTTTTATAAGGCTTACAATGTGTGTATTTTTGCACTGAAAAAATACATTTAATTTTATTTTTATGTAATTAAAATTAAACATGATTTTACATGTTTTATTTTAAAATATACATTTTATTGCATTATTTTAAAATAGCATTATTATTTATTATTACATATTTTGTCAATTATGTACATCGGTTTAATATTTACATTTTGGCATTTTTATAATGCATACAATCCCTTTCTTTTTGTGCTGCCTTTATGCAATATTGTGATTTTACACATAATTTACAGTCTTTAGGCAGCTACTCTGTAATAGAATTATAAAAAACAAATTAACGTTAAATTTAGTTTTTACATTTACAAAATATATTCATATTTATAACATGTAAATAAATATGAATGAATTATTGTAAAGTGTAAAATTATAAATGTAACATTAATTTTATATAAAATATTTAAATATACATTTTAATTAAAATGGTCATATGAAGTTTTACATTTAGTTCATTTTAAATGTAAAATGTAATTATTGAATTTTAAAAATGTACATATTGTGTTAGTTTTATCAATTTTATATAGAATATATAATTTATTTGAATTTATGGAAATGTATGACAAACTGTGTGCATTACAAAATTATGTAATTTGTTTAACATTTACATTTAATTCATTTTTAATTAAAATTGGTGATGGGCAAAAATGAATCACCACTAATTGCATTCAAAATAAGTTTTTGTCTACGTAATATATATGTGTGTATTGTGTATATTATGTACAGTATATATGAAAACTGACTCAGTATATATTTAAAAAAAATATGTATATAATTTATATTTATATATAAATATTTTTAATATATACAACAAACTTTTTTTTTGTAAATATACACACGTGTGTATTTATATATATATACATAATAAATGTACACAGTACACACACATATATTATGTACAATTAAATATAAATTATAAGATATGAATTATTATATATATATTAAATTGTATTTATTATTGGAATTAAAAAAAAATTGTATTTTATGCTTTATATTATTTGAATTACAAATTGTATTACAAAATTAATATTTACATTTAAATCAATTTTTAAGTTAAATATTAAAAAAATATATAAATATTTATTGTAATGTATTGTTACTGGTTACGTTGTCTGTTGGTAGTTTGCATTGCCAATGGTATTTTCACAGTATAAATAATGAAAGCTCATCTCTGTGATGTTCAACAGGAGGCAGAGATGCCATCACTCTGAGCGCCGCTCCTCTGTCCTCCGTCGACCATCCAGAGAAAAGCACTAACCCACGACCTGCTGCAGGTGAGCCGGTGTAATTGTGTGTAACCAAATCTGCCATTTGCTAATCGTCCCGCCAAGAGGCTGAAGAGCTGTAATTAGCTAATTCTCTGAGCGGCCCACCCCTCTCGTCCCTTTGCGATGGCGCCGATCCTTCACGCTCGCTCTCATTGGTCGGAGCGGCTGACCGTCCAATCCCTCTCAAATGCCATGGCATTTGGCAAATGCTAGCGAATTCTCGTTCGCTGACATTCACCAACTTTCGGGGCGTGTTTTGCGCTCGGCGCTGCCCCATAAATATGGATGCGGTTGCGTAAAGCGGTATTTGGGGTTCCTGTCGTCCCACAAATAAGCCGCATGCGGCGTTTAACCTTTTAGCTGAATGCTCTCAAATATGGGTCAGTAATCCAGCAGAATAGGCAGCGGTGAAGCAGACGGAGGCAGAACTAAGCTGTTGCCGTCGATGACAGGCCGTCACGCTCTTCTCCCAGCTGGATGCCTTTGTTGTGTGTGTTTTATTTGCTCGTGTGATATTTGAAACTTAATGTTCCAGATACATGCTTTGTCACACAGGCTTCTGTTTAAATGTATAAGGAGTATAATTAATAATTCATTGTAGGTTAAAATTGGACATAGCATTGAGTCTATAACACTATAACAAAAGTTTGCAATTGTTACGATTTTTTTAATGTCTTTTTTAAAGTCTCTCCTGCTCACCAAGGCTGCATTTGTTTGATCAAAAATGCAGTAAAAGCAGTAATATTGTGAAATATTTTTGCAATTTAAAAAGACTGTTTTCTATTTGAATGTATTTTAAAATGTAATTTATATCTCACAATTCTGACTTTTATTCTTAGAATTGCCTCACAATTCTAAAAAAAACCCCAGAATTGTAAGATATAAACTCACAGAAAAGAGAGATAAAACGTCATAATTACCTTATCTTTTTTTTTTATCCTGTGGTGCAAACAAGCATCTTTTCCTTTTTTATTAACATGACAAGCTTTTATCGGGTTGAAATTGGTAAGAAATTGGTATTTTTGAAGGAAAACTATGAACTCGTGTACACTGTAAAAACAATTTGTTGAGAATAATTTGTTACCCTGCTTCCTTAAAATTTTAAGTTCAGTCAAAAAAAAAGTTTAGTCAACTTTGAGTGTTGTACTAAGTGACAGCGTAGATGTTTGAGTTGATTCAACTTAAACTTTTATGGCAGCTGGGTAACAAACCCAGGTTTAAAGTTCAGCAAACCAAATTTTAATTGAGCCAACTCAAATATCTAAGTTGTCACATAGTACAACTTAACATTTCAAGTTGACTCATTTATTTGAGTTCACGGAGCGTAAACTTTTAAGGCAGCAAATTATTTTTAATTTAGCAAATTGTTTTTTGTTTTTTTTACGGTATCTTCAAACTTACTGAATTACAAAATTTAAGTAGTTATTACTTAAAATTTACTTACTTTTAATTATTTACTATATTAACACTCCTAGTTTCTATAAATAAAAAAAGTTTGAAAACAAGCTGTGGATACAGCAGAAGAACTAGAAATATCTTTGAAAATGGTCTCGAATCTGAAAAAAGTTGAGAACCACTGCGTTAACAGGCACCACTAAACAGTGTTATAAAAATAATTGATCTCGAAATTGAACCGCTGTGATCTTCACAGTTTCCTGCCTTTGGCTCGGCATGCTCATCTTGGTTTGAATTCTTAACTGAGCTTCACCGCGGTGGTAAATCACACATTAGCTGCTCAGGCAGGGCTGTGTGCCATTAGCATGGCACTGACACAGTGACCATTCATCTTCTCTGTCCCCCTGATTGGCTCAGATGACAGGACAGGAAGAGGAGGGCCATCGCCGTGGGAGCAGGACACAGCTGGCGGTGACAGCTTCCCCAACATGTGGCGCGGCTCC
This sequence comes from Labeo rohita, assembly GCF_022985175.1. Taxonomy (NCBI): domain Eukaryota; kingdom Metazoa; phylum Chordata; class Actinopteri; order Cypriniformes; family Cyprinidae; genus Labeo; species Labeo rohita. Next base: position 4,059,970 of record NC_066875.1, read on the forward strand.
CGCCCCGGTCCAGATGGAGGCGGAGAGGAGGTGGACACACCTGTCACCCCTGACTTCGGGGAGGAGAGCGTCTTGTGCGGGACAGACATTGGGAGGCAGACTAATGGGCAGGTCAGGACCGAGGTGAAGGAGGGTCCTGTGGAAAAAAACACGGGCGTTTGCACAAAAACGCGTTCCGGATGGGGAAGCCCGGCTGTGGAAGAAGGTGAGGTTTTGGCAGAGCTCTGTCTGATAGCGGAGGAGGCTGAAGATGCCGCTTTGGCTCTGGATCCTGCACAATTACCGTCAATTACTCTTGACCAAACCACCTGGGAAAATGTCGACTTTCAGGCCTCTGTGGGACTGCCCAGAACTTGCTTTGAAGATATTTCGGAAGGTTCCTCCATTAAGAAGGAGCCTGTTGAGCAAAGTGACTCTCTTCTTTTATAGGAGGGGGAAATAAAGGTGAAGGGTCTGATTTATTGGTTGGATACAAAGCAGATGAATAAAAAAATCTGTAAAACAATCCATATTACATACGGTATATAATATTGAGGCAAAAAAAAAAAAAGAAATTGATTTTCAATGTTTTATGTCTCATTCACTGAAAAAATAAAAAAATAAAATAAAAAACTTACTTTTTCAGTAGTTTTGTCTTGCTTTCCAGCACAGCATTTATTTATTATTATTATTATTTTAATCAGGGTAATTTAATTGACATGCAAAATTGCCTTAAATATGCAAAAAAAAAAAAAAAAAAATGTCTGTTCATTGGGTAAGAAAAATAAATTATCACAGTCAAAGTGTTTCCCAACCAACTTAAAATGTGGAAATTTATTGGTCAGATACAAAGTAGCTGAATAAAAAATGACTAACACATTTTGGATTTTATACAATATGTAATATGTAAAGCCAATAAACCCTCAATTTTCACTGCAAAAAAAAAATTTCTTGCTCTGTAGATTTATCTTGTTTTCCAGCACAAATATCTAAGGATTGTAAAATCAAGATACATTTACCTGAGAAGTAAAATTACTTAAGATATTACATCTTGGTTTCTAAAAAAAAAAAAAAAAAAGGTAGCCTGAATACCATTAAGAAATATTTTTTACTATTTCAAATAACTGTTTTCTTTTTTAATATATTTTAAAATTTAATTTATTCCTGTGATTTCATGTTGAAAACAGCTGAGTAAATTTTTTTCAGGATTCTTTTCAGCTCAGAAGATCAGCATTTATCTGAAATAGAAATTGTTACTTTTGTAACATTTTCTTATGTAACTTTCTTATCACTTTTGATCAATTTAAAGCATCCTTGCTAAATAAAAGCTTTTGCATGGTATACTGTATAATGTTACAAAAGCTTTTTTATTTCAGATAAATGCTGATATTTGGATCTTTATATTTATCAAATAAGCCTGAAAATATGTACTCAAGTGTTTTAAATATTGATGATGATAATAATAATAATAAATGTTTCTTGAACAGCAAATCAGCATTTTAGACTGATTTCTGAAGGATCATGTGACACTGAAGACTGGAGTAATGATGCTAAAAATGTAGCTTTGATCACAGGAATAAAATACATTTTGAAATATATTCAAATAGAAAACAGTTATTTTAAATAGTAAAAATATTTCAAAATTTTACTGTATTTGCTGTACTTTGGATCAAATAAATGCAGGCTTGGTGAGCAGAAGAGACTTCTTTAAAAAACATTAAAAATCTTACTGTTCAAAAATTCGACTGGTATATGTGTGTGTGTATATATATATATATATACACATATATACATATATACATATATACACACACTACTGTTCAAAAGTTTGGGGTCAATACATTTTTATTGTTTCTTTTTTTTTTTTTTTTTAAGAAATTAATACTTTTTTTCACCAAGGATGTATTAAGTTAATAATTAAAAGTTTATTAAAAGTTAATAATAAATAATTTACATTGTTATAAAATATTTATATTTTGAATAAACACTGTACTTTTTAAACTTGTTATTCATGAAAGAATCCTGAAAAAAAAAAATCACAGGTTCCAAAAAATATTTGGCAGCACAACTGTTGATATTATCCAACATTGATCATTCTAATAATAAATCCGCATATCAGAATGATTTCTGGAGGATCATGTGACACTTAAGACTGGAGTAACAGCTGATAAAAATTCAGCTTTTCATCACAGGAATAAATTCTATTTTAAAGTATGTTAAAATAAAAAACATTATTTTATATTGTAAAAACATTTTGCAATATTACTGTTTTTTTTCTATATTTTTAATCAAAATAAATGCAGCCTTGATGAGCATAAGAGACTTCTTTAAAGACTATTACAAGTCTTACTGACCCCAAACTTTTGAACGGTAGTGTATATATATATATATATATATATATATATATATATATATATATATATATAATTTATTCAGACTCCTTCAGACACATTTCTCACATTATTACATTTAAAATACATTAACTTTAAAGGTAATGTAAAATAAAACACTACAGCTAAAATGATAATGAAATACTTTACATGTGCATTAGTATGTTAGCCAACACATCAAAATAAGTGTATTAAAGCGCAAAAAAAAATTATTAAAACAATGATTTAATATGTATTTAATAATTTTACATTATTACCAAGTGCACTTAAGTGTGTTGAGAAACATAAATGATCATTTTGACATCCCTGAAAAACTAAAAAGTTGAATAATTGTGACCTAAGCCATACTTGTGCAAGTTAATGTTTTCTCTCCCTTTCACACACATGCGTGTGTACTGATTCAGAAGAAGCGGAGAATGAACTCAGCTGGCAGCTGCTCCTGACTGCAAATACATCAAAAGGCAATGTTTGAACTGCTTGTTCTGCAGAAGCCAAGCTTTTTCTCCTTTAATCTGCCTCAGTATTACACATACACAGGCACACTGGGCGGCATGATGCCAGGCAGCTGATGCGGCATTAGGAAGGAAAGGAATGGCTTTTGGGAAACAGATGGGAGTCGGAGCTAATGGACTTATGAGGCTGAGAGTCTCTGCAGGATGAGGTTAGGCAGGTTACCCGTTCACCAGCTCAAGAATGAGTAAGCAGGAGAAAAAAATAGATAAAATTTTGTATTAAAAACGATACAGCTACACTATGCAACGTTTTGCCCTCTAGCGGTTAAAATAGAACTGCGCGCCTCTTGCGGAAGAACACTGCTTTGGTTGTGCTTCGGCTCTGCTCATGTGGATTAAGCGCCGTGAACACATGGAAAAATGACAAAAGAGCAGATGAACAAATAAATAAGGTTTGTTTGTTGTTTTTGTTCACGATCATTTTCTCTTTCTGACAACTTTCAAGCCTAAATCATTATTCTCTACGGACGGACGTGACGTAACACGCACGGGCGGATGACATATGCATGAAATTACCCACGAAATCCGACCCGACAGCTCTAAAATAATTAAATTATTTAAATATTATTTAAATATAAATAATTATTTAAATATTATAGGTTTACCAAAGTGCATTTGGGTAAAGATATTTTTGGTGTAAAAAAAAAAAAATACTGTAGAAACCATGACAGAAATTTCCACTACAAATGGTTTTCACTACTAAATATTACAAACCATCAACTTTTAGCCATTAAAACCATTAAAAATGGTTTCATGTAGTGTGTTTTGGGACTTATTCCATTACAATTTAGTGGTTTTAATAATAAAAGTAATAATTATTCCTACTTAATAAGCCACCAATAGTAGAGACCCATAGGCACTATTACAGTTCCCATTAAAACTACTATTCCCCTTATAACCAGTAAAAAACATTACAAATTCTGTGATGGTTTTTATTGTTTTTTGTTGTTGTTGTTTTTGTTTTCAGCAGGGTTTGATTTGGAAGATGGATTCATTGTATTCTTTTATTCATAACATAAAATAAGTTACAGTGCAGAATTTGTAGAATAATTTAGATTATTTTGTACATTGTTGTGACATTATTTTCAAGGTAATTAAAGATGCACTTAGTAATTTTGTTCATGTTGCAGTGGCGGTTTACTTGGTCTTATAGTGACAACTAGTAGCATGTATCGCCATATAGAATTAGGCATAATAGTCAGGGTTGCCAGGTTTTCACAACAAAACCTGCCCAATTGCTACTCAAAACTATCCTGAAAGTAGCAAATGTGTTTCAAGGGGGGTCCCCTGCTAAAAATCACATTTTAGGGGGTAAAATACACGTTTTGTGGTGGGGTTCCTCTAGTAAAATTGGCATTCCAGGGGCTAAATATTACATTACATTGCATTTCATTTATATACAGTTGAGGTCAAAAGTTTACATCCCCCTTTCAGTATCCGCAAAATGTTACTTATTTGACCAAAATAAGAGGGATCATACAAAATGCATGTTATTGTTCGTTTAGTACTGACCTGAATAAGATATTTTACATAAAAGATGTTTACGTATAGTCCACAAGAGAAAATAATAGTTGACTTTATAAAAATGTTCAAAATTTTACATCACCTTGATTCTTAATGCTGTGTTCTTGCCTGAATGATCCACAGCTGTTTTCTTTTTATTTTTATTTTTTTTTTGGTTTAGTGATAGTTTATGAGTCCCTTGTTTGTCCTGAACAGTTAAACTGCCCACTGTTCTTCAGGAAAATCCTTCAGGTCCCACAAGTTCTTTGGTTTTTCAGCTTTTTGTGTATTTGAACCCTTTCCAACAATGACTGTATGATTTTGAGATCCATCTTTTTACACTAAGGACAACTGAGGGACTCATATGCAACTATAGAAGGTTCAAACACTCACTGATGAAGGAAGGAAAGGAAAGGAAGGAATAATCATGCATTTTTTAATTTAAAGGTAAGGGGAAATTTAACTTATTTTGTCTTCTGGGAAACAAGTATCTTCTGTAGCCTCTGAAGGGCAAAAATGTACACATCTCCATTCTGTTCAAAAGTTTTCACCCCTGACTCTTAATGTATGGTTTTTACTTCTGGAGCATCAGTGAGTGTTTGAACCTTTTATAATAGTTGCATATGAGTCCCTCAGTTGTCCTCAGTGTGAAAAGATGGCTCTCAAAATCATACAGTCATTGTTGGAAAGGGTTCAAATACACAAAAAAGCTGGAAAACCAAAGAATTTGTGGGACCTGAAGGATTTTACTGAAGAACAACGGGCAATTTAACTGTTCAGAACAAGCAAGGGACTCATGAACAACTATCACTAAACAAACAAACAAAAAAAACACAGCTGTGGATCATTCAGGTAACAACACAATATTAAGAATCAAGGGGATGTAAACTTTTGCACTACAAACTAGTATGTTAATATTTAGGATAATACAATAAAATAAAATGGTAAGTCACACCAATTTGCAATAAGCAGCAAAACGAGTTGTTTTGTACAGCTAAAAATAGCCGGACACGGATGAGGCCAGAAGCCAGACCCATAAAATTTACAAATGGCCGCGCCCACTCTTACCTAAAGAGAAAGGCGGATACACTCTCATAAAAACAGGTTATAAAAACTGGGGTGGTACCTTTGAAGTAATAATAATCTTTTGAGACTATATAATGTACAAAGTTGTACGTTTTTGGAAAGGGTACCGCCCCAGTGACAGATTTTGTACCATAAAAGCAAAACAAAGAGCGCTACTTTCCCGTGTTAGAGTGCAGCTCGAGTGCATTCACGGGTGGGCCTGCGCTGTAGGATCTCTCCACAAGCAGGAAGCAAATCTTTTGAGTCAGCCTGCTGTCATCTCCACCATCTCCTGTCAAAGACGAGTCCCCTGCTGCCACTGACTGCCTTTCACTCCGCCACTGTAAAACTTCTTAACTAGGACTAAAATCGGAAGTTTGACGTGACTCCGGTTGACTCCTCTGTGCGCTGCGTCCCGTGTTCGCCTGCCATCTCCACGCTGCCGCACCGACAGCTCGTCAGTCACTGTCTGCACGCTGTTACACATATTCAACAGCTGCTTTCACTTGCTCTTTGGTCCTATTAGACAAGAAACGCCGCATTTGTACAGGAGATTGCGTGCATACACTGCTGAATTATTCATTGTGGAACATAAAGATATTCTGAAGCAGGTGAGAGCGTCGTTGTATGAAATCTAGAGGGATTCATTTTACAGGAGTGCATGCATTATGAGCAGCCTGCGAGTACTCTTAAGTTCCTACTCATAAATAAGGAAAATAATGGCTTTTGATGGTGGAAGTGTATTTTTCATCTACTTTTTCCATTAAAGAAAAGACAAATTATAAAGGAAAATGATTATAATTCTTACTTTTTAAAAATATATTTTGGATATTTAGTTTGTAATATTAAAGCATTTTAAGGTGGAATTCATGAATGAAGTTATGAATTTATTCATATTTTGCATATTTGACATTTGAGGTCAAAAAGCCAGTAAAACAGCAAGTGAAATGTATAAGAAAATGTCTGGAAATCTGTTGCACTTGTTAATTTTTATGTTAGGTTATGCTATTTTAATATTGTAATGATGATTTGCATTGCATTCTGAATAAAAAAAAAAAAAAAAAGGTAATTGCAACTTTTTAATCTCACAATTTTGACTTTTTTCTCAGAATTGCATGATGCAAATTCGCAATTCTGACTTTTTTTTTATTTGGAATTATGAGATATAAACTTGCAATTGCATGTTAGAAAGTCAGAATTCCGAGATATAAAGTCACAATTCTGACTTTTTTTCTCAGACTTGTGTGATATAAACTCACAGTTGCGAGAAATAGTCAGTTTTTTTTTTTGGACTTTCTCAGAATTGTGAGATATAAAGTTTTGAGGGGGGAAAAATATAAACTTGCAATTCTGAGAAAAAAACCTCACAATTCAGTGATTCAGTGGTTTGAAGTAACGATGCAGTTGTTTCTTACAAACATGTAGCTTTTCATATCTCAAGGCTATATCTATGGCCTTAGGGTGAGTACATTTTCAGCGAATTTTAATTTTAAGGTGAACTGTTCCTTTAAGAAATGTACTACAGTACCAGCTCAAAGTTCTGTATTTTTCAGTCTCTCATCAGTGATGTTTGCACAGCTCCCAGCTTTGAATATATCAGCACCAGTAAAATATTTTAAAAAAATTTAGTTGACGATATCAGGCAAACACTCCAACGATCCCGATTCAGACTTTATGCATAAACATTATTAGTTCAAGCACAGCACTAATCCTAAATTCAAATCTGTTCGCTTAGCCCATGGCGGCCTCTCACAGCAGACATCACATCTCCCTTCTGAAAGTAATTCATTGCATCCAATTATTTCAGCGCTTCTTCCTTCAAGAGCACTGTCCCAAATAGACCTTAAGAGGAAGCGCACGGCACATTGCGTTTTATGCCCTTATTTATATTCTGTTTGATTTGTTTATGCCTTGGGAATTGAGGCAGCTTGTCTGTCGGTGGTTGTTCGGCACAAATCATGAAACTGAGCCTCTCAGTGGCCAGGATAACTCCAGATATTAATAATTTCAGATTTACTAGCGAGTGGAAGTCATGTCACTTCTGTTAGCTGGTATCTGTTGCTTTAAAATGCTTTTGAAGTCTGAGGTCCCACTTTATATTACGCAGCCTTAACTACTATGTACTTACATTTAAATGAATCATTTGATACAATGCACCTATTGTGTACATACATGTTTTTACATTGTGCTTCTATTTTTAAAAATGCATGAATGTAATTACATTTAATGACACTGTTGACCCACCCCTTACACCTTAACCTATCCTTAAACCTACCCATACCACCAAACCTGTTCCTAACCTTACCAGTATCCAATATGAACGCAGTAAGTACATTGTACTTATTATAAGTACAAATAAAAGATTTGTTGATTATAATGGAACTTTGTGAGATGAGTGACGGCTTTTAATGGTTTTTAAGGGAGTTTGTAAATGAGATATTGATTTAATACAACAGTTCAATAAACAAGAAGTTAATATTAAGTGACTCATATTGTCTGACTAAAACAGTATTGCCTGACTTTTCTCCATTTTGTAGACAAAAAGTAGTTTAAAAACAAAGTCACAGCTATGTTGCTGCACATCTCCATTCAAACACAGTGTTGTTTCTTTTATGAATGAACGTGCATTTTTAAACAAATCTAGTGAGTCAATGAATCAATTGCCCATTCATGCTTTGTTCACACTTGCTTTATTCCAGAATGAATCAGCCGTTCAAACGAATCAAATGAATGAATGATTCGGTAATAAAATCAGTGACTTGCTGCCACCTACTGGCAGTTATATTTTTTATTTTTAAAGTATCTTTACTATTATTTAAATCATTTAACATTTCTATATTCAAATGTTTATATTTAAAACATGAATTTAATTGCATTAAACATCTGAAAATATACTTATAGCAACTTTTGAGTTGCTGTGCCACCTCTGTTATTTATTAATTAATTTTGTTATTTTGTTAATACTGATTTCATTCTACTTGTTCTTATTCTATTGCTTTAGTATATATATATATATATATGAAGAGTTCAAATGCAAAACCAGCTAAAAGCCATCTCGGCCAAAAATTAGATAATGATATTGAGTAAATGCTCAGGTCAGGTCAGGTCACGTCCATCAAATACTTTTACTTCAAACTATATAAATATCACGTTGTAATGGGTAATGGGAAGGCTAATTTTTTATCAGATATTTTCATGATTGATTTGAAGATGCTGCTGAAATTTTGACTGTGCTTCTAAGTTTTTTAAGTTAGGAGCACAACTGCTCCTAAAATAAAAGTAAGTGTTGAAACTCATGTGCTTCAGGATCTTGGTCAATCTTTTATAGTGGTCAAATTAAATTAAACAACATTCAATTCAATTCAACAAAACACACAGCTTTTTTTTTTTTTTTTTTATGATTTAATTAATTCCTATTCATTTCTTTCCCAGTGTACAACACTGACCAAGAGCTCATATATTTTTTTCCTCTGTAGAAGACGACAAAATCTGTCCCTAACCATAACTATAACCCGCTTCAATAGCAACAAAAGTGATTTGCAATTAAACATGAACATAACTATTAATATTACTATTATTTTTTATTGTGAGGGCTACACTGTAAAAACAACAACAACAACAACAACAACAAAAAATGCGATTTGTTGAGTTAACTTAATAATAATAATTTGTTACCCTGCTGCCTTAAAATCTTCAGTCAACTCAAATAAGTTTAGTCAACTTAAAATTTTAAGTTGTACTAAGTCACAACTTAGATATTTGAGTTGAATAAACTAAAAATTGAATTTGTTAAACTTAAAAGCTGGGCTTGTGACCCAGCTTCCCTAAAATTTTAAGTTGAATCAACTCAGATATATAAGTTGTCACTAATAGTTGTCACTTAGTACAACTTAACATTTCAAGTTGACTCAACTTTTTTGAGTTGAATGAACTTAAAATTTTAAAGGCAGCCAGGTAACAAATTATTTTAAGTTGACTCAACAAATAGTTTTTTACAGTGTAGTTAAAGTCACCTAATTTAAAGGGACCATGGTGTTTGTAATGGAAATAAAAATAGGGAATTTTAATACATTTTTAAAATGGATTTTATGTTAATGTAGGACAGAAAAAAAACACTATTAAAAATGACATTTATTTCTCTGGTTCCATGAAGAGGAGTCACAAAAAGATCTTAATAATGTTTGAATTAAAGTTTCTTAAAAACCCATTTTTAAGAGTTAATCGTTATTGTCCTATTTCAATCACAGTTCTTACATATAAACAGTATCATGTATCAATTTAAGTCACGATGCATTATTTCTTCTGCTCCACATCCACCACTCTCATCTTTTACTCTCGTTTACTTCCTCCAGCTCTTCCCCAGGGAGCCGTTCAGTCTTCTGCCACAGACTTGGAGTAGTAATGCCAATCACACAGCCAGCGATTCTCTTCCCGGCATTCCCACTGCGTTTGCTCTCCTCATCTAACCCCTTTCCCAGATCGTCCTCCTTCTCATGAACCACCACCGCGCGTCCCAGAATGGACTGACCCCCGAACAGCTTGGCCCCCGGGAGCTTCCGGAACTGCCTTATGACTCCTTGTTCGGAAACAAAGTTGCCCAGGTCTCCAGGATGAGCGGGATGGTCAACCGCCTGCGGGTTGTAATGAGGACCAGCAGTGATGCATCCTTGACTGAGGTCTCCATACTGATGAATGTGGATGGCACGCATTTGCTGATCATCAGCAGGCAAACCGTGGAGGTTGATTTTCACTTTTAGGGTTCCACTGGGAAAGACCTGCTTGAAAAGCACCTGCCCTAAGATCTGTGGCTGGCTGGGGGGTAAATTAGGGACGGGAGTTACTTCACAAGTGGCGTAGATTGTGTTGTTGAACTCCTCGACTTCTGGCTTTGGAGCTTCGACGATCACAAGAACTGAACTGTTAGAAAACTCTCCACTTTGTATATGCAGCGCCAGCAATATCAGAGGGAGTTTTAGGATGATTTTCTCCATCTTTAAAGCCTACAATGAGGAGTGGAATTAGTAATATCATGCTAGTTTAAAGGAGAAGTTCACTTCTAGAACAAAAATTTACAGATAATATACTCACCCCCTTGTCATCCAAGACGTGCATGCCTTTCTTTCTTCAGTCGTAAAGAAATTATGTTTTCTTCTCCATATATTGGACTTCTATGGTGCCCGTGAGTTTTAACTTTCAAAATGTAGTTTAAATGCAGCTTCAAAGGGCTCTAAACGATCCCAGCCGAGGAAGAAGGGTCTTATCTAGTGAAACGATCAGTTATTTTCTAAACAAATTTACAATTTATATACCTTTTAACCTCGAATGCTTGTCTTGTCTAGCTCTGTGTGAACAGTGTGCATTCCGCTTTAAGACAGTTAGGGTAGATCGAAAAACTCCCATCTCATTTTCTTCTCCAACTTTAAAATCAACCTACATACAAGTACCGACTAGGGCTGTAGCTATCGATTGTTTTAGTAATTGAGTATTCTACTGATTATTCCGTCGATTAATCAAATAATAGGATAAGAAGTAATTTTTCTTTATTAAAGAATAATACTAAATCTAAAAAAATAAGATAGTTCTCTTAAAATAAACAACTACTTTGTTTCCTTTTTAGAAAAATGAATTTTTGTTGCTGAAATTCCATACAATAACCATGAAAACTAAACCCATTTAATGCATTTATTTGGCAAATTACATTCAAAATGCAAAAATGCAAATACAAATATATCAATAATAATAATAATTATATGTATATATATATATATATATATATATATATATATATATATATATTTTATATAATCAGAACATTGAATACTGATATTTACATGTATTTTAAAAATGAAGATACTTTAAATGTGAAATCAAAACCGCCAGCAAGTCACTGTTAAGTAAGTGAGGCAATATGCTGCCTAAAATGTAAGTCTCTTAATATTAACTTGTTGTTAATTGATGAACTGTTGCATAAATTCAGTAACATCACATTTGTACTAATGCTGAGGCACTCTTCATTTGATACTAACTTTATAACTTTCTGTGTCAAAGAGAGAGAATGAGACAATCAAATAATTTGCCTCGATGATTTTTTGTATTTGAGTTACTCAAGGAATCGTTTCAGCCCTAGTACCGACCCATTGTTTTCAAAGTGAACATGCAAAGAAGAGCAAACGCCCTTTACGAAAAAAAAGGTAAAACAGCAATGTAGGATGACTTTGAAGTTGGAGGAGAAAATGAGATGGGAGTTTTTCGACATACCCTAACTGTATTGAACTGGCAAAAAGCTGAGTTCACATGGACCTACACAAGACAAGAGTTTGAGGTTAAAAAGTATATACAGGCGCATCTCATAAAATTTGAATATCATGATTTTTTATTGTAACATTTTAAAAACTGAAACTTTCATATATTCTAGATTTGTGTAAAGTAAAATATTTCTAAAGGTTTTTTTTTTGTTTTAATGATGATTAGAGCATACATCTCATGAAAGTCAAAAATCCAGTATCTCAAAATATTAGAATATTTCCTAAGATCAATCAAAAAACAGATCTGAAAAGAGGTCTTTGGACCACTGAGCAACAGTCCAGTTCTTTTTCTCCTTAGCCCAGGTAAGATGCTTCTGATGTTGTTTCTGTTTCAGAAGTGGCTCGGTAGCCCTTTTCCTGAAGACGTCTGAACGTGGTGACTCTTGATGCGATGACTTCAGCTTCAGTCCACTCTATGTGAAACTCTCCCAAGTGTTTGAATTGGCTTTACTTGACAGTTTTCTCAAGCTTGCGGCCATCTCTGTTGCTTGTGCACCTTTTCCTACTCAATTTCTTTCTTCCAGTTAACTTTGCATTGAATATGCTTTGATACAGCACTCTGTAAACAGCCACCCCATTCAGTAATGACCTTCTGTGACTTACTTTTTTTGTGGAGGGTGTCAGTTATTGTCTTGTGGACCATTGCCTGTCAGCAGTCTTCCCCATTATTGTGGTCTCAAAGAACAAGAGATACCTGGAATTTATACTGTAGGGATGGAGATTTAATGAAACTCAAATGTAAATGTAATATTTTGAGATACTGGATTTTTGACTTTCATGAGCTGTACGCTCTAATCATCAAAATTAAAACAAAAAAACTTTTGAAATGTTTTACTTTACATGTAATGAATCTAGAATATATGAAAGTTTAATTTTTTAAAATAAGTTACAATAAAAAAATGAACTTTTCCATGATAGTCTAATTTTATGAGATGCACCTGTACATTGTAATTTTTTAAAGAAAATAACTGATCGTTTCGCTAGATAATACCCTTTGAGAGCCCTTTGAGGCTACATTTAAACTGCATTTTGGAAGTTCAAACTCACGAGCACCAATGAAGTCCACTGTATGGAAAAAAATCCATTTTTCCTCAAAAAACATAATTTCTTTACAACTGAAGAAAGAAAGACATGAACATCTTGGATGACAATGTGGTGAGTAAATCTGTAAATTTTTGTTCTGGAAGTGAACTTCTCTATTAACAATGTTGTATTTTTGATAGAGTTGCAATTCAGGAAATGAGTTCTAGTAAGTACACATCAAAGTTTTCAGTTTTGTTCTTCTTTGCATTAGGCAAATTTCAAAGCTTTCTTTCAGGGAGCTTTGTGAGGGGAAGTCGCATTAGCTTAAAATAGCACAGCCAGATTAGATTGCATCAAGGGAAAAATAGCACAACCTTAAAAAACGTTCTGTGTACACTTGTGAAACACAAATGCACTTTATACTGAATGTGCAATCAAATCTTGAAAGTATTTTTAAAAATAAAAAAAAACTGTACTTGCAGATAATATAAAATTAACAAAATAAAAGTCCACTTAAATGTACTTAAAGAGAGACACTTTCATGACTGTTTCTTAACACACTTAAGTACACTTTAAAAAAAATAATGTCAAATTAAATGTTACCTTAAAGTTAGACTTTAAAGTAGATTTTAAATTAGATTGTTTTAATTATCTTTTGTTTTCTTGCTTTAAAGAAGTACACTTAACATACCAAAGCACATAATTGTAACAGTAGAGTGTTATTCAATATTACATTTAAAGTAAATATATTTTAAATGCACTGAATTGCAACTTCATCATTACAAATGTGTAATTACAAAGAAATTTAAATACATGACATACAAGTTTTAATAGAAATGACATTGTATATTTTAGTTTACCATAATTATTTGTCAGTACATTCAGCAGTACTTTCACCATATTTTAAAAACAATAGACATAATTATAAAATTGTATATAAAGATGGACTCCTACTTAAGTGTGCCAAAAGCACTCTAAAGTTCAGATAATTGCATTTAATATAAAACAGTAACAAAACTTTACAGTAATGTGTGATTTTAGAATAATGTTGTTAACATTAGTTAATGTATTAATCTTAAATGAATGAACAATGAACAATACATTTATTACACGATTTATTCATCCTTGTTAATAATGTTAGTTAATAAAAATAGTCGTTCACTGTTAATTCATGTTAGTTCACAGTGCATTAACTAATGTTAACAACTTGTGATTTGAATAATGCATTAGTAAATGCTGAAAATAACATTAACTAATATTAATAAATGCTGTAGAAGTATTGTTCATTCTTAGTTCATGTTAATTAATGTTAACTAATGAACCTTATTGTAAAGTGTTGCCATTTAAACTATTATGTGTTTCACATAACTGTAATGTGTTTCATTCAGTTGCAATTATTTTCATAATATGTACTCTTTTTAAAAGTATGTGGAAGTGTTCTTCTTTTTCACATGGGAAAGTTAAAAAGAAAAACAAAATAGTTTTATTTTTGCACAGTCTGGTATTATTAGCTACGCAAAAAAAAAAAAAAAAAAATCAAAGGACAGAACCATTCCACAAAAAGCCACATGTTTAGTCAACATCATGTCAATATTTGCACCAGCTGTCAATGAAAAAAAAAAAAAGAAAAACAGCAAAGCTATACATACCGTATGATTGAAATTTTGTCTTGAAACAGTGCACAGACTATTGCGGTCACAAGATTATGGCGAAGCTTAATCCGTGTGCAGCCGTGAACCGGGTTGAGAGAATGACCACTTATGATCAAACTTTGTATTATTGATTGGCTGCTCTTCTGAGAACTCGTGTGGAGCTTACAAGTTAACCATGTTGACATGTGACATGTAACACATGACAGTTATGTGCAGATATGAATAGAGTCTGTTTTAATATAAAAGAGGCACATTAACTCTCATGTTGTGTTCTGGTCATTTTGATTTTCTTTTTGCCAAAATGCTAGATAATGTTATCACATTGGACAAAAAGTTACTGGTTTTGTTTACAGAGGGAATAACAGCTTCCCATTTTTATTTATGGTTTTTGTGCTTCTTTGGGGATTTTGTTCACTTGTTATAGTGTTTTGAGTCAAAAATGAATAGCGTGCAAAATATTAGAGTCAGTCTTTTTTTTTTTTTTTAGCTTGTTTTCTTTTAATTATGACACACTGTAAAGAAAAAAGCTATAAAAATAGGGCAAACTATGCTATAATTAAATTGTAGTAATTAAATTAATATTAATAAAATTAAACTGTACTGTATAAAATATTTTTTTAAATAATTTCTGTATTTTTTAACAGAGCTGTTTTCCTATTTGTTTTGGAAATGTAATTTCCTCATTCTTCCTTTTTTTTAACGATCAAATCAAAAAATACCCACAAATAATGCTGTATGAAACTGAGTTGTATAACCTCAGATCATTGAGGCCTGTGATCAGTCAGTCTCTACAAAACCTGTGCTAATTCAAAGAAAAGAAGCTGACAAAAACTTTGGTGATAGTATGGCATAATGAGGGATTTACAAGCTGTTTTTAAAAGGCTGGTCATTCACTGAAACAGTGAATTAGGTAAAAGATTTTCAGCACAGCACAAGAGTTGTGCTTTAATTGTTAGTTATCTTACATGAAACTAATTTTACTGAGCCACGACATGCTCTGTAAATCCTATTTAAAGCTCATTTGTGACCCTGGACCACAAAACTAGTCATAAGTAGCATGGGTTTCATTAGGATATTAAGTAAAGATCATGTTCCATGAAGACACTTTAAAAATTTCCCACTATAAATATATCAAAACTTATTTTTTGATTAGTAATATGCATTGCTAAGAACTTCATTTGGACAACTTTAAAGGTGATTCCAGATTTTCAAATAGTTGTATTGGCCAAATATTGTCCTATAACAAACCATACATCAGTGGAAAGCTTATTTATTCAGCTTTCAGATAATGTTTAAATCTCAGTTTCAAAAAACTGACCCTTACTGGTTTTGTGGTCACAGTTTAAAGCCACTCTTTATTCATCTCACATAAAGGACTGTCATAAGTGAATATCTGACAGTTCTGTTTCAAGAAACCATTTCTGCAGACTCTGTCCTAAGCCCGTCAAGCCTATTTCACATGCAATTGGCCTGTTATTTAATTGTCTGTGAAAGCGGAAATAAAAATGCCCTGTATTTCAGATTTATACAGAGTGCTGTGCAAAGTCTTGTTAACGTTAACTTTGTTTTTCCCATCACCATCAATTCCCAGCCGCGAGCAATGATCCAGTTGCTATTATGTAGCTTGTTAGCCATGCCTAGGCTGTGTAATTACCTGTGTCGACGGCAATGATTGTCTTCTGCACTAGCTGATTCATTGCAGTATATTATCATAGTCTGAGATGTACAAGAGCTCAGTACATTCTGAGACTTCAGTCGGGATATTCTCAAAGGATGCCAGTACAGGTTTGGGTGATTTCCCAGTAATGTCTTGGGTAGAAATAAATAAAGTGTTGACTAAACATATGGGAATAATACTGAAACGTGATTTCTGAGTAATAAAACATTCTCAAATCTTCACAGTAAAAGTGGATATTTGCAGCCAGACTTGTGATAGATCATTATGACTTTTAGTGTCATATACCGAAAGTGATAGAAATTAAATAATTAAAGATAAAGATAATTAAATATTCAATTAACTGCATGTTGTTGGAAAAATAAACAATTCTGAAATGCACCACCATACACTAGCAGTCGAAGATTTTTTTTAGAGAAGTCTCTTCTGCTGACCAACCCTGCATTTATTTGATCCAAAGTACAGCAAAGAACAGTAAAACTGTGAAATATTTTTACTATTTAAAATAACTGTTTTTATTGTAATGTATTTAAAATGTAATTTATTCCTGTGATTTCAAAGCTGAATTTTTAGCATCATCACTCCAGTCACATGATCCTTCAGAAATCATATTCTGATTTGCTGCTCAAAAACATTTATTATTATTATGTTGAAAACAGCTGAGTAGAATTTTTTTTGAGGAATAGAAAGTTCGAAAGAACAGCATTTATCTAAAATAGAAATCTTTTGTAACATTATAAATGTCTTTATCATCACTTTTGATCAATTTAAGGCATCCTTGCTAAATAAAAGTATTAATTTCTACAACTTCTTTAAAAAAAAAAAGCTTTTTATTTTCCATAAATGCTGATCTTTGGATCTTTCTATTCATGAAAGAATCCTGAAAATATGTATTCAACTCTTTTAAATATTGATAATAATAATAATAATAATAATAATAATAATAATATTTTTCTTTAACAGCAAATCAGCATATTAGAATGATTTCTGAAGAATCATGTGACACTGAAGACTGGAGTAATGATGCTGAAAATTTAGCTTTGATCACAGGAATAAATTACATTTTACAATATATTCAAATAGAAAACAGTTATATTAAATAGTAAAAATATTTCAATATTTGTACTGTTTTTGCTGTACTTTGGATAAAATAAATGCAGGCTTTTTTAAACCTTTTTTTCCTGTATGCTTGTAATAGTATTGAATGTGTACCTGTACTTTACTGGAAGCTTTTTTTTAAATTGTACTTGCGGATGCATATTAATGAAACAAAAAGGCTACAAAAAAGACACTTTAATGATTTTTTCTTTTAAAAAAATTAAATAAAAGAAAATTAAAAGAAAAGTTTTACTTTAAGTACAATTAAAATGATTTTTAATAATCTTTCGTCATGCTTTAAAGATTTTAATGTGCTCACTAACATATTAAGGCAAATTTAAGTATATTAATTATAATTTTATCTCTTGCCTAGTATGTTATTCAATACCACATTTACGGTTAACATATTTCAAATGTACTTTTTAAGAAAATAAAACAACTCGCTGTCCCTTTAACTATAGTTAATTACTTAAAATTAACAACTCAACAGTTATGGCTGGTGAAGAAAATCCAATGAGACAAACTCTCTACCGCCCCGTGCGGTGAATGCAGGAACTGCAGCTCTGCGAGGGGGCGGTCGGCTTTATTTGGCGCTACATATAATAACCTCCGGGTACTGTGTGCAGAGCATCCACAGTGTACATTATTTAATACACTTCTCTTGCATCTTAAGCCAAAATACACTAAGAACTGCAGTAAATAATATGCATAAATAGAGGTGTCTGTTGCAGTGTTCATCTTCAGTGCACTTGAAATAATAATGATGAGGTAAGTGCTTCCGGTCGCCATCTTGTCGTTTAGCCGTGCATGAGAGAGAGTGCAGCGGCTGCGTTGGAGTAACCGACCAAACTCTTCTCTTTTGCCTTATTATTAATATTTCTATTACGAGATGTCAAAGCGGTATCGGTTGGATTTAGGCGATGATTATTCATCGAGCAAGAAGAGGTCGTCTGATGGGTATGTTGAGTCTGAGGAGTGTTTTTAGCGGTCCGCTGTGGAGGGAAAGAGCGGCTAGCTTGTCCTAGCATGTCCACACTGTTGTGCTGGTGTGGTTTTAATATTACACGGACAGAGATATCGTTGCTAACAAACATTGTATATAAAATGCACAGTTGCTTTTCGAAAAGGTTATCGTAGCTCGCAGGAAAACACGTTGTTATACACACAAGCCCTTTGTGAGTCTTTGTGACTGATGCCGCTAGCACGTGTCTGATCGCGGGTTTGACATACAACAGGCACTATTTACATTCCACTTGCTTTTTGGACTATTTACTTTATACTTCCAGTTCGCGGTGTGTGAAGAAGCGTTTGTGCAGCATATACGAGTGTTAAAGCAGGCCGCTAACGTTAAATGAGCAGCGGATGATGTTGAGTGTAAATGTGTTGTGTGATCGTGACTTTGCCGGTGTCGGAATGTGGCACAACTAACGTAGGCTCTGAAACTATCCGCTAGAAAACACTTAAAGTGATCAGTGTTAGGAATGTGAGCGTGTAAATGTTAAGATAGTATGTTAATGAGACTAATAAAGCGCGGCCTACTTTGTTTATCTGTAGTTTTCTGTGACATTGTATTACTTTTAGTATATTTTTATTTTATTTTAAATAATTGCTCTTGTTTTTTGGGTTTATTGGTGCATAGTCCGAATTCTAAATGAGTCTGTTTTGTCGGATCTTTTAACCGTTTCGGTTCTTCAGTGTTCTAATCTAAACGATTCGTTAGCGAACCTGAGTGAATCGGTTCGGTCGTCAACTCGTTGAACTGAGGAGTGAACAGAGATAGCAGGTTTTTATTAAAGGCTGTGAATCTGAAAAATATCATAAATGTTACGAATAAAATGCTGGGTTGTTTGAGAGTGGAAGGTGATTCAAAACAGCTGGTTTTATTATAATTAATTAATTTGTGGATTTACTTATTTTTGCCAAGATGTTTTGCCTTTGTGAGTCTTTGTGACTGATGCCGCTAGCACGTGATTAAAATTTAACAGATTGCACTCAGTTCAATCAGTTGATGAATAGTTGACGGTTCGTGAATGGATAATTTAGACTCTTTTAAGAATTGACTCATGATTCATTTAAGAGGTCTGACACACGCACACACAAAACCTATTATTTTAAAAAAAAATCAGACATTGCTACACACCAAGCATTTAGAAAAAATTGAATGCAGACTTCTTTAATATTAAAACATAAAAAATTCCATTCATTTTCTTCACAGGGAAATTGATTTTGAACAATGACTTTAAACCGTTAAGTGTTTGGGATGTGAGTGTGTGAATCCTGAGATATTGTGTTAATGAGGCTGATTTTCGGCTGTATACGGTTAAAGCATGACCTGTTAATCTTTGGTTTTTAGTGACGTTGTATTATTTTTCAATATGCAGTTTATTTTTAATAATTGTGTGTTTTTTGGGTTTAATGTTTAGTAGTGATGTTCAAATTCTAAATGAGTCATTGCGTTTTGTCGGCTCTTTTAAACGTTTCGGTTGAATCGGTTTTTGATAGTGTTCTAAACGCTTCGAACCTGAGTGAATCGGTTCCGTCGTCAACTCGTTGAACTGAGGAGTGAACAGAGATAACAGGTTTTTATTAAAGGCTGTGAATCTGAAAAATATCATAAATGTTACAAATAAAATGCTAGGTTGTTTGAGAGTGGAAGGTAATTCAAAACAGCTGGTTTTATTATTAATTAATTAATTTATGGATTTACTTATATTTGCCAAGATGTTTTGTTATTTTGCTGCAAATACAGACATTTGCAGTCATTCAAACTTAACAGATTGCACTCAGTTCAATCAGTTGACGGTTCGTGAATGGATAATGTAGACTCAATTGACTCGAATGATTCATTTAAGAGGTCTGACACATGCACACACAAAACCTATTATTTTGAAATTCAGACATTGCTACACACCAAGCATTTAGAAAAAAATTGAATGCAGACTTCTTTAATATTAAAACATAAAAAATCATTCATTTTCTTCACAGGGAAATTGACACTTTAAACAATGACTTTAAACCGTTAAGTGTTTGGGATGTGCGTGTGTGAATCCTGAAATATTATGTTAATGAGGCTGATTTTTGGCTGTATACGGTTAAAGCATGACCTACTTAATCTTTGGTTTTCAGTGATGATGTATTATTTTTTCAATATATAGTTTATTTTAATAATTGTGTGTTTAGTGGTTAGTAGTGATGTTCAAATTCTGAATGAGTCATTCCGTTTTGTCGGCTCTTTTAAACGTTTCGGTTGAATCGGGTTTTGATGGTGTTCTAAACGATTCAAACCTGAGTGAATCGGTTTGTCGTCAACTCGTTGAACTGATGACTGAACTGAAATAACTTTTTTTTTATTGATGGCTGTAAATCTGGAAATAGTGTAAATGTTACGGATAAAACTCCTTATGAATATGGTTGCCATTTGATTGTATGACAATAACAACTAATGCCAAACAGAGTTGGTTTTGGCAAAACTTTAAAACATCCAAAGGTTTTTAATTATTTATTTTTTGGCCAAAACATGATTCATAATCATTTGCTGCAAAAGCAGTCATCCTTATTAGAACTTAATAGAGTGCACTCGGTTCAGTGAGTAGTCAACCAAACTGATTTAGTTGGGTTAGTGAACGGATCATTTAGACTCTTAAGGACTGACACAATTGATTCACTTAAAAGATCTGACGCATACACGCACACAAAACCTATTCTTTTGACATTCAGACATCGCTACAAACCATTCAACCCAAACTAGAAGCATTTATAAAAATACAGTTATCGTTAATATTAAAACTTAGAATGCACCAATTGTGTACTCGAAGTAAAAATCCCATTCATTTTTTTCACAAGGGAATAGATTTTGAACAGTATTATTAAATCCTTAAAACTGACTTACTTTGAGCTCTCATAGTTCGTGCTACTGTTAAAGTCATCAGTCTGCTGTATTTATAAATGTTTGTCAGTTATCAGTTGCTAGCCTATCACTAAGTTGCTATTAACTGGGATAAATAGATGCACAAATAACTGTTGTTTACCACCAGTAGGCCGACAGTCAGGTGGGTTTCCTCAAATAAACTGAAACCCAGCAGCTGTGAAACACTCTGAAATCTCATTAATATGATGTTACATAAGAGCTTGCTAATAGAGTCACGCAATCGCTTGGTTAAACGCATAGTTTGAATATCAGATTCTCTTGAATATTATCAGTTTGAGCACTAACTTTGCCAGGAAACTGAAACCTTGTGTTATTATTTGTGTCTCCCCATCAGTAAGGACCGTGACAGAGATCGAGACGACCGGTCGAAGGACCGCGATCGTGACCGAGACAGAGACAGAGACCGTGATCGAGACCGGGAAAGAGACAGCAAGGCGTCCAGTGCGTCCCTCAGCTCCAGCGTGTCCGGCGGTGGGATGATCCCACTGAAGCAGACGGCCATGAATCAGCAGATCAACCCCTTCACCAACCTGCCTCACACGCCACGCTACTACGAGATCCTCAAGAAAAGGCTGCAGTTGCCCGTCTGGGAGTACAAAGAACGTTTTAATGACATCCTCAACCGGCACCAGAGCTTTGTGCTCGTTGGAGAAACAGGCTCTGGAAAGACCACACAGGTTAGACAGAACAAGGGTTTCCTTATGCTTTACAGCTTTTCACAAAGATCTTGTTTTGGCCTCCGTAGCCAAAAGCTTGTTGCATTCAGAGATCTTTCGATAATAGATTTTAAAGTTATTAATTAGGGTGTTTCAGATTGTTCTTTATCATAACAAAACAGTAAATGCTTTAAAGCATGAGAGTGGAGTATGACTTGGTGCAGTTTTCAAATTGCAGAGTCTGAGATTTAATTATATTGCTCCACTTAAGCATCGTGACTGTGAGCACTGTCACATATAACATGGTTTTTAAGTCACGTGCACCAACCATCTTCCCAAATTTGCAATGAGAATCATTTATGAATCGGTTCTCAATAAAAGGAGATTTAAAGTCTCCCTGCAGTTTTCTGCCAAAACAAAGCTTTATAGTTTAAATAAATTAATAAATTATGAATTCAGTTAAATGCATATAAATTAAAATGGCCATAAATATTAGTTTTGTGATTTTATTGTTCTCTAAAAATTATAAATATTGTTGTTTTTGCTATTATTGTTATTATTATTAAATATTTTATAGTAAGATATTATTTCTTTTTCAATTTAATTTTTATTTAAAACAATATTTTTGAAAATTAAATGACAATCATAATAATAATAATAATAATAATAATAATAATAATAATGGTAAGTATTTTGTAAATTCTAAAAACCAAAGAAGTATATTGCTATAGTACTATAAAATAAAAAAGAAACCTATTATTTACAAATGTTATTTATTTATTCATTTTTTGTTTTATGGAGCACAATATATTGTTGTTGTCTTTATTATTGCTGTTCCCATTATTATTATTATTATGGTAACACTTTACAGTAAGGTTCATTAGTTATCTATAGTTGAAATTATTTAATAAATTAAATTAAATATTTATGAATTAAAATGGCCATACATATTAGGTTTGTAATTTTATTGCAGTTCTCTAAAATGTTATAAAAATTGATGTTTTATTGTTGTTTTTGCTATTAATATTAATAAAAATAATAATAATATTTTAAAAATAAGATATGAATTTCTTTATTGATTTATTTAAAACAATATTTTTTAAACTAAATGTAATTAGAATAGTAATGATAGTAATAATATTAATAATATATATATTAATGATAGTGAACGGTGAACAACTGTATTTTTTTTATTAGCTAACATTAACAAAGATTATTAAAGTGCAATACATGTATTTTTATTGTTTGCTCATGTTTTTACTAATGTTAAGTGACACCTTATTGTAAAGTGTTACCAACATTATTGTTGCATAGGCATATTGAATGCATGAAAAAACGGGTTTTACAACTTTTTTTTTTTTGGTGTCCTTTTTATTGTTCTCCTTTTTCATATCTTAAATGATGCTGCTGCTTGCTAACAGGCTTAAGCATCCAAAGCTGGTGTGCCCTTTTTCACAACCTTCCCGAGAGGGATTCTGACGAATTTGTGACTGGCACCATGTTAACAAATGTACTCACTCATTTGTTTAAGGCAAAACCAGAGAAACGCAGTAAAGCGTATTAATGGATTGGTCTGCTCTTGTTTTTCAGATCCCTCAGTGGTGTGTGGATATGGTGAGGGCGCTCCCTGGCCCTAAGCGCGGTGTGGCTTGTACACAGCCCCGTAGGGTGGCAGCCATGAGTGTGGCTCAGAGAGTGGCAGATGAAATGGACGTCATGCTGGGGCAGGAGGTCGGATACTCCATTAGATTTGAGGACTGTAGCTCTGCAAAGACCATACTGAAGTAAGTTATCATTCTTGCAGAAAACAAAGATGTGTATGTGGTTTATTCAGTTTTTGGACAAATCACATTTGGTCTGTTTTTGTGGTAAATGAATGGACGTGTCTTGTGTTTACAGATATATGACAGACGGTATGTTACTCCGTGAGGCTATGAACGACCCGCTGCTGGAGCGATATGGTGTCATTATTCTCGATGAGGCTCACGAGCGCACATTAGCCACAGATATTCTGATGGGCGTCCTCAAAGAAGTGGTTCGGCAGAGGTCCGACCTTAAGGTATGTCATGCTGATCATATGCTTGCACCACCTTGTGGTTATTGTTTTGTTTAAAATTTCATATAAAGTGCAGGATGTAAAGTGAAGAATATTTAGGTCAGCATGAAATGGAAATTCACCCTATTTAATGATCTTATTTGTGAACATTTCATCCATGCATTTCATTTTAATTTTGTTTACTATCATTTTAATTAAAAAAAAATCACAGCCCAAATTTACCGTGAAAGATTGCGTTCAGATCTGCCTCCATCCAATCAACAACTGATGGATAAAATCAAGTTACTGTCCTAAATTGTTTTTCACTTTTAACAATCTTGTTTTACTTCAGTTTTATCATGACTTTAGTGAGGTAATTCGCTACTTTATATTTCAATCCTCTTTTGAATATAAAATGTACTTATTGAACATATTATAACTAGAAAATAATCTTGAATTTACCTCTAAACATAACCTAAACCCATGTCATAAACTTGCATTAGTCCCTGCTTTCTTGGGCAAAGTAGTGAAAAGGAGTAAAAAATAAAGCCAAATCCAGATTTTTAAATTCTGTTAAATTGAACTAATTTTAAAATCATGTTGCATTTAGGGCTGCAAAGATTCCTCATTTCTATTTGAGTATTTGATTAATAAAAAATAGTATTTGTCAAAATACTGGAAGTGGCGCATTGCACATATTAAACCCATTTAAAGATCATAAAGCATAATGATATTAAGAATTCACAAACGCTACGATTCAATTAAATACATATATGCAAAGCAGGTTTAATATAATATGCGTTTTAATTATTATGTACGTGCATCTCACAGAGGCTCCGTTCACAGTAAATGTTGCTACACAAACTGTTATCATTTACTTGTGTGGAGCATCTCAAACTCCATGTGAGTTTGGGTTTATTATAACGTTCATCTGAGAAACGTGCGCTGTTTCATCAGATTTGTAATGCAAATCATTTATAAACCTACACAAACACAGGAGAATACATCAGTATCTTTTTCAATATGCTAGCTGTTCATCGTTTTTTTTAAAAATAAGTTTAAAGCCTCACTCTGAGTTTACATGTTTTGATGTCCACATATTCAAGAAATTATAGTGGTGGTAGCGTTTCTATCTTAAAGAAATGGCCAAATATTAAAGATTAAGTGGACATTTTTGAGTCAATAAAGCGCAGTAAAGTGTAAAAACAATAGTCAGGCTGTTGGCGCCCTCTGCAGGCATTTGTTATAATGCACAATGTACATTAGCTCCATTTGTTTATAAAACATGTATTTTAACAGTTTTGTTCAATAAACTATGATTACTAATTATTATTGCCTCATTGCAATTATATATATGTATTTTTAAGCCATCTTAAGGTCTATTCACTTAGGCCTAATTTTATTACTACAAAAAAAAATATATATCCGATTTCTTAATCATCAGAATAATCGGCAGTTTACTCGAGTACCAAATTAATCGCTAATGACATCCCTAGTTGCGTTAACATTGCTTGCATTTTAGGGAACAAAAGTGTGACTTATAAACATTCACCTTTTTAAGAGCTATTGAATTGTCTTAGATCTTAGATTTGAGCTGAAATTCATGGCATTAAATGTTGCATGCATTGCAAAAACATGAATCTTACTTGGTGTTTTGTCTTATCCAGGACAAATATCTAAACTGCCTTCAAGATAGATTTACTTGAGATTCAAAAATAATATAACTAAAGTCTTGTTTTCTGAGAAATTGAACAAAGTTAAGTGAGTTTATGCTTAAAACAAACAAATGTGACCCCGGATCCCAAAACCAGTCATAAGGGTCAATTTTTTAAAATTGAGATGTATACATCATCTGAAAACTGATACATAAATAAGGTTTCCGTTGATGTATGGTTTCTTAGGACAGGACAATATTTGGCCAAGATGCAACTATTTGAAAAGCTGAAATCTGAGGGTGCAAAAAAAAATCAAAATATTGAGCAAATTGTCTTTAAAGTTGTCCTGATGAAATTCTTAGCAATGCATATTACTAATCAAACATTTAGATATATTTATGGTAGGAAATGTACAAAATATCTTCATGAAACATGATCTTTAATTATTATCCTAATGGTTTTTGGCAAAAAAGAAAAATCGCTAATTTTGTCCCATACAATGTATTTTTTGGCTATTGCTACAAATATACTCGTGCTACTAAAGACTGGTTTTGTGGTCCATGGTCGCAGATGTCTGTCAGTTGGATTTGAAAACTTGTTTCCCTTTGAATTAGGGCAGATTTTTGTTTGTGCTAATCTTAAAGACTTCTGTAGTTTTGCTTCTCAAGTAAATGTATCTTGATTTCAGATTTAGTCTTAAATTTACCCTCATAAAGCCTGCAGAAAGCTGAGAAGGTGAATTTTAAAGCAAAATAATACACATTTATCTTGAATATCTTGAATTAACTATCAAATAATTTTGATTTGTTAGTGTTCTGATTATAGGGTCAATAAGGTACTGACCAATTTGAAAGGTGACTATTTTGACTATTTTGATTAATACACTTTTTTTTTTTTTATACATGTCCTCAATTGTTCCTTTGCTGTTTGAATGAATACTTGTTTGTGTAACAGAGAAAAGAGAGAGAATCTAATTTGTAAGAAGTTCAGTTTTGAAGCTGAATCAAGCTGAGCCAGGAGAAATTGTTCTCTTAACAAATGCAAATAATTCTGCGAGTGTCTGTCTCTCTGTATTCTTCATCGGACCGTTGCCGACAAAGCCGCTCACGCACCTGACAGCTGCGTGGCCGTTTGTTTGAAGACAAACGTGGCCATTGCACTCAGAAATGCACAGCCAGTCGCTTTAGTGGAGGTAAAGCGGCTGCTGCTGGGTCAGCCCATTTGAAAGCCATCAGCCCAAGGAGAGCAGAAGCACAGCGAGTTTTATGGCTGAAATGTGCTGGAGCGATTCTCATAAAGCAGATGGGTAATGACTACTTGTTGTCAGGAACAAATCAAAGGTTATACATGTGTTCAGAGACTGTTAAATAAGGTCTAGGTGACTCCAAGTGATCCCTCAGCCCCGCATCCCCACGCAGCTTTAAAGTTTAATATGCTTTAAGAGCAATTATAACGTGTCATGATGTGGAAAAGCGCTGGGTGGACCTCAAAATGGCTCTCTTCTTTTTTTCTTCCATTAGAATCATAATGTCCCCAGAGAGAACCAGACGTGCTCGCTGTCGACACGGGCAAAGCGCAGCGGCTTTTACCAAATGCTGTGTGAAATGGTGTCCGTTCAGAAGTCACTTCAGTCTATTTATTTCTCCCCAGGTCATCGTAATGAGCGCCACTCTGGACGCCGGAAAGTTTCAGGTTTATTTCGACAACTGCCCCTTGCTCACCATTCCCGGTCGGACGCATCCCGTGGAGATCTTCTACACGCCCGAGCCCGAGAGGGACTACCTGGAAGCGGCCATTCGCACGGTCATCCAGATCCACATGTGTGAGGAAGATGAGGGAGATGTGCTGCTATTCCTCACCGGACAGGAGGTAATTTCGCTGCATAGGGTTCATGCAGAGAATGCTTGATTTCATCCATTGTGTTTTCAAGTGCTTGAATTTTGAGTAGTGTCCTTGAAAATGCTTGATATTTTCCCTTCCCTTATAAGTTTATCATAACAGCTTCCTTGGCCTTGAAAAGCACAGAGATTTTGAAAAGTGCTTGGATTTCACTTTTAAGAACTGTATAAACTGTACAAACTCAGGCATTTTACTCTCTTTATCCAAGGACAGGGTACAGAGGCAGCTAGGTAGATTTTTGGTTCAAAATTAGTGTTTTGTCTAAATATTGGAAAATAAAACCTCTCTGTATATATCATTTATGTAAAATTAAAATAAATACATATTATTAATAGGACGTTCGATTTAAAACTTTTGATTTAATTATATGATGTCTCGATTAATTAATCTAATTAATCTGATTACAGATTGTAGCTTTAGAAAGAAATATTTTATTTGATCTAACATAAAATTAATTACACAAACATTTAGGCTGCAGCGGCCTAACATAAACTGTGGAACATAAACGTAACAGTACTTTTTGTTCATACAGTGAAAGTAATTTGTAACCAAAACAGCTTTGTTACAGCAGTCTTAAAAAAAAAAAAAAAAGTTTCACAAAAGAAAGTTTTGAAATGACATGAGGGTGAGTAAATGACAATTTAAACTTTTTGGGTGAACTATCCTTCATTTTTATTCTTATTTTATTCTTATTTTTTTTATGAAAAGACACCGTAAATAAACTAAATCTGCGAGCAAGTGGCGATAAGTCCCTTTATGATTCGTTCAGACGACTCTCTTTATGAATGGGCCTTTGAATCATTGATTCACACAATTCGTTCCAAAAAATTTATAAAATAAAGAGTCATTCAGAAACAAAACACTGCTGTGTTGCTCGGAGGCACACAACAATTCTACTATGGTTTAAAGGTAATATGTTCTCTGCAAAATTGAGCAAAACCACATAATGTGTTTAGGATAAAACAAAATATCAACTTCTTATTTACTGAACTGTTATATAAGTCACATTTAAACTCGTGACAGATCGGGACAAAATCAGCGCTTATGTGATTATTGCTTTTTATATGATATGAGACAAAAACACATACTGGGCAATTTTTGCACAAATATCTTGAATTTTAGGTCATAACTGCATTTATAGAGTTGTTCCCTGCATCATATTTATCAACAGTCAACTATATGACATGCAAGACGACGTACAGGTTAGGGGGTAGGTCAGCGCCTTAACGGCGTTAAAATGTTTTAATCACGTTAATGTGTTAAACTGACAGCCCTAATTAATCATTTATGTTTGTGTGTGTGTGTATATAATTTTTTTTAAATTTACTATTATTATTATTATTATGTATTTATTTATTTATTTTATTGTATTTTTTTACACAAATGCCATGTGACAAATCCGCACAAATTTATTTATTTTTTGTTTAAAAGTGTTTTTTAATGGCATTGCAGAAACCAATAAATGCCAAGCCGTGGGTACTTTGTTTTGGTTGTGTGTGTGTGTGTGTGTGGCTTTATGACTTCACATTCAAGATGCTCATTATGAGCCACATTTGTCATTTGTGACATTTTTCAAGCCGCCTCACACACAACAGTTAAATAGTGCAGAAGAGATCAATGCTTAGATTGATAATGGCCATGAACACAGCTGGCCTTGGCGCAAAGGCAAAAGCCTGTGAGAGATGGCAGAGAATGACCCAGATTCAGCCCTGAAATTAAGCCATTTATTATTTTACGTCTCCTGCAACCAGTGCTCACCTGAGCGCAGTGGAGGGTCAGGGACCCACCCAAATGATAAATACGGTCACAGATGGAGAATTACCAGTGTTCCCCGCATATTGCTTCTGTTCCTCTTCTCCTTTTGCAAAGATCAAAGACAAATGAACTTAATTTCCTTGGATACTTTACATGAAGGTAATGAGGAGACTAAAAAATCATGCAAATTGCAGTAATTTAACAATTTGCTTGATTTGAAACCGCATTCAAAGCAAGCTAGACAGTCAGACTTAACACAGTACTTCCTCCATTTATGCCTCTCACTTCCCTTTTCAAAGAGAAGTCATATCTTCGCACCATCCACCTAATCAGGTAATTTGACACCCTATTTATTAACGGCAGACTCCCGTCATTAGTTTCTCCAGTGGGTCTGGTCGTGTACATCCGTTTTCATTTGCAGGTGTGAGATTGATCGCTGGCTCGTTGCAGAATGAATGAACTCAAGTAAGTTGCAGTTGGAGTGTCTCCACCAGCTTCGGATGATAATTGAGTGGAGATTTATCGATGCGCAGGATTGTTCTCTTTGCTGTGAACTAATCATTATCAAGTCCAGAATGTCAGCGGATACAAGCGGGCTCGTCTTTATCGCGATCGGCCCGACTCTTCGTTTGCACTTTTGCATTTTAACGTAGTCCTGCCCCAAACAAAGTCAAAATTTAATATGACGTTCTTAAAGGGATCATTCACCCCAAATTTTAAATTCTGTCATTTACTCAACCAAAATGGATAGCTTACCCAAAAATTAATATCCTGTTGTCATTGTTGTAATTTTTTCCAAACTCCTTTTTTCCCCCTCAGTTTTACTTTTGCTGGATACCATTTTTTTTGTTGTTGTAATATTTCTGCACTCTGTTTTAATGGTTAAATTAAGCTTTATTATGTAGAAACCATGTCTGATTAATTGAAATCAGGAAATTTAAGCAGTTTAATAGCAAGTTATTAATTGTTTAACAAAAATGACATTAAGGCTTTATGAAATACTTTTTATTATTGTTTGTACCAAATTCTGTTCCGCTTTCATTTTCTGGAAACCTTTTTAATGGTTTATATAAAACTACATTAAGTTTATATAAAAACAAAATTACATTTTTTTTTCTATTTTAATATTTCTGGACTCTATTATAATTATTAAATAAAATTGTATTTATCAGAAAGCATTTAAACTAAATATAAACAATTTAACAGCAGTTTATTAAATGTTTAACAGAAATGACATTTTTATGAAGTACGTTTTTTTTTTTTTTTTATCAAATTCAGTTTTATTTGTACCAAATTCAGTGTTCCTTTTTTTTTTATTTATTTATTTTTTTTTTTTTTTTAATGGTTAAAAGTGTCTGTAATTAATTAATTTTATATAAAAAAAACTTTTTTCTTTCTAGAAAAACTGTTAAATATTATTATTTTTTTTTTCAATAAATAAAAGTAGGCATTAAACATTATTTATCTTTTACTCAAATAAAAATGAAACGCAACCCAATAATATTTTAATAATAATTTTAGTGTTATTGTTAGCACTTTATTTTATTACGTGAATTCATGTATTGCTGTCACAGTTTCTTCAAGTTTCTTCAACTTTTTTGATGGGTTGCTGTTTCTACCCGTTTCTGTTTGCATATCATATGATAGTTTTTCTCAAGTGAAATGATAAAATGTTCATTAAGTGACTAAATTTGGCAAACTACATGACATTCTGCATTATACAGTATTCCATTTTTACGACTGAATTCCAAAGTTCTGTATGCGTTTTCTGCATTGTGTAAATCCTAGGGCCCTAAGATGTTTGAAGAATAGTTGTAACAGTTTTTACTCCCATTGACTTTAATGTCTGTTTTGTCCTTTTGTCCATATAATGGAAATCAATGTTGCAGCTGTTTGATTATCAACATTCTTCAAAGTATCTTACATAAAACTCACTCAACATGCTGACTGTTTGAACATCTCTTGGCTCTGTAGTAGCAGATCTCGCTTTTTAATGCACATTCGCTTGTTAATGTGCTTTTAATTGGGTTAATGGAGTTCATATGGACTTGGGCAGTTCAAAGGGTGCTGTGCTTAAGCATTTCCCATCTTAAGCATGTGATGAGACTAATGATCACAGCAGTGGAGTTGCCCATTATATTTCGGCCATTTAAAGAATGATTGAATATGATAAAAGTCTAGGCCAAGAGCTTGGTTTTTAGGCTGGTCATATAATAGCTTAGTTTGCTCCTTTAGGTCAATGAAGTTGAGCAATTTAAGCTGTTTGTCCACTTCGTTTTAGGTTCCCGCTAATGCGTCGAAATTCTGCAGAAGAAACGGACGACTTTACTCCGTAGGCTTTCCGCAAACAGCAATTAGTTTTAAACCACACAATCTTTCAGAAAAGAAAAAACCCCTCGCTGATACGATGCGGTTATTTGTTCAACTTTGCTCATTTAAATCAGGCCTAAATTACCACTGATTAAGATTAGTTTTCTCCTTTCGATCCGTGCCAGCTCATTTGCATCTGCAGCATGTAGATTAAAGCGTCCGTTTAAAATATTTTCCTCCGGTATTGTATCGCGCCCGCCGCGAGAAGCGAGGGATCTCGATTTGGCGTCCTGCTCCAGGTGCAGGCTCTTCTGCTTTGGCACAGCCGCGTGTCCCTCTCTCCCCGGTGCCTTGGCAGCACGGATAGCAGTCCTCCTGACAGCTGCCGCTTCCCAAGGGCTGATGGACTATTAATACTTTGGCTAATTTGATCAATCCATTCAGATTTGCCTTGTCCTGCTCTGTTGTGGCAGAGCTTTGATTAAGATGCACATGGCCACCGGCGCCATTTTCTGCGCATATTGTGCCCCAGGGAGCGGTTCGGCGCGTGCACGGACTACCATGTCTGGGATATCAGCGCGCTTACGAGCTTTAATGCTTTTATGGGTAAATGATCAGCTATGGCTGCTTAGATACGTAATGAAAGGGTCTCGAGTAAAAGATGTAAGAGACTTTTAGGGCCTTTCAGTGTCGCAGTGCATGTCACAATATCGATAAATGCTTTATTACAACAGCCTGAAGTTTTTGTAGAGATCATTGCTTGACTGTTTGCCATTTATCTCTGTGTGCAATGCACACTTTGGCCTGAGGATGGCGGTACTGCATAAGCTTTGACTTCCAAGTCACTAGGACCGTGCCTCTTGTGAGGAGCGTGATGTGCTCATGCATGAAGAAAAGACAAAGCTTTGCAGTAAATATTAAGCATTCTTCATTTGTGTCAGAGTGAATATTTCTTATGAGAAAAAGCATTTAGTGAACAGTGTTAATAGCAGTCTAGATGAACTTTATTTTGACACTTCCTTTTTTTTAAGTATGTGCTTTTTTAAAACGCATTCGTGCTGGTCGCGTCTCTAATTTGCTGTGACGACCGGCACGTATTTCTAGATCTCAAGCCACTCTGTTCATTCAGTGTTCAGCTTCGCTTAACTGATCTGTTGTGATTTGCTCCTGGTTATGCATCACTGGGGCTTTCTCATCTCACATTAGCTCTACTACATTGCCATCTGGAATAATAAAGCGTGCGTGTGAGTGTACACGTGCCCTTGTGACTGCCGCTGTTGATAGCACAGCCATAGGGATCTTACCCGAGCACCACGCACGCCATGCACTCCAGCTTTCGTTTTCTCACTCCGTTGACACAACTGGCACATCAAGTGTACCGCAACTAAACCACTGAAGCCTCGGTGGTGCTGGTGTTTCCAGCATGGGGGAATTGATCCAGCAGTTAATGATGTTTGTAAAAGTGGCTAAGGTGGAGATTAATGGTTAGCTTATCCAAAATCAGTTGATATGAGGTGAAGTTGGACAAATAGAGGGTGGATTTACACAAACCACTGATTTGGAGCTTATTAAAGCATATCAAAATAGTTGTTAAGGTTTATTAGCATACCTAATTCTCCCTGTTTATAAAGGGATAATTCACCCAAAATGGCAATTCTGTCATCAGTACATGTTTCTTTTTTTAAATAAAGTAAGTGCCACTTTCAAAGTGAAATGTTTAATGGGACAAAAAAGTGTTAGTTTACAAATCATATATTATGCTAAAAGTGTTGTGAGATCATAACAGTTTTTTGCAAGGAACTGTGCAAAAATTAGTCTCATAATGTGCCTCGTAATCATAATTTGTGTTAAAATGAAAAATATTTCTGACCCTGTACCACATATTTGTAGCAATAGCAAAAAATACATTGTATGGGTCAAAATTATTGAATTTTTTTTTTATGCCAAAAATCATTAGGATATTAAGTAAAAATCATGTTCCATGAAGATATTTTGTAAATATATCAAAACTTGGACAACTTTAAAGGTGATTTTCTCAATATTTAGAATTTTTTTTTTTTTTTTTTTTGCACCCTCAGATTGCAGATATTTAAGTAGTTGTAACTTGGCCATCAATAAAAAGCTTATTTATTCAGCTTTCAGATGATGTATAAATCTTAATTTTGAAAAATTGACCCTGGTTTGTTCACTTCGTTCAGGTGATCAGCTCGTGATCCGGTGTTTTCTATGCCTCCGAACGGCTCCATTCACAGTGAATGAATGCAGTGAACTTGCATGCATTAGGGAAAGCAACGGCCAGTAGTTGTGCTTTATTTTCATGGCAGACTAGATTTTTAGTGTGACGTGTTTTTGTAAGCCTGTTTTCACTGAAGCTGGAGTTTTCCTTCAAAATAAAAGCGCTCCTACTGTTTCCGTCAAAATAAAAGCTTAAAAGTGCAGTATGAATTGCTGACAGCTAGCGGTTTAATTATTTATTACTGCAGTCCAAATTCAAAATATCTCTTTCAAGTGTAGAAATTAGGAAAGTATTGTAATTTCTCTACTGTAGTGTAAAGCAAAAATAATATACTTATGAAATATTCATTTTCATTTATTTTGCAGTGCAATTGTTTTACAATATATGGTTATTAATGTCGTTGTTGTTGTTGTTGTTGTTATATTTTAGTTTGTTTGACTTCCTAAAACGCCAGTGTGAACGTAATTTAGACTGAGATGGTATATTGCAAATAAAAAGAGGGTTGAGTCCTCTTTAAAGTTCAGGTTTTTTTCTAACTTAAGTTGTTTTTGTTTTTTAAACTTAACATGGGTTGGAGCTATTAATTTTCAGTTTTCAAAGTGCATTAGATAGAATAATTTAACTTTAAAATGTACAAAACTATTTTTTTTTTCCCAATTCTTCATTTGTCTGTTTGTTTTTTTTTTTTTTTTTTTTTTTTATAAATATTGCAATAAATATTGTATCGTGGACTTCATATTGCAATGTTATCGTATTGTGAGATTTTGATATTGTTATATCTGTGGTAGGTAGACATATGTTTTTCAGATGTTCCTAGTTTGTGATTTTAAAAAGCTTTTGGAATGGCAAATGTCATCTGTTTAAACCTTGTGTTATGATTCAGTTCCTAAAATGATAATTCTATTGAATTCACTCATCAGAAGTGTCTTTTTGGCACTCGGCAGGGGTTAATTCTGTTTTGTGGCCTCTAACATCAGTCTGTTTACCTTCTAGGAAATCGACGAAGCCTGCAAACGGATCAAACGTGAGATTGACGATCTCGGCCCTGAGGTTGGCGACATCAAAATCATCCCGCTCTACTCCACACTGCCACCACAACAACAGCAAAGGATCTTCGAGCCGCCTCCACCCCGCAAACCCAACGGAGCCATCGGCAGGAAGGTAAATGTCACCACCACATATGACTCAATACATCGTGATCACAAGATTTTAACAAGAAACTGACAAACCCTGCTTTTCTGGATGGGTGTTGCTTTTATTTCCTCTAATGTGGTTTGATTTAAGAGATATTTTAATTCTTTGGTAGAATATTCCACAGACAAAAGTTCCAAACAGAATAGAACAGAACGCATTTTTCTATTCAAATACGCTACATTTCCATTGTTTTTACTATAATAAATGACTGTCTCATGTATAAGCGCTGTGTTTTCAAAAGGACCAATCAGAAAATCCTGGAGGTGGGGCAAACCTCAAAAAAAGCTTTTGTTTACAGTAGCAAGTTGGCAACAGTTTCATTTGACATTTAACATGGGGGAGGAGACATTCTGTGTTGGACTTTTTTAAAAACCATATGAAACCTAAGACTTTCAATCATCAAATTTTAGGATTCTCTTGCATTAAACTTCCAATGCATTAAAAAGGACTTCTAGAGATTGTAAAAGCAGTGAATGTTTTATTATTTATTTTTTTTATGTTGAACTATCCCTTTCACTTTTGTCAGTGGAATTAAAATACTAATATGTGATTGTATCGGCACAGCTATAGTAGCATCTTCCTTTTAAAAAAAAAAGAGGATGCGAGAATGACTCAAGTCTGTCAGGAGAGGGAAGGATGAGAAATAAGGAATGGTGGAAATTAGGTTTTCTTTTTTTCTCTCCTTCCATCTTTAGCTTTGGTAAAGCAATGACTCATAGCATATGCTGCTTTTGTCAGCATATGATTCTTTTCTCTAATTTTGGAAAGGAATATTACTCATCCTTCTATCGTTTGAAATGTGTTGGATCGGTACTGTTTTTTTCGAGTTGGTTTTGGACGGTTTGCTTTCGCTCCCTCCTGTTCTGCTTCCCGACTTGAATATGGTCGTTTGGCATTTCTGGCATGTTGGCTTTGAAAAAACAAAATTCACTCTAGATGTTTTATCAGAGCTCATCCACTGTAAAGTGTCTTTCATCGTCAGTCATCCTTTACTCTTAGCAGGAGGCTTTTCAGGCGCAATCACTCTTTTGTTTTCTCTACTCTCATTTCACTTCTTCGTCTCTCAAACAAGCCTGACGATTACAGTGTGAAAAGCACCTGGACGCCTGCTTGACTGGCCAAAGATCTGACAGAATATCACGTCTGATCGTCAGCTACGAGTTTGCAAACATTTAGCCGAACATCTGATGAGGAGTTGATTAATGAGTCATCGCTCCCCTACAGAAATGGCTCCGCTTGTCATTATTGCCAGGCAAAGATTGCTGATGTCCTAATGAACGAACGCAAGCGTTCACTGAACCACAGATTTCCGCATTTTTATTCCTTCAACGTGATGGCTGTATTTGTAGCCGTAACGAAGGCTTAGCTGCATGCCTGGTTTGTGTTTTGATGTAGCGAACGGCATCAGCATCCGCCTGCTTCACATATCAAGTATCTGCCTCGTCCATCCCCCTCCACTAGGGCATTGTGTCATTTCATCTCTCCCCTGACCACTTCCATGTTTAAAGAGGCTCTGGGTTTCTCAGAGGTTTGATTACTCGTAAGCCCGGGCATAAGCTGCTTCAGAAGTTCAAACATTTGCCGCTGTTTGCCTGCGCTGTTCAGGAGAAAATGAAAGTGGACATGGATTCGCAGGGGCTGATGTGAATATGCTGCAATGCCTGCGATGTACACTAATGTTGGGAACAGAGAGCTGCTTATTCAGAAACGTTCTATTTTATTAAAAAAAAAAAAGCTATCAGTGATAATTTATAGAAATGAATGATTTCATTTATAGACATTAATGAAACGAGAAAAGATTGGTCTCAATAATAGGATTAGCAAAACTCAGAACTATAAATAAATAAATACCAATTTTTTATATATATATATATATATATATATATATATATATATATATATATATATATATATATATATATATATATATAATATATAATTTTTTTGTGTTTTGTTTTTTTTTGTCAAAAACTAAAAGCTCAGACTTGCGAATAAGGTAACAAATGTTTCCCTACTTTCCATGCACTCAAAAATTTGTTTATTTACAGAATTTGGTTAAATTAAGAATCTTCCACGCTGTTACTTTAGGTCCACAATACAACAACTTCATTTTTGCTCTATCTTTCTATCTATCTCTATATATATGAGACTTCTTTAAAGACTATTACAAGTCTTACTGACCCCAAACTTTTGAACGGTAGTGTGTGTGTATATATATATATATAGACGCACACACTTTATGCTCATCAAGGCTGCATTTATTTGATTAAAAATATAGAAAAAAAAAAGTAACATTGCAAAATGTTTTTACAATATAAAATGTTTTTTTTTTTTTTTAACATACTTTAAAATAGAATTTATTCCTGTGATGAAAAGCTGAATTTTTATCAGCTGTTACTCCAGTCTTAAGTGTCACATGATCCTTCAGAAATCATTCTAATATGCGGATTTATTATTAGAATGATCAATGTTGGATAATATCAACAGTTGTGCTGCCAAATATTTTTTGGAACCTGTGGTTTTTTTTTTTTTTTTTTTTTTTTTTTTTTTTTTCAGGTTTCTTTCATGAATAACAAGTTTAAAAAGTACAGTGTTTATTCAAAATATAAATATTTTATAACAATGTAAATTATTTATTATAAACTTTTAATTATTAACTTAATACATCCTTGGTGAATAAAAGTATTAATTTCTTTAAAAAAAAAAAAAAAAAAACAATAAAAATGTACTGACCCCAAACCTTTGAACGGCTGTGTGTGTGTGTGTGTGTGTGTGTATATAGATATATATATGTATGTATTTTTTTTTTTTTTAAACCAAGGTTAATTTTGTATCATCAAAATGCTTAAAATTTTAATTTTTTTTATTTAATTTTAATTATTTATTTTTTAGATTTTTCATTTTAATAAAGTTGAATAATTTTGTCATTTTTATTACTTGTTTAAAGCAATAATTACTTATTACTTGTTTAAAAAAAATTATTGTTGGTAAATAACTAGCATGCTAAAGATGGTTACATTTATTATCTCTGTGATACAAAAAGTAAGAGGAGGTTGGTCTCCGTAATGGGATTAGCAAAACTTTTTTTAGCAAAAAAATTTTTTTTTTTTTTTTTTTTTTTTTTTTGTTTGTTTTTTTTAAGGATGAGGTGACTGTACATTGTCTCGAAACTATTTATTTTTTAGCGCCTTGTGTTTCTGTCCTTCAGTGGCAGCGGTACATAAGGACAGGCTCAGATTACCTTGTAAAAATGTCAACTCTTCACACCTTCTGGCATATATTAAACACAATGCATATAAGCCACCTTTGGCAGATACGGGATGTGTTTGTGTGTGTGTGCAGATATTGTGAGATCTGCACCTGTGCAGTCACATCCTCCTTCAGGACAAATCCAGCAGCCCTGTTATACTGCTGATGCATGGATTTATTAGATGGGATTTAACTTCACGTGACTCTTAGCAGTCACATGTAGGGAAATCAAGGACTGTGGCAAATTTCGGCAACAACGTTTTTATTGATCCTGGAGTTAATTGGGATGTGGTAAGATCTCCCTTGTGCTGACAGCGGGAATAAGCGGGTTATGGAAGAATGGAAAGGAAAAAACGAGGATGCGGTGAAAAACAATTCTTAATGAATCTAGCTTGTTAAGAACTGTACGTGGACAGAAAGTGGTCTTCCTAAATATTTAGACTCTTAACCTAAGACCATGTCTGTGCCTAAAACCATTTGATATGTTACTGTCCACTCTAAGCAAAGTCATAAAGCATGTCTGTTTTAATATGAAGTCCATTGGATTTAAATGGTTGTCAATACAGCCCAGTAATGATGATGATGATGATGTTTAGAGCTTTTTCCACTTGTGCTGCTTAAAAACTATATAATAAGGTAAGGTATAATAAAATCGTGCTATTGCTGATGAAATGTCTGTTTGGTTCAGTGCAGAAACGGACAGACAGAAGCCGTCTCGGCCTGTTCGCAACTGCGATGGCTTCCGTAGTCACTTTTAATTCAGCGTGATTGAAGGAAGTGTTTTGCTTATTTTTGTGAATTTGAAATGTAAACAACTCTGGTCAACTGCTGTCATGGCGGAGAAACCGTTTGAAGAAAATCTTGTATAACAAGGTCAAACTGTCAGCATGTTTATAGGTAGTTACCTAAATAACAGCACATCTGATTTAAAAGCATGGACATTTTAAGCCAACTTTATCACTATAGTAATGCAAAAATGCACTTGTGAAAGCATTTGTGAATATTTGGAGCATTTGGAATAATTAAGATTATTCTTTGTTTGTTTTTGAATTAATCTCTAATAGACTGCATCTAATAGGATGCAATTCTATTTGAGTATTCAGTTTTAAAAGTCCATTCTTGCATTTTGCCCGGAAGTGGCGCATTCCACATATTAAACCCATTTAGAAATCATTATAAAACATAATACTATTAAGAATTTACAAACGTTGCGATTCAATTAAATAAAAATGTGATGCAGGTCTAATATGCGCTTTAATTATTCACATGCGTGTAGGTTACGTACGTGCATCTCAGAGCTTCTCCATTCACAAAGTGTTATCGTTTACATGTGTGAAGCTTCTCAAACTCCATCTCTGCACATTGTTGTGAGTTTGGGTTTATTATAGATTTGTAATGTAAATCATTTATAAACCTACGCAAACACAGGAGAATACATCCGTATCTTTCTGAATATGGTAACTGTTCATTGCGATTTCAAAATAAAAGTTTAAATCCTCGCTCTGAGTTTAGACGTTTTGATGTTCACATTTTCAAGAAATTACAGTGGCTGTAGCGTTTCGACCATGAAGAAGTGGCCAAATATTGAAGTTTAAGTGGAAATTTGAATTAAATGTTGCTGAGTTAATTTCAAACATGGATTAGATTGTGCAGTAAAGTGTAAAAACAATCATCAGGGCGCCCTCTGCAGGAATTTGCTATAATGCATAATGTACATTAGCTTGATTGTTTATAATACATTATGTATTATAACAGTTTTGTGTGAATAAACCATTTGATTACTTCCTTTTGATACTTTACTTTATTTGAATTATTATTGCCTCATTACTATTATATATGTATTTTAGGTCATTTTAAAGGCTGTTGTTCACTTAGGTCTGTTTGTATTACTACTACTACTACTGCTACAAAAAAACCCTGATTACTCAATTAATCGTCAGAATAATCGACAGATTACTCGATTACCAAAATAATTAGTGACAGTCCTAATCTCTAATGCTCACTAGGGTTGTGACGATGAGGAAATTTCCCCACCGGTTAATCGACATGTGACAACACCGGTAATACCGGTATCACCGTGGGGGTGGGGGTTTCCTCTTTTCCTCTTTTTTTCTGCGTTTAAATAGCTTATAAATGCGTGCGTATTATACTTTCACTTTCAGTTTTGCGGGAATTGGCAATTCGGCGTCAATTGTTTGAATGGACGACAACGAAAGTACCAAAAAAAAATAAATCACTGATATTAAACAGAACTTTTATTAACATAACGAAAAAAAAAAACACAACGCCATTCTCTTTCTGTAAATTCGACTCCTCTCGTTCTCCTCACGTGATAAATGAAATATGACGCAATGTAGCCATGTTCAGTTTTTAATTATAGTGCATGCTCTTGTCTTAAGTAAATTATTTAGAATTATATTTTCCATTTAATTCAAATAAATATTTAATAAAAAAAACGTGGGGACGGTGTCACGGTGGAAAAGTGATGTCATCGGTGTTGCGTCTTAAAACCGGTAACACCGTCAACACCGTCTATCGTGGCAAGCCTAATGCTCACCTGTGCTGTTTATTTGCTCAAAAATACAGAAAAAACTATATTGTTACTATTTAAAATGTTTCTATTTTATTTTGTAAAATTTAATTTATTCCTGTGATGCAAAGTTGAATCATTACTTCAATGTCACATGATCCTTCAGAAATCATTTCAAATCAAACATTATCACTGTAGAAAACAATTTGCTGCATAATATTTTTATTTTCACTCAAAAGTTTAAGGTAAGATTTAAAAAAAAATACTAAGTGCTTTGTCAAAAGTGACAGATTTGTTCCAAATAAATGTTGTTCTTTTGATCTTTTTATCAAAGGATACTAAAAAAACATTATGCAGCAAAAACCGTTTTCAAAAATAAAAATATTAATAATTGAGCACCTCTAATTGATGATAACTGAACAGTAAATCTGCTTATTAGAACGATTTCTGAAGTGTGGCTGCCAAAAAAATCAGCTTTTTCATCACAGGATTAAATTACATTAATATATATTAAAATAGAAAACTAAAAACAAAAACATTTTGCAACATCTTGTTTTTTCATATAAATGCAGCCTTGGTGAGCAGAAGAGACTTGTTTTGAAACCATACAAAATCTTAATTGTTCCAAACTTTTGACCTGTAGTGTCTTCCTCACAGTTTTTTAACCAAAGAAGAACATCGAATGAGGGACTCATCGAAGAGAATTGAAAATGCACTTATTCAAGTGAAATGTTGCTGGTATTAGCCTTGTTCGGTCAGCCCGCCTACTTTTTTCCAGACCACTTGCGCATGGATCATTGCCTCCTAAAAGATGCAATTTCTCAACACCTCACGGTTCAACGAGTATGACTAAGTACTGGTAATGCATTTAGTGTTTTTGCTGTGCAATTCATTCCAATGGCGCTCACCTTTCGATAATTTCCATGGCTACCACTCTGGAATATATTTCATCTCAACGGTCTTTCCCAGGTGGTCCTATTTTCTGAAAGGATGCAGACTGGTTAGGAACCCTCATTTCTTTTTATCGTGTGTCAGAAGCGCTCCGGACCCCGCTGTCATTCACTGGTCTGTTAAGAGCACGCTCTGTGGGCATTGGGTCGTGGCCCTCAGTCTCCAGACTCCAGATGGCCTTTTTTCAGTGAATTCTCCATGAATATATAGGCAGATGATTCTTTTCAGCAGCTGAATTACATCAGGTCAAAGGCTCCATGAATAGACCCTCTGCTGCATTACCAAACCTAGCCAAACATTTGTGGCTGAAGAGAAATCCACTTATAAAAGTAGGATTTAAGAGCCTCGAAGCCATTTGAGAGGACTGAATTACATGAAATATGAGGTTTGTTTGTTTTCTCTTAGTAATGGAGGCCAGGAAGTTTAATGAAACTCAAAATTTACATTGCAAAAAACTTTTTAGTGGAGCTTGCCAAAGCAAGCATCTGTAATATTATTGCTCCCACTTAGGGTTAGGAATTCAAACAATATTCAAATTAATTAAACTTTAAGCTTGTTTCTGCTGTAGGCATGAATTGTGGCTCAAATTGTGTTTGTATTGCTGTAAAATATTTAAATTGTTTTTTGTAAAAGGGTGCACAAGTTCTGCATTACTGAACTGTCCTAACTTGGAATCCATTTAGTTATCTTGGTAATTTCAGGTAGGATACTTTTTCAAATCTTAAAGGTAACCTGTTATGCCCTGTTTTACAAGAAGGTAAAATAAGTCTCTGATGTCCCCGTAATGTGTGTGAAGTTTTAGCTCAAAATACTCAACAGATAATTCTTTATAGCTTGTTAAAAATGCCACTTTTAGGAGAAGAGCCAAAACACTGCGTTTTTGTGTTTGTCCCTTTAAATGCAAATGAGCTGGTGCTTCTGCCCCCAAGAACCGTCAAAAACAAAACAGGACAATCTCGCGCACTGAAAATGTCAGAAACTCTCAGTAGCAGTGTTCAGCCTTATTTGTTTGAACTGGAATCGATTTTAAAAGTCAGTCATCTGATTGTACTGTGCATAATAAATACACGTTTATGAATTACACGGACAGGGAGCACGGCGTGATTAAAAATGGTGACATAGCTGGTCTCATGGTTCCATTGTGTGCTTTCACAAACCTTACAAGTCCGCTTGGGATTATGAGCTTGACCATATCAAGCTGTTGACTTCACATTGCTTTCCTATGCAGTTTTAAATGACCATTTTCCTATTTACAATCATTCTGGCAGCACGTAAAGGCAGCATCAGTGAAAACAGGCCGAGACAATGGTAGCTTTAGCAACATTAGCCTTACAGAGTGCCAAGAAGCTCTTTCAGAAAGGCAGTTTGGAAGACGAACAGCTGATAATTACTTTGTTTGGAGCTGACAAACACAAAGCGTTTGTATTGATCCCTAAACATATAGGGGACTTTACCAATTTATTTTTTCTGGGACATTTACTTCAAAAATTAAATTTAACCACAGTGTCTTTAGTGGCTCAGAAAGAGGGAGTCTGTGGAGACTCCTATGTTCGTTGGTGCATCCCAAAACACAACATTTGTAATGCCTCTTAGGTGCTGACATTGTAGATCTCCAGCAGCTATACAGCAAGAAAACAATAATGGCTGACTGCTGCTTCTCACTCAGGGCTTTGTCTATGCTAATAGCATAGAGATCTCTCCCTGGAAAATCTGGAATCGCCTGTTTAGAAAGATTGTTTATGATTTATTGTATTAATAAAAAAAAAAAAAGTTCAAACACCTTATAAAAGTAATTTTTGCATAATAGGTCCCTTTAAGTCTAGAATTAATATAGAACGTTTCTGTAGAATATTATACTTAAAGTCAGCATGAAGTGGAATTTTGTCTGTTTTTTTAAAATGCATGTTTTTGATCTTATTGATGAATTCATCCATGCATTTGTTTGAAAATTTTAAAGTTTTTGCTTTTGATCAGAATGTCACAATCTGGTCTTCTGGTGAAGCAACAGGCTTCTCTTTGTTGGCATATGTAGGGCCCTGTGATTTCGGCGATGTGGAAAAAGTGAAGTGAATTGCGGAATCCAGTTATAAAAACGTAATTTACTGTATTTT
The DNA here is from genome assembly GCF_022985175.1 of Labeo rohita. Lineage (NCBI taxonomy): Eukaryota > Metazoa > Chordata > Actinopteri > Cypriniformes > Cyprinidae > Labeo > Labeo rohita. Next base: position 4,103,681 of record NC_066875.1, read on the forward strand.
GTGGAATGTCATGGAATTTGTCAAAATTTGGATGAATTAATCAAATAGGTTACAGTCGCAATATGGACTAGTGTCTCTAAATATTAAGCAAAAAGACTATTTAAATATGAATCGTTAAATAATTAATCGTTTAATTTGAATAGAACCTTGTTGGCCAAAAATAAAGTTTAATTTTCATTTGATTAAAAAGTAAATTAAATTATTTTATGCCTTCATTTCATAACCAGAAAATTTAACTATTGTAAAAATACACTTAAATTAAGTTGTAATTATGCATTCAAATAAAACATTTCATAAAATGTAATTTAATCATTAACAAATTGTTATCTGTGAATGTGCGCCTCACACCTCCACCATTTGTGATCCATTGATGGCGTCCAGCTACAGCTCTGCTGGCTGCTTGGTTTTTCTGGGACACTACACAAAGCAAACCTTTAAATTATCAAGAGACTCTGTCCTACCTCTGACTTGACTCGGATTGTGATTTTTACGTTCTGTGATTCATGACCCCCATTTGGACAGTAAGCAACCCTTACCTATGCAATGTTATAAAGCTCTTCCGAAGCTTCATGGACACCGTCATCTCAGCATATCAAAGACAGTCCACGGTCTCTAGCTCAAAGATGATTCAATATGTCACTACAGCACACATGATGAAGGCCACCTGTACTGTAAAGGGACAGAGAGCGAGTGAAGGAGCGAGACGTGGCATGAATAATAGAGTTTCTTAGAGGTGGGCTTCTCTAGGGAGGGGAAGATGGCTGCGTGCTGTGCACAGACATGTATCTTGCCGCCAAAAAGAGCAGTAGTAATGTGTCTGGACGGGCTGCTCGGCGGAAAGCAGTCCGGCTCAGCCAGCACACTCACGATTTGACTTGATTGCAGCAACTGTTGCCTTACTCCCCTGTTGGGTTGTATTAGTCTTCCAGGTTGCGACAGCTCACTGAACTGTCTTTAAGGATTTAATTCCCACTGATTTTTTTTATTTTTGCCTTTTTTCAGCCCTCTTCAGTTACCACAGAACTTTTTTCTTTTAATTCGATTTTTGGTTTGCCCACAGCAGTGCAAAACTGTCTAATCACCAATGAAATGTACTAAAAAAAAGCCACCCTGCTGGTGTAGAGAGTGGTTAGAGATTTGAATAAACCCATTACACCAAGTATTCAACATTACTTGTCCTACACCACTTGTAAAATCAAGTGTATTTTGGTTTTATGCGTACGTGAAGGTCTGCGTACTGTGCGTATGATGCAAATTTCGTACCAGAATAGTATGTGACTGCTGTACACTCATGCGTTCTTTGTACGCACAGGTCGCAATTTGTTTTCCACTAATGAGTTGTTCCACAAAGTGGCAGCTAGAGAAGGGTTGATTACTTACAAATTAGCGTTGCACGATATACCGGCACTAAAAAGGTATAACGGCACCCTGCTTTTAAAAACTGTACGATACCACATTTCACTAGTAGTGGTACTTTAAGAATGCATTCTGATAAGGAGCTGTATTTCTTGAGTTAAGCACTGTTTATTTAGGGCCCTATGATAATTGTGAAGCAGAAAACACAGAATCACAGGATTCAGTCATAGAAATGGAACAAACTGTATAATGCGGAATATCACGGAAAATATGCATCCTGCATGTTCTGTATGAATGAATGGCGCAGACGCGGTTTCATTTACTGCGCACATACTGAAGTGTACACTACGTTTGCTGTGTTTTCAGCCTCTACTGCCTTAATGAGTACATGAACACATGAACAATCTGTAGAATTCACAGCAACCCGTCAAAATAAAAGTTCAGTTTAACGTGGCAGAAATATTACTTAATGTAATTACAGTGCTACTACTACTAATAAAATATTAAAACAATATTAAATGAATATTTACCAGAAAAAATTATTTACCAGAAAATTGCAAATGCACAACACCATATTTCTAAAATAAAAATAAACCTGAATTTGAGAAAAATAAAGCGTATTTCGTAGGGCCTTAAAATAAAAATTTTGTTAAACTTGTAATAAATTGCTATTAAATTGTGTAAGTTTCATGATTTCAATTAAGCTAACATGCTTTTTGATTTTATTTATTTGTTTTATTATTATTATTTTTTTTCACATAACCATTAAGATAGAATCTAGAAAAAATAACGGAAAAAAACTGAATCTAGAAAAATGAAAACGGAATTTAGAAAATAAAACGCAATTTGGGAAGAAATAAAATGAATTTTATAGGGTGCTATTAACTTCATTTGTGCCTTTGTTTTATTGTATTTTTTCCTTTAGTTTGTTACTTGCATCTGTGTTCTTATTAATAACAAAGATAAAATAACAAAAATGACTTTTGTAAAATAAAATTGCTATATCATAAAATAAGATTTGGCTTTATCCTTTTAGCTAGCTTACCATTAAAGATCTCTACTTTTCCTGTTCTCTGTTTTTTGTCGTAGTATTGCGATATTTTAGTCAGGTAGCAAGTCAAAATTTTGATATGGTGACCACGCTATTACAAGTTGTAATCCATTACTGATTACATGATGAAAACTGTATTTAGTAACATAATCCAGGTTGCTCATTTTAGATAATGTTTTCTGACTACTTTTTAATTACTTTATCTAACTTGTTTTAAATTTATCATTGAATGTACCATCAAAACAGATGCGTTTCATTTGTTTACCTCCATGTCAGTATTACCATTGTGTGATATTGATCAGTAAACATGCAAATGTGTTGCGAATGTGTTCTTCAGAGATATTTCAAGTAAATATCTAGTAATCACTTACTACCCAACTCTGGTGGCAACACTGACTCGAGCCATTTCTTTCACAGTAGAAAATGTAACTAAACAGAGAACAACAGCAGAATACCAGAGACTGCAACAGAAGTTTTGATAGCTGCAACTTTAAGGGTGCATACAATATTTTTATCGGTCGTAACTTCTGGAAAAAGCGCAGGCACTGGACAAAGATTAAGCTTTCTAGAGCACACGATATCAAATGGAGTATACTTTAAAAGATTACACGTTCAACTGTAAGTTTAGAGACTTAAGGGTGGGCTGTTTTGTTTTTAAGGTTTTTTGTGTGTGGTAAAAGCTGCCTGGTCAGTTTGATCTCTTGATCGTATTGTTTCTGCTCTCGTAGGTCGTGGTTTCTACAAACATCGCTGAGACGTCCCTGACCATCGATGGCGTGGTGTTCGTAATTGATCCTGGCTTTGCCAAGCAAAAGGTTAGTCTTCTCTCCTCTGCCTCACTTGTCTAATCTCGCCCCATCATCTGTTTCTCTTGCCTCTGAAATCCCCAGATAAACCCAGTGGCGGGGCTCTGACTGCGACTCGAGATGGAAAAGCTAGTTATTTATTCTGCTGACATTTCCCTAGCCCAGCTGCTGCTGTCATACATGTAGTCCAGTCAGAGATGAAGGATGGCTTCGCTTTGGCATATTGCTGTGGTGCAATGGTGTGCATTTATTATTCACATGGCTCTTTCCTTTTCGTTGCACAGGTGTATAACCCTCGCATTCGAGTCGAGTCGCTGCTCGTAACCGCTATTAGCAAGGCTTCGGCCCAGCAGAGAGCCGGTCGTGCTGGACGTACGCGCCCAGGAAAGTGCTTCCGGCTCTACACCGAAAAGGCCTACAAGACTGAGATGCAGGTTTGTGAAACTAATCATAACTGCTGCGGGCATCTGGGAGGTGCACTTGCTCTGAATTTATTATACGCCAGTGAAATTGGTTGGATCATATTTTGGTCGATCAGCAGATGACCCAGGTTCCTTCAAGTCTTTAGTACTTCTGGTCACTTCTAGCCCCCTTTTTGCACAAACTGTGGCAAATTTCCATGTAAATTCAGTCAGCTCATTTGTTTTTCTTTTTGTGTCTGCCTTTTTCCTGTCAGGATAACACATACCCTGAGATTCTCAGGTCGAATTTGGGCTCTGTGGTGCTACAGCTCAAGAAGCTTGGTATCGATGATTTGGTGCACTTTGACTTCATGGACCCACCAGGTACGAGTTTAATAACTACTTTCTGGCTTCTTTAGAGTCTGATACTATGAAATGGAACATATTAGAGTTTTATAGCACATACTTGAAGACCAATCAGAACACGATTGTCAATATGTATTAAGTTGCCTTATTAGTGGCTGTTTATATGGGCTGCTGTGTGTAAGCCATCTGCCATATTGGACCTGTCAAAGCCATTCTGTGATAACTCGAGAGCACGTTGCTTGTGTCTACCAGCAAAGTCGTTGCATATATATATTATGCGATCTGGGAAAACTTGTCGTTTACATTTATATACATATATTCGTATACACAATGCAACAAGATGAATCCATTAGCTAACGTCATTAAGTTACCATAGTTTAAAAGACTGTATTATTTAGTTAATACATATTGTAAGAGAGCCAGTGGTGTGTCAACTGCAGATATTCTGGATGTTTAAGTACTTTTCTGTAAAGATGCTTGGCACTCAAATTTTCTTCAGAAATGTCAAAAAGTATTTGGCTCTTTAAGTGTTTTGCATAGTTTGTCTGGGTCATTTCAGAGTATCTGGTGGAGCCTGGGTAAAAAAGCAGCTGGACACTGCTTTTCTTAAACTGACTGATATTTCAGAGTCTGGCTTTGCTTTGATCGTGTAATTGCTTTTATGCAGTATGAAGACTGATGTGGACGTTCATTAAAAGTGCATGATGACCAGACTTGTAATCTCTGAATAGTAACGACTGGAACGTTTCCGTGTGATTGGCTCATCGTCTTTTCTGAAAGGTTCACGACCCTAAAAGATCTCTAAAGTTGCGCAAAAAATGTTGAAGCTTTCTGCTTCCTAAAATACCAATGCTTTTGACTAGCTAAGTAGATGTGTAGCTGGATAATATAAAAGAGAGAGAGAGTGATAGCCTCACTGAATTTATAAGGCCTGTTAAATAAACCAGCAGCCAATGATGCTGCAAAGTAGATTTGACAAATTTAAATAGAAATGTAAAATATTGTTAAAAAAATAAGTTAAAAAAACAGCAGGTGTTTGCATTGCTGGTTGAAGCTGATAGAAGCCATTTGCTTGGTGACATTTGCCAAACGCTAGCTTATATTTTCCTGACTTTAAAGTACCTTTAGCTTTCTCTCTCATTGATTTTGCATTTAGTTAACACGTCGGCACGTTCCCTGGTATAGTTTATTTCTGATGTGGTGTCCGTGTGTGTAAATTACTTTTTCCAGCCGGGTTCACTGCATGGCACCTATACTTAATTTTTGCTTCGAACGTATTACTTGCTTTAGCACGAGTAATTCTACATCCTTTCAAAACAAATAGAAAAAATATGTCTGATATAACAGATCGATACTCGTTCATAACAGACTGACCGCTGCACTTTTTATTTATTTATTTTTTTTTTTAAATGAAGTTTTCCTGACTCATTGATAAAGACAGCCACGGTCTTTCATCCTATTCAGCAAACTCCTCCAAACCCTGGGCAATGCTAATTTTCAGTTAACATGCAACTGGTCATTAGAGCCAAACTCTCTAGAGCCAAAGGTCAGTAATTGAATTTGTTGGTGTGTGACCAGTGTTGATGCATTAAGTAGAGGTTCCTCCCTATAATTGAATTAGTGGTGCTGCTGTTTGGAACTGCTTGCATGTCAGATGAAAAATTAGCCCCTTTTGTCTTGAATTAAAAGTTAGTTGTTGTCCAGGAGACCACAGCCACAATGTTATCACGACAAGAAAATGGCTTTCATTATGTGCATTTCTTTTAAATAAGGTGTCTAAGGCAAGCATCACCGTTACTTTTTCTCTTGCTTGGGGTTAGAGATTTGAAAAATCAAACTAAATGCCATTTAGTGTACATGTATTATCTATACCTACTTTCCAAAAAGCAAACAGAGATGAGTGTCTATGCTTTCACTGCGTGATGAAACGAGTTAGAAAGCCAACAAAAAATAGAGCAAAAGTGGTGTTTTTACTGAATGATCTGCATATTTAAATAGATCATTTGAGCGAATGATTCAGTAACACATTCATACAGATTGGTAAGTAATAGCTGCACTTGCAGTCTTTGGCTTGGTCTACCTTTATTTGGCCCAAGTGTTCAAGTGGGTGTGAAGGGTGCAAGTGTGTGTCAGACCCAATTGGACAACATAGCTTTGTAAAAATGCAATACTTTGCACTTCTAAATGTCTGTTCAGATTTTCCTGTAACAGAAGAGAATTACATTGTGGTGCTTCTAATTAAGTTATAAAAAGCAGTTAGAAAATATGCATATTCATCTCTGAACCAGTACACCATGTGCACTTTACATTTTACTGCCAAGTTATGTTACACTTGAACGTTTTCTTTAATCTCATGATTTTGTGCACATAAATTGCTGAACATGATGAATAATGGGATAATTTTAGCTTCAAATACCGCTCTAAAGTGTGGATTTAGTGTTTGTTAAGGGCCTGAAGTTGGGATAGTCTTGCACACTTAGTACAAAATTAAACAATTTATTAAAAAAATTATTTAATTTTTTTTTTTTTTTTAATGCAAATATGTGACCCTGAACCACAAAACCAAAGTCATAAGTAGCACGGGTGTATTTGTAGCAATAGCCAACAATACATTGTATTGGTCGATTAGTATTTATTTTGTTTTATGCCAAAAATCATTGGGATATTAAGTAAAGATCATGTTCCATGAAGATAAACCGTAAATATATTAAAACTTAATATTTGATTAGTAATATGCAACTTGAAAGGTGAATTATTAGTGTTTTTTTTTTTTTTTTTTTTTTTTTTTTCCCTCAATATTTTGCTTTTTTTGCACCCTCCAATTCCAGATTTTCAAAGAGTTGTATCTCGGCCAAAAATGTATTTAATTTTTTTTTTTTTTTTTTTAATTCAAAAAAGATTTTAAAAAATGTAACCCTTATGACTAGTTTTGTGGTCCAGGGTCAGATATTTTATATTTGCATAAATAATGCAATTTATAAATAAATTATAGATTTTAAAAACAGTTTGAATATTATATGATAAGTTATTTAAAAATTGGAGAAAAAAAAAAATCAAAGAATTTGTTCACACTTTAGTTTGGGGATCAGTACTCACTATTAACTAACTGTTAACTATGACTTTTGCCGCAGTAAACTCCTGTTTTCCTGCATATTAATAGTAAGGTAGTTTAAGTATGAGATAAGGTTGAGGGATCTAAAATATGGTGATACAGAATAAGGCATTAATATGTGCTTTATAAGTACTAATAAACAGCTGATATGCTACTAATATGCATGCCAATAAGCAACTAGTTAGTACTATTTAAAATAAAGTTATACCGAATTCTTTAACTCATAAATAAACAAAGTTTGTGACTCTGGGACTGTCCCAGTACCAACACATACAATCTTGGCCACTTAAGAGACATCTCAAGTGTTCCTCTCAAGTTGCCAAGACTGCAGGTGTGGGTAATGGGGCAGTCCCACAGTCACAAACTCTTGTTTCTTTATAGAATCAGCTATTTTGAACAAATTGATTAAAATGAATGATTCAATGACTGATTTATTAAGACAGAGACTTTCTTCCACTTTACTGGCAGTTAGTTTTATTTTAATATAAATTTTTTAAAATGCGTTGTTATTAATGCAGTTGTCATTTTATTCATTTTTATTTTTTGAAATGATACTAATTGAATTTGATTAGATGTAAGAATTCGATATAAAATAACACACATTTTAATAAGGGTGGTAAAAAAAAAATTGTCTGTCCCCACAATAGGCTTAAACCAGCCAAGGTACCAACACAAACACTCACTAAACACATTACTAAAAAAATAGTTTGATTATCGTCTAAATAATTAATATATATTACATGCACAGAATTCCCGATCCATTTTCCAGTTTAGTTTCACTTTCAATTTCATGTATTATATTAAAAAAAAATTTTCTGCCAGCTCCTGAGACCCTGATGCGAGCCCTGGAGCTGTTGAACTATCTCGCGGCGCTGAATGACGATGGTGACCTGACGGAGCTGGGCTCCATGATGGCTGAGTTCCCTCTCGACCCCCAGCTGGCCAAGATGGTCATCGCCAGCTGCGAGTTCAACTGCTCCAACGAGATCCTCTCCATCACCGCAATGCTATCAGGTAGTACATGCTCACGTACACACGACCCCTGCATATGATCTAAGAATTATTAGAGTAGCCTAATGGACTATGAAATATTAATTCTTTGTAGCTCACTCATTATCAATTACCAAAGCAAAATGTCTTCTGTTGTATTGTCTACATATGCACAATGTCAAGTTGCCAACGAAGTTAATCGTAATGGTTGCATAAACAAACAGTCTGCTTATGCGTTTAGCTGCTTGGCTGAAGCCATTATGTAGAACGACTCTCAAAGGAAGTGCTCACAAACAGTCCAGTCTTTTAATGTGTCACATTGTAAGACTGCCAAATCAGAATGCCGCTTGAAGCTATTAAATGTCTGATGCAAAGGGGTGGGGGAGAGAAGGACGTAGGATACGACCGCTTAAGAGCTCGCTTACTAGCGCTTTAGAGGTTAGAGTTCTGATCTGACCTGAGTAAACCTTCAAACAATGGTAGGCTTCAGATCCGGTCCAATATAATCTAAACTCATGAACATTTGAACCTCACTTATTCCTAATTACTGAAAATATGTTTAGGTCTTAATGTAAGATTTATATTTTTGAATTGCATGTAGAATTCATTTCAAAATCTTTTTTTTTTTTATTGTTAAAATGGTGTGTTGAAGTCATATCGGAAAGATTGTATTTAGTGCTGTGCAACGATTAATTAACGATTAATACGCTCGCATTAGGTGGTTTTTCAGGCAATTTGAAAAAGGAATATTTCGCAAAACTGCAATGGAAACGGCTTTTTCGCATTTACAGATCACATGGCATATGTAAACAGTCATATAATCATTCTTCAATGTACTGTAAACTCCAATAAACACTTCATACATAGTCTAAAGCTTTAATATCAGGGAAAGCCCCTTACACTTGAAAGCGGCTATGTACGCTGCATGCATCTGCGGCGCGTAACGGCTCCAACCCGTTATGTTTATACCAGCACGTTTCCGAAGTGGCTCTCAGCGCTGCTTCTGTAAAGATACACACATACGCCTCTTTCGATTTAAATAAAGCCAAAATCCGTCCAAATCCCACCAAAATCCGGTGCCATGATTTATCGCGAGAGGAACAAATTACGTTTTAGTCGCATAACACTGGTAATAAAAAACGTTGTCCTTTCGCAATACTGTTTTATCGACATTTCTGTAATCTCGCCAAAGTTGCGCAAATCTGTAATGGAAACTTGCCTACAGAGAAAACATTTTATATGCAATGGTGGCGGCAGCTGTATTGACAAACTTGAAATAATTATTGAAATAAGTGAAATAATGATTGATTTTTAGATGTATAGTTCTGTATAAAACTATCCAAATTGCAATTGTATATAATACGACAGTATTGTACAACTAGACAGTGAAGAAGATTCAATTTAAAGCACTTTTATAACAATTTTTTTCAGAAGTTTATATGATTTAAAAAAAAAAAAAAAAAAAAAAAAAAAAGCATCTGAATGCAATATTTTTTTTTGTCTAGTATTAACCTTACACATCTCATATAGCTTATTGTTATAGAACTTATTTGTGTTTTCCCCATGAAGATAGTCTTGCTGCTGACAATGCATAAATAAGTAAATAAATAAATAAATACTGCACATTCATAAACTGAATAAAAAAAAAAAAAAAAAAAAAAAAAAAAAAAAAAGCAAAAACACACTGATGCACATTTGTTAATGATTTTAATGTTTAAAAATCATGCTTATTTTTGTAGAAGTGGTACATCGATATCTTGTGCAGACTGAATAACTTGAACACACCAGACATCATAATCCACTTCAGAGTCCAAACGCTCAGATGACACGGGAAAACACCAAAAGGTGCTAATATTGTGTTGTTGTGATGTAATGCTACTGAAAAATTATAATCCTAACCTTTATCTCGGTACCGAAATGCCAGATGGCCAGACAATGATTCATCTTTTATAAATTGTTAAAATATTGGTGTCTGGGATGCAGTGAGCACAGAAACTGTGAGATTAAACGTGTAATTTGAATAAATATTGCTTGTAAATGGATCTTGAGACAGTATTTTTAAAATAAAATGAGTAGAGGCTTGGACCCGGGAAAATTACTACTTCCCAATTTTCTTCAACACACTAAAACTGTGCAATTCAAATGCACAAATCTTAATTTTAGGCCTAAGTGCATGTAGCCAGCATGTTTTGTAAATGTAACATCAGTCAGGTTCGACCGTGCCGGGTGACTCCCTCAAGAATATCAGACCTAAGTTTAGCTTAATTTGCACAGCCGCAAATCCTCTCTTCCAGAAAGGAAAATCAAAAGCTGAGAGAAGCATCTCTCCCCCCACCCCGTCCTACCATTTGGTGTAGCGTACCCTGTGCCGTGCTCTAGCCTCAGAACTAGGCCTTGTGTCCTGTCTGGGTGAACGCTTGACTCATCCCTATGGGCGGCTATGTTGGGGCCCATACCAACCTTGTTTAGTCCCACAGTGCTTTGTGCGTCCCACCGAAGCTAAGAAGGCAGCCGACGAGTCCAAAATGAGGTTCGCCCACATCGACGGGGACCACCTGACCTTGCTCAACGTCTACCATGCCTTCAAACAGAGTACGTATACACCACACACTCATACACACACTTGCATCTACTGCTCATGTGAGATGATTCCCTTCACCCGTTTTTAATTAGCCTAATTGCCTAAATCTATTACAACTAATTTCAGATTGTTTTTGTAGGTGGCCAAAAATCGTAATTTGTTTCATCAAAATCGGTGCCTGCGAGGCAGCGCACTATTAAAACTGTTCTGAAAGGCACGGTGACTTGCATGCAGTTCATTCGTCACGTCAGCTTCCGTATTAGCTCCCATGGGGTTTCTTGCACCTCACTGGTTTTATCTAGTAGTCTGTGCTTATATGAAGCTTGCTAACAGTCATGAGAGTATGTTAAAGTTTATGTAAGTTTCATGTTAATTTGTTAGTACAAAAAAGTCTACATTATTAGTGCATAGATAAGTTAATAGAGAATGGGGGGGGGGAAAAAGCATTGATTATTTTTTATTCATTATGTATTTTTTCACCCTTTAGGAAGCTATTAGTTATAAAAAAAAAACTTCAGTTTTGGGAGAATTTGTGTTGGGGTGTAACTTGGAAATATGTTGCAAAAATGCAGTGCTGGGCATTTAGGGTTGCAAATTTCACCACCATTTTTTGATAGACAAGTAAAAGTACAGCACAAAAAACACATTTGGAGAATTCCAACCAGTTAGTATACAGTCATGAAAATGTCTGCGATTTTAGTATTTGACCATTTAAATACTGTAATTTATATCAAAGTATATTTTAAATACAATGTAGCAATAATTCTTAACTACTAAAATGATTCAAAAATAACTGTTAGTTAAATAGTTGCCATAATAGAACCATAGAAAATGTGACTCAATGCCTAGTGTTGCATTTTTGCTATTCTTAGAAAAATGGTCTAAATGAATGTACGTATCAAATTTTCATGTAGAAATAAAATAAGAAAAACATGGTTTAAATAGATGCATATATATATATATATATTTACTTTGTAAATAGATACATTTTCTTGTTATTTTGAATTTTTTTTTTTTCCTGAAATGTCATTGTAATATATTTCAGATTGTTATGTACTATAATGTGTATTTTTTACACGCAGTTAGTGACAATTAGGTATTTGATTGCTTTATACTATGCTGGTTCTCTGAGGATTTACATTTCTTCCAGCTAAATAACAATACGGGCCAATAGCCGGTATGCTTATGATATTTCTTGCTTTCTTATTAAGTTACTTAATACAGTACCAGTCAAAACTATTTTTAATGCCTTCTGCTCACCAAGCTGGCATTTATTTGATTCCAAGTACGGCAAAAACAGTAAATTTTGAAATATTTTTTACTATTTAAAATAAAATTTCTATTTGAATGTATTTTAAAAGGTAATTTATTCCTGTGGTTTCAAAGCTGATTTTTTTAAGCATCATTTCTCCAGTCTTCAGTGTCACATGATCTTTCTAAAATGCTGATTTGCTGCTCAAAAAACATTTGTTGAAAACAGCAGTGTAGAATTTTTTTCAGGTTTTGTTGAAAGTTCAGAAGAGCATTTATATGAATTTATATGAAATCCTTTGTAACACTATAAATGTCTTTATAATCACTTTTGATCAATTTAAAGCATCCTTGCTAAATAAAACATTAAAAATCTTACTGTTCAAAAGCTTTTGACTGGTAGTGTATATCAAGTGAAGTGTGTAATTTTTGTGTTTAACCAAATTTGAAGGACAACTACAAGTAAGCCATTTGTAGATTGATTCCTTCGAAAGCATAAACGCTGTTAGTGAAACACTGTTCTGTTCATTTGAACATCCTGACAACATTAACTCAACCAGTGGCCTCAGATTGGGGTTTGAATATGTTTGGTCTTCTAGTTAGTAGATGTAGAGAATTGTTTGCGAAACCCATAATTTTTTGTGACTTGAGTGTTGCAAAAATTACACACTTTACATTTAAAGCCACAACTTAAATCTTAAGTTGTTATTAAGCTGCATATTTAGTGTTTTGTGTAGACCATTCTTCAGATGTTGCTCTTGACCTGTTTTTAACATATAACCATTCTGTTTAAAGACCACGAGTCTGTGCAGTGGTGCTACGATAACTTCATTAACTACCGCTCGCTGATGTCGGCTGATAACGTGCGGCAACAGCTCTCACGCATCATGGACCGATTCAACCTGCCGCGACGCAGCACGGAGTTCACCAGCCGAGACTATTACATCAACATCCGCCGCGCTCTCGTCACCGGCTTCTTCATGCAGGTATGTTTATTTATGCACCCAAAATATCATAGTCAATTAATGAATATGCCAATAAGCTTCTTTAGTTCCAAGGTTTTGATTCAGAGTGTTGTAGATCTCCCTGCACGTTATTGCACACGGAGATGTGCTTTATGGTAAATTGTAATGTCCGTTGCGATAATCCTATTTATATCCTGTGGAAATGTCCTCAACCCAGAGGCTTAAAACATAATGTGTTGGCATATCAACAGAAAATGGATGTGGCCTTACGGGTCGCTTGAACTGATCTTGATAATATGCACTGACTGTGGTTGTACTATGTAAAATTCGCCTTAAGATAGTAATATAAAACTAGTTCTGGATAGTGTTCCAGCTGTATAAAAATGCTCAATATAGGAAGCAAACCACTTGAATTTATGTAACATTTTCATGAAAATATCTGCTTTAATACACTATTAAAAAAAAAAAAGGTGTAAAAAAATAAGTAAGTGCGACCAAAAATAAGAAATGCAGTGTGTAAATAAGTTCAGGCCATGCTTTTTGCATACCGACAGTAGATCAACAAACTGTAATACTGTATAAGATTTCTATTCAAACAGAAAGCAGAATTCCAGGCTATTCGCTGCAGTTTTCAAAGCTCAATGCAAAACTGTGACATTTTATTTACTGAAGATAAAATACTAAAATAAAATACCCGCCAAAATAAAAGCTTGCTAATTTTAGATTTGAAAATGATGAAAATGTATATAAAAAAGTAAATATTATAATTTTTTAAAGTTTGCTACAAAATAATTGTATTTTTAGTACTTTAGTACTTGTATTTTTAGTACTTATCAAAAGAACACTTTAATTAAATTGCAGTATGGACTAGAATCTGTGAATATTAAGACGCAAAAACACTATTTAAATATGAATCCTGCTTCCTGCTAAAAAGAAAAATGTACAGTACAGAACAATACAATACAGAATTTCTGAGGAAAGCAGCAACTAAATATTTCATAAGGCTGTTTTTAGAATAAATTTGAATAAATTAAGTTGTTCTGATGCATTCAAATAATTAGACATGATACAACACGAATTTGGTAACAATAAAACGTATGGTAAGAAAAACAAAACTTTTTATAGGGCCATAAACGTGTAATTTTTGTTAATCTTTTAATAAATATGATTTTAACTTATTAGACATCCTTTTTGATTTAAAATAATAATAATAATTGTTTAACCATTTAAAAAGGAGTCTAGAAAATTTCAAATGGAAAAAAAAAAAAACTGAATCCAGAAAAATTTAAACTGAAAATTTGGAATTTTGAAACAAATAAAACGGAATTTGGGAAAACTTAAAAAGTATTTTTAAAAGGTTTTCACGTCACAATTCAGTTTTTGGTTTCCATCACAGGATGAAAAAAGGTATAATTGCAACATTTTATTACAACTTTTTTTTCTTGATATAAACCACATCTCAAAATTAATAGTTTTTATCTTGCAATTATTATTTTTTCTGCCACATAATAAAATAGGGGTAATTTTGATTTTTCTCATGCTGTTCTGAGTTTATATCTTGCTACTGTGACTTTTTTTCTTAGGATTGCCACAAAAAAGATATGCGACACACTCAGAATTGCAAGCAAAATTTACTATGCTTTCATAGAAACCTTTTTTCCATTGCAAGTTTTTTTTTTTTGTAGCAACAATGTTAGAAAATCATTCAATACAGTCACAGCCGTATTGTCAAGACAGTAACACCCTTCAGCCATGAATATATTATAATCAAACACAGCCTTGAGTGATCGTATCATTTAAAGGCTTTAGTTAATTCTTAGTCCACTGTATTTTTCTTAATCCTAAACTAAAATACATCAGTTTTAAAGCAGAGCTTGATTCCTCTCCCTTCCCATCTGTCTGAATTAAAAGTTACCGTGTCTGTTGGGAATACAGGATCACTGGAGCTTGCTAATGTAATGCATGGCTTTCTATCAAAGTGTGACCGTTTAAGCGCACACAAGAAATCAAGGCAATTTTGGTCCGGCGTGGTGAAAATAAATGACGTTTTTATCGAGTCGCTCTCTGGGAGGGGGTTCCTGAAACAAGTGACCTGACTAGTTGAATTACTCCATTAATATTGAAATATTTGTCAACATTAACCTTTACTGGTGAGACAAATTTGCGCCTTAGCGTACGAATTACCGGGCGCACTGTTGCTGACGTCTCTGTTTGAGTCGGCCGTTTATTGAGACTGATTGCCCGGGTTAATCTCGACATCCTTACGCCGCCTGAAGAAACGGCCGTGTGCGAGTTTGGTTAGCTCGTGCTTGATTTATTTGTTAATTTGCGTCTCTGGTGTTATCAGGTTGCTCACCTGGAGCGCACTGGACACTATCTCACGGTGAAGGACAACCAGGTGGTCCAGTTGCACCCTTCCACCGTACTGGACCACAAGCCCGAGTGGGTCCTCTACAACGAGTTTGTGCTGACCACCAAGAACTACATCCGCACCTGCACTGATATCAAACCCGAATGGTAAGCTGAAACATGCAAATGTGTTGAATTTGTTTGTGCATTGTTGGCAAATGCTTTTGCAACAAAGACCCAAGCAAACACTGTGTGTCATCTCATCCTTCAGGCTGGTGAAAATCGCTCCACAGTACTACGAGATGGGCAACTTCCCTCAATGCGAGGCAAAGAGGCAGCTGGAGCGCATCATCGCTAAACTTCAAACCAAGGAGTATTCTCAATACTGAACCTGCGCAACGGTGTAAGGACTGATCGTTTTGAATTACGCGCCGTGCAATGCTTCTGAAGTTGTACATCGTCACACGTCGACATTAGGTTTCCGTCTGTGTTTTGTTTTCTGTTTTGATTTGTCGTCGAGATATAATTATTTTTTTATAACTCTCTGCTCCCGGCTCTGGTGAAAAGCGTATCGTTTAATTGGTCACTCTAGGCACTAAGGATTGGTTGGGAGCAAATGCTTAACAGGGATAAACACATCAACTGTTTTTGCATGAGCATTCATGTGGATGTTGACATTCCTTATCGACATTGAGAACTTCCTGCTATGTTATTGAGTAGAAAAGTCCCTGTTTATTCTGTAAAGGAGCTTTTACTTCAATAATAAAAATCCTTGATATCAGCCATGCTCAAGTTTATTTTTTTGTTGACTTTAAAGAAACGGAAATAAAGCATTCACTTACAGGGTGGACTTAAATTGCACATTTATCAAAATAAAGGAGCATAATGTTTATTAATAGTTTAGGTAGAGATATATTGAATGTAAGTACTGCTGAGATGTGATTTCTACAAATTGCTTAATAAATTAATGAATTACACGAGTGGTCATATTTGTTAGGGTCGAGCTGAGGGCATTCATGTTAATGTGTTCATTTATAAGGTTAATTGCATGTTTAACCGCATTAATTTTTTTAATCATATTCACCCAATTTAGAATTCCAACAGTTTCCTTCTGATTTCTAAGACTGGTTGAAGGAATACTAAAATAGTTGTTTTAGCTGTTTGATAAACACACAGTAGTCCACTTTTTGGATACTTTTTTTATCTGTTAATGGCAAAATAAGGATCCCGATGGAACCAAGTCATTAAACTGCCCTGTACAGTAGAATCATAAAGCTCAACGTGGCTGAAATATAGATTTTGATGGGTTATTGTCAATCTTTTGAGTGCTAGGTCATATGTAATGATATTTTTGTCTTGATGCATTGCCATTTTTAAAATGTGAATAAAGTTGCAGACCTTGAGTGCCGTTTGGAGTACAAAATATTGAATGTCTTTGGAAGACTTTGAATATTGTCTGCATTGAGTGCAGTATCATTCAAGGTAATATTCTAATTTTTCTGTTCTCTTATTTTGATTCAGATTGTCTCCATGTTATGTACTGTTACTTGGGGGAAAAGGGGGTACCAGTGTTACTAACTAAGATGATGATGATGATGATGATTATTTTTTTCATTAATTGAAATGAAGCTAAAATAACACCCTGTGGTTTATTTATGAACCCCAGTAATGTTTAATGCACTTCATGATGTTGATAAAGAATAGAAATAATCAGTAATGAACTACAATTTGAAAAGCTGTGTGTATAATGTGTGTGTGTGTGTGTGTGTGTGTGTGTGTGTGTGTGAATAAATACTGTATATACACTACCATAGCAAGATTTTAAATTTTTTCAAAGATGTCTCTTCTGCTGACCAAGCCTGAATTTCCTTGATCCAAAGTAACATACAGCAAAAACAGTACAATTTTGTACAAATATTTTTACTATTTAAAATAACTGTTTTCTAAATGAAAATATTTTAAAATGCAATTTATTCCTGTGATTTCCAAGCAGAATTATTTCAAAAAATGAAATAAATAAATAAAATACAATTAATAATAATAATAATAATAATAATAATAATAATTTTATACATGTATATATATACATGCATACATACATACATATAAATATATATATATATATATATATATATATATATATATATATATGTATATACATATATGTGTATGTATGTATGTATGTGTATATATGTGTATATATATATACAGTAGTCAACATTTGAAGTGGATCGAAAAAGTTAATCAAAGTTGTCCTAAGACAAGAACGGGTATTGTTTTGGTTTTAGGACAACTTTGGTGAAAGCTTTTGATCCACTTCAAATGTTGACTACTGTATATATATATATATATATATATTCTGATGGATCATGTGACTGGAGTAACGATATAAATCTTAAATAATTCTGCTTGGAAATCACGGGAATAAATTGCATTTTAAAATATTTTCAGTCACATGATCCATCAGAAAATGTAAAAAATGAAAAAAAAAAAAAAAAAAAAAATCAATTTTCATCAGTTTAAAGTGTCCTTGATAAATAAAAGTATTCATTACTATCATTTAAAAAAAATACTGACTTCAGGCTTTGAATGGTATAGTGTATAATGTTACTAAAGCTTTTTATTTCAGATAAATGCTGATCTTTGGGTCTTTCTATTCATCAAGAATCCTGAAAAAAATTTTTTACTCAACTGTTTTAAATATTGATGATAAAAAAAAAAAAGAATAAAGTTTCTTAAACAGCAGATAATCATATTAGAATCATTTCTGAAGGATCATTTGACGGTAGTCATGATGCTGAAAATGTAGCTTTGATCACAGGAATAAATTACATTAAAAAAAATTAATTAAATAGAAAAGTTTGTTTTAAATAGGAAAAATTTCAAAATTGTACTGTTATTGCTGTGCTTCGGATCAAATAAATGCAGGCTTGGTGAGAGAAGAGAAAAACATTAAAAATCTTACTGTTCAGAAACTTGACCGGTAGTGTGTGTATCCAACTAAACATGACAGCACAAAATGACTAACATAAAAACTGAAATCAAAATAATAAATGTTACAGAGCACATGAATAATACTTGCATGTCTACAAACTGATCAAAATAATTACAATGAAAAATCTAAAATAGCTGCTTTCAACTATTAGTATTCAAGTACTAAGCTCCTAAATGTGATCTATATCATCACAAGTGGAAGCAATTGACTTTTGAGGTCACCAAAAATGCTTGTCATTTGTACATAGTCAGAGAGTTTCGATTGATTCTAATATAAATACACCTCAATATGGAAGGTCAGTTTTGTGGAAGAACCTGAATGAAAAAATAATTGAAGAGCATAAGGCAGGGGATGGATACAAGTCATTGATTAGCCCTTGCCCTTGGAGTACAGTTTAATCAATAGTTAAGAAATGGAAAGAGTATGGCTGTCAATGTACCTAGAGAAGGATGTGACCATGCAAGGACACTGGAGACCAATGAAGGAAATACAAGCTTCAGTGGCTGTGATTGGAGAGACTGTGGATATGACAACTGTCGTATGGGTGCTTCACCAGTCACAGCTTTATGGAAGAGTGACAGAAAGAAGCCACTGTTGAAAATGTCATATGACATCTCGGCTAGAGTTTGCCAGAAGGCATGAGGAAGACTCTGAAGCCAGATGGAAGAAGAGCCCCTGGTCTGATGGGACCAAAATTGAGCTTTTGGCCATCAAACTAAATGCCATGTCGGGCGTTCGCCAATCGCTGTGCATCATCAGAAACGCACCATCCCGACCGTGAAGTGCCGTGATGAAGTTCTGCAGCAGGTCCTGGAAGGATTGTGGGGTGTAGCGGATGAAATCAATGCAGCAAAACACGAGTAAATCCTGGAGGAAAACCTGATGCAGTCTGAGACACCTGCGACCCAGGAGATGATTTATTTTCTAGGACGGTGACCCAAGCATGAAGCCAAAGCTGCACAAGAAGTGCTTATAAACAATGTTGAAGTCCAGGAGTGGCCAAGCCGAGATCTCAATCCAATTGGGAAATTTATGGGTGGACTCAGAAAAGGCTGTCCGCTCACAATCTTCATGAAACCAGACTGAATTTAAGCAGTTTGTCAAAGACGAATGGGGAAGCACTGCAGCGGCTGACAGAGACCCATCCAGACAGACTTAAGGCTTGTGAAATCCGTGAAAAAAGGCATCAACTATGTATGCTCAGAACTGAATTCAGAATGACATAAATTCCAAATCAGGGCCCGTATTCACAAAACACTTAATGCTAAAAGTAGCTCATAACTTGCAGATTTAGGAGAAAATCGTAAAAATACTGGGCCGATCCTCAATTTAGGACTCCTAAATTTTTGCTCTAAGAGCACTGAAACTAGCTCCTAAATCTGTGAAACATTAGGAGTAGTGAAGAAGACCCCTAGGTAACTAAGACCAAATCACAAACTATTCTAAAATGGCTGTGGCCAGCAATCTGCCTCGGAAGGTATACATACATTTAGAAACATTTGACGATAATGAGCTTTTAAAAAGGTATCACCTTTATCGCGGGGGTATTATGACTGTTGCGTTTGATTACATACAGCATCTCACAAAAGTGAGTACACCCCTCACATTTCAGCAACGTTTTTAGTATATCTTCTTAAGGAACAATACTATAGAAATTAAGCTTGGATATATTTTAGAATATTCAGTGTGCAGCAGTGTAGCAGTGTACAGCCATTATTGACAAAATACCTGGCAATAAAAGTAATAACAGCACTATGTCATTTAACCATGCAAAGCCACATGTCCTATTCATTTTCAAGTTCATGTTTTGGTCTGCTTGACAGGACCATACAAAGTTGTGTATCTTGTATTAGAGCAGTTAAAATTTGGTGCTTTACAATTCTCTCATACTGACCACTGGATGTTCAACAAGGCACCTCATGGCAAAGAACTCTCTGAAGATTTGAGAATTAGAACTGCTGCTCTCCACAAAGATGGCCTAGGCTATAAGAGGTTCAGCAGCAACCTGAAACTGAGTTACAGTACTGTGGCCAGGGTCATTTTCATGACGGGTTCCATTCGGAATAGGCCTCGCAAGGGTCGATCAATGAAGTTGAGTGCTCGTTCTGTGCGTCAGGTGCAGAACCTGGCTTCAAAAAACAGATGCATGAGTGCTGCCAGCATTGCTTCAGAGGTTGCAGAAGTAGAAGGTCAGCTTGTCAGTGCTTAGACCATATGCTGCACACTGCAACAAGTCGGTTTGCATTGGCATCATCCGAGAAGGAAGCCTCTTCTGAAGCTGGCTTACAAGAAAGCCTGCAAACAGTTTTCTGAAGACAACCTGTCCAAGAGCATGAATTACTGGAACCATGTCCTATGGTCTGATGAGACTAAGATAAACTTGTTTGGCTCAGATGGTGTCCAGCATGTGTGGTGATCCCCTGGTGAGGAGTATCAAGAAAATTGTGTCTCTCGTACAGTCAAGTATGGTGGTGGTAGCATCGTGGTCTGGGGCTGCATGAGTGCTGCTGGTACTGGGGAGCTCAAAGTTCATTGAGGGAAACATGGATTCCATTATGTACTGTACATTTCTGAAGCAGAACATGATGCCTTCCCTTTAGAAACTGGGCCAAATGGGAGTTTTCCAACATGATAATGACCAAAAACACACCACCAAGATGACAACTGCCTTGCTGAGGAAGGTGCAGGTGAAGGTGATCTGACCTGAACCCTACTGAGCACCTATGGGGCATCCTCAAGCAGAAGGTGGAGAAGCACCATGTGTCTAACATCCAGCAGCTCCATGATGTCATTATAGAGGATTTGAGGAGGATCCCAGCAACAACCTGTGCAGCTCTGGTGAATTCCATGCGCAGAATGATTAAGGCAGTGTTAGATAACAATGGTGCTAACACAAACTATTGACACTTTGGACAGTTTTGACAAGTTCACTTAGTGTGTACTCACTTTTGTTGCCAGCTGTTTTGACAATAATGGTTGTTTGTTGAGTTATTTTCAGGGGACAGTAAATATGCACTGCTATACAAGCTGCACATTGACTACTCTAAAATATTTCCAAGTTTCATTTCTATAGTATTGTCCCTTGAGAAGATATACTAAAATGATTGCTGAAATGTGAGGGGTGTACTCACTTTTGTGAGATACTGTAGAAGGTGAGCAATTACCGGTAGAGACCAACAGACACCATTACAGCTACCATTAAAACCAATACAATTCCCATTATAACTAGTAACAACATTAAAAATTCTGTGATGGTTTCTATTGTTTTGTTTTGTTTTTCAGCAGGGCTAAAATGGCTGTTGCCGGCAATCTGCCTCGGAACGTAAACATTTTAGAAACGCCACATTATTTGCATGTTTTCCCACACAACTTTTTTGGTTTTGGAGTTTATCCCAACTCTGCATTTTCCTTTGATTACATCCTTGTTTTCATTAACCAGTTGGGCAAGAAGTAACAGCTGTTCTTGTATCCAGTTTGGTTTTCTTTTACATTTGCATGTCTTAATATCAGCCATGATTATTCTATCTTCTGTTTATATGCATATCCGGTAATTGTTTACGAGAAGCACACGTGTAAGAGGCTGACAGTTAGCTGAACATACTTGTTTAATTAGTGACACTTAGCCTGCATTTTAAAATCTTTATTTAAATTGGCAACATTTTTATACTCTACAATATTTCTATGAATTAATCTTTGACAGAGACCCCTCCCCTATCAGCCAATCACTGTGTGCATAGTTAGTAAGCATGCTGACATCATCTATAGCAACGAGGTCAACCCCGCCCTTACTCTTAGCTTAAGACTTATCCCTATTCTTTGGTAAAAGTTTGTCTCAGCAGCTTTGTGAATAGGTTTTAAAAGAAAACTCTTAGCTTAAAACTTTTACTGCTATTTAGGAGAACTCTTTTTGGTAAGATAAAATGTTTTGTGAATACAGGCCCAGTTGTTGAATTTAAACTGAGGAAGCAAACATTTTAAATTTGAATGTACAGAAGTAGAATATAAGTCAATTTCAAAATGACTAATTTGAACTAAAAATCAGTTTGTCAAGACCGGTTTAATTTAAATAGAGTGCAAAAGCTGGGTTTTGAAAGTAAAGACTTTGATTTGTAATGATAACTTTTTAACCTTTAAAAAAAGACCTGCTTTGATGTCATTCATAAATGGACTTTTGTTTTACTTTTGTATATACTTTTGCTAAAGCTATCTTTCCGAATTTTTGAAAGTAGTCACGTTTAATAGCAGAATCCATGATGAAAACTACATTAACCATGATGCTGTACAGAAAAGAGATTGCAGAGAACACCTTCTCCCAAAAGCAATGCTTATATGTCATCAAGTCTCCCTCTGTTCTCCAAATTGTTAAAATTAATGTTTCTATTATAGTGTATATTATACATTTTTAAGTGTATTTCATAAATTTATTGTATTCTGAAGCACAGAATTTTGAAAAGTAACTTATCAAGATTAAAGAAGATTTACACAAAGCTCCAGGTTATTGGTGTTAACTGATGCTTATTTCCTTAACTATATGAAAAACCCTATTTAACTGCCAGCATTCCTTCAACTTTCACTGAGATTGCAATATGATGGGCCGCTCTAAGGTGACTGAAACTCTGCAACAGCAGGTTTTCCAGATAAAAGCCAAAGGGATGACACTTTTAGCCATTGCAAGACAAGTTGGTCATTCCAAATCTGTGATTTCTCGAATACTGCAGCTTTACAATGACACTAATTCATTCAAGTCCCCCAAAAAAGCTGGTTATCCATATAAGACAAATGCTTGAGAAGACAGTATAATGTGGAGACTCTCAATGGGGAATCGGTTCAACACTGCAGCCTGAATTGCTTGCCAGTTCAGCACTGAACAGTTTAAGGATCTGTCTCTGCATATTTAAGAGAATTTGGACTGAAAGCACACTCTGCAGTGACCAAAGCTCTCATCAGCAGAAAGAATCAAAAGTCTAAGCTCACTTTTGCTGAGGAGCATGTTGTGTGGAGAGAGGAAAACTGCTCCAAAGTTGATGAGAGCAAGTTCAATTTATTTGAGTCTGACGGGAAACATTTTGTTTGTCGTCAAATTGGGGAAAGACTAAAGCCCAGTTAAGTCATGGTTTGGGGTATGTTTTCTGCAGCAGGCATTGGGCCTTTTATATAGCTACATGACAGCAAATGTTTATCAGAACCTCCTTCAGCAACATGCAGTTCCTTTGCTGTAAGCATCTCCCAGTCAGCCTGCAATTTTCACGTAAGACAGTGCCCCCATTACACTGCAAAACAGGTAAAGCATTTCCTTGAAACCAAAAACACTAAAATAATGAAATGGCCAGGCCAGAGTCCTGATCTAAACTCGACTAAAAATCTCTGGAAAATACTTGGTGGCAAAGCTATGGTCAGGAAACCCAATACAGTTACCAAACTATGAAAGAAATTGGAAGATAAATGGACCAACATCACACCAAGGCAGTCTGAGAAACCTGTGATGTCCTGCGGCCGCAGATGTGCTCAAATCATTCAAAGCAAAGAATTTCTGACAGCTGTAAACCCTCCAAAATTTTAGTTATAATCATCTTTTGTGCTACAGTTTTAAACAAAATAAAGGTTTTAGTAGAATTATGGTATACCTATAGTTGATATCGCTTCAAATTTTGAGCGATGAAGATTAACAATGTTTCAGAAAAAAAAAAGTATTTATTGATTGTTCTATAATGCATTGTTTTTTATTTGATTGTCATTTGCAGTGCTTCATGGGATTTTAGTTTTTTCCCTCATTAAAACCTGGAAGTACACAGTACCTTTGTCTTTTTGTGCAGCTTTCAAATACTTTTTTTTGCTTCAAATAAAAGTTCAGTGTTGTGACTCACTTCATAGCTGGTTGGTTGGTTTGATTCATGGCTTCTAATGCTTTAACAAAGACTTTTTTGAAAAAAAAAAAAAACCTTCAGAACCCCAGTGCAATTCAGTCAACCTGATCTTGTGACAAAAACAAAAAATGCAGAAACTTTTCCACAAGACACAAAATATGTACCGCTATGTATGTTTCTTGAAATATTCAATGTGACATGTCCGCTGAGTGGCATTAAACAGTGTTTGGTTTTTTCCCCGGAACAGATGAATGTGCACAGGGCGCATTTTATGTGACAATGGTTTTGTACGTGTCACTGCAGTTCTTGAAATGTCTGTTGAGTGACATTTTAAAATAATGAACTATCTGCACTACACCTAAACCTACCTGAGAGTGTGAACAAAAGCAAATCTGACAAAAATCGCAAGCATGCCGTTTTATCTTGTTTTTCAATTTCTCATCTTTAAGTCCTTTAATCATGACTCATGTTTTTTTTACGGTATTCGTACCCAGGGATTTCGCATCCTAAGTCCAATTTTGTGCCTCCTGAGCTACCGAGCAAGCTTTTTATGTCTGGAAAGCGAAACATATGAAGCTGTAATCATAACCGTGTACGAAAATGATTACAAGTGCTCGCTGTTTTATCGCTATCTAGTTATCTAGTGTTCATTTCTGTTGGAAACTGCAGCGACATGTACTTATTGGTACGTATTTTGCGTCTTGCGAAAAGTTTGCACTAGTGCGTTTTTTTTTTTTTTTTTATGAGATCAGGTAGAATTCAGTACATTCCCCCAAATTCTGATTCTACGCTAATTCAGTTTGAAAGTCATGAATTGAAAAAGGCCTGTATTCAAAATTTTGAACTTTGCACAAATCCTGTGATTGAAAATGCATTTTTGTACCAATTTGTAGGCACTTTTCTCACTTTTGGGTTTATTAGTATAAAAAAAATATGTGGGTAAACGTTGTAAAATAATAAAACATGCAATAATTTATAGTTTGTAAACAACTTCTCCAACTCTCATTCCGTAGGTTAGTTCCTCAGCTGTCAGCATGCTGAGTTTGCTGAAGCGTAAAACCATCAGAAATTGCACAGCTGAGCTGAGCATCCTTGAAAATAGTGGCTTCCTTTAGGCCCAGGTCAGCTAAGGTCCGCTGTACTGGTGCATCCGACTTGCCGGTGGTCAAAGTTTCATTGCTGTTCTTTTGCCATTGCATTTTTAGTAGTGCTGTCATAAAACGAAAGCATCACTCGGAGCTCCTGACAGATGAGGAAACGTAGCTTAATGCCTCATTTTCGGCATCTTCTGAAAGAGCACGGGTATTTGTTTCACCATTTTTCCTGAGACGTACAGAAGGCAGTGTCTTATTAATCCACGGCAATGCCTTTCCCCTTGGCCCTGAGACTTTAAAGTTTCATTGTTGTGTTTTGCTGCACTTTCGATAAGAGAGAACACGGCACCCAGGGGGTCTTTTTGTTCTATTTCCATATTAATCCATTAGTCGTAGATGAAGACCAAATCCATTTTTCACCTATGGCATTATACACCACGGTTATGTGCGAGGAGAGGGGATGAGCCATTCGCAAGGTGACACGTGAGCGCGATGCGAAAACTTCAAAAGCGACCTTAAGTTAGCATTTGCCCTCAATTGAAGTTTCAAAGGAGCACGAGCCGAGAGGAGGGGTGCTTGTGTGGAGTAGATGAGAAGAGAGGAGGCGACCACGTGTGCCATATGCAAATGGCAGAGATTAGCATGTTTATTTTGATCTTTTCTGACTGTTGGGGGAAGAAGAAAAAAAAAGAGTGTTCAGCCCCAAGTTTTTAAATAGATGGCTTTCTACTCACGAGCACACATGTAACCGTGAAATTGTGCCAGAGATTACCGTGGTTCGCTGAAGCCAATAGAAAACACATTAGTTTGAGCTGATCTAGAAATTATGTGCAATTGATCTCGAGGGGAAAGGGGTTTTGTCATACTGAGTGTTTCCAATTGATCCTTCCCAGCATAATTACCCAGGAAAATCATTATTTTTCTAAGTAGTCTCTTATTAGACTGGTCACTGGCATGAGCTGGAAGCAAAACCCACAATTTTGGCTTTCTCATCTCGTTTCAATAAAGCTGTTTTGTCTATTTGTTGTACAAGGTTTCGTTTAACCCTTTCTTGACATCA
Source organism: Labeo rohita (assembly GCF_022985175.1). Taxonomy (NCBI): domain Eukaryota; kingdom Metazoa; phylum Chordata; class Actinopteri; order Cypriniformes; family Cyprinidae; genus Labeo; species Labeo rohita. The sequence continues at coordinate 4,129,922 of NC_066875.1, forward strand.
GCATTGTACAATATATCAATGTTGTGATTATTCTTGCCAAGATCGATTGATAAGCCATTTGAAGTCAACTAACTACTACTGATGTGTTTAGACCCTTTTCTTCCAGAATATCTTATAAACATATTGTTTGGGTTAAACTCTATTTTTTGCCATCTTTGTAATGCAAAATTGTAATGCATCACTTTCAAAGCAACTTTCCCCAACATGGGTCATCTGATAGATAGTTTTTGTAAAAATGTCCCTCTTCAGCTTATGGTTCATGTGTGTTTTCATGTAAAATCTTTACTTATTTTTATAAAGTAATTGTAAGAATAACTTTTGTATTGTTGGTAATATTTCAAGATGAACGTGTTCTAGACTGAAGCAACTTAGCTTTACTTGATTATTCTTACATCATTTTTTTGACAAATCATGTTAAAATGTATCAAATATGATCATCGGGCTTTTGAGGAACATTTATTTGTTTATCTCTCAATCATCATTGTATTGCACTGCATTATGTTTTAAACTTTAGAGCTTTGATTATAAAAGCAATTAAATATCTCACCAAGACACATTATTGGGAAATACAGAGTGAAAACTGACATTTATATGCATATTATGTAAATAGTCTGTTTGATTTACATTAGAAATCCATTTTACTTTTTGTACATATAAATATCAGCAACTGTGCCAAATTGCATATTTTAGTTCTCTGAATAAAACTGATTTTGTTTCCATCCTCAAGTATGATCTCCATATTCTCACTACATTAGCCATAAAAGCTTCAAACACACAAAAACACATCTTGCAAATGTTTAAGATTCAGTAAATGTTACATTTAAGAAGTTTATTCCCCCTAATTATTATTTTGTCAAAATCTAAAGGGTTAAAGGAGTCCATTTCGAGAACAAAAATGTACAGATAATGTTTTTTGAGGAAAACATTTCAGCATTTTTCTCCATATAGTAGACTTCTATGGTGCCCTGAGTTTGAACTTCCAAAATGCAGTTTAAATGCGGCTTCAAATGATCCCAGCCGAGGAAGAAGGGTCTTATGAAACAATCGGTTATTTTCATAAAAAATAATAAAATATATGTAATTTTTAATGTCAAATGCTCACCTTGTCTTACTCTGCATGAACTCTTTTTCTGGTTCATGACAGTTTTATGTCAAAAAACGCCCATCTCATGTTCTCCCTTAACTTTAAAATCGTCCTATATCACTGTTTTACCTTTTTTGTTAAGGGTGTTTGATCTTCTTTGCATGTTCACTTTGCAAAGACTTGGTCGGTACTTCTGCAGTGATGTAGGATGATTTTGTAAAGATTTTTGAAGTTGAAGGAGAAAATACAATTGGAGTTTTTCGACATACCCTAACTGTCTTGAGCCAGAATACACAGAGTTCAGGCAGAGCAAGACAAGATGAGCGTTTGAGATTAAAATGTATTTAAACCCTTCTTCCTTGTCTGGGATCATTTACAACCGCATTTGGGATCGTTTAAAGCCGCATTTAAACTGCATTTTGGAAGTTCAAAATCGGGGCACCATATCAGTCCATTATATGGAGAAAAATGCTGAAATGTATTCCTCTAAAAACAGAATTTCTTCACGACTGAAGAAAGAAAGACATGAACATCTTGGATGACAAGGGGGTGATACATTATCTGTAAATTTTTGTTCTGGAAGTGGACTTCTTTAAAGCAATAAGCCGCAAGATGCTGTGGTTCACAGTCAATTTATAACAGTTAAGGGGCATTGTTAGGCAAAGGTGTTGTTTGTAAAATAATTTAAACCAGCTTCAAACGTGGCTCAACCAATCAGAATCAAGGATCAGAATGATCCGTTTTATAAATGATACTTCAGACTGAGCTCAGATGCATTTTAATTCATAATGTTTGAAATTTTGATTGTAGTGCACCTGTGGCTACTTCACAGATAGATAGATATACATATATACAGAGCTGGGCAGGAACTGATTGCATGTAATCTGGATTACATCATCAGATTCCAAAAGGTCAGTTCTTTTAAATTGCGATTTATACATCATTTAAAAAGCTGAAAGGTTGTTAGTATAGGACAATATTTGGAACACAACTAGACACAACTATTTGAAAATCTGGCATCTGAGGGAGCAAAAAAAAAAAAAACTAAAAATTGACAAAATCACCTTTAAATTTGTCCAAATTAAGTTCTTAGAAATGCATATCACTAATCAAAAATTAAGTTTTGATATATTACAGTAAGAAGTTTACAAATTGTCTTCATGGAACATGATCTTAATATCCTAATGATTTTTGGAATAAAGAAAAAATTATAATTTTGACCCATATTGTTGCTGTATTGTTGGCTATTGCTACAAATATACCCGTTTGACTTAAGACTGGTTTTGTGGTCTAGGGTCACGTATTTCAATATTTTAACAACACATTTGTATGTATGCAGTTCGATGGTCACATTGATATGCAGGGAAACAAATATTTGTTTTTAGTAATCTAAAAAGTAGTCAAATACATTACTTACATATTTACATATTTACTGTAATGGTTTACATACATTACTTAAAATGAGTATCATATAATGTGTAATCAGTAATGGATAAGTGTATATATATAGACAGTTTCATAGTAACTTTTGAGGTCCATAAAGAAATGGTTTACTGAATCTAAGATTTCACCTAACTGCACTCTACTGCCATCAACATGCATCAACTCTTACTTTGATTAAATTAATGAGTTTGCATAGTTAATTACATTCAAGATTGTGTTATTCAGACCTGAGATTATTAAACATTATTTTGAATCAAAACATTGTTTCTCGCAAACGTACCCAACTTCAAGCTGAATCAAGCTGATTCCCAACAGGAGCACCCACAACCTTCTGAGGATGTTTCCTACAGTTGAAATTGTGTTTTTTTTGTGGGCAACTCAGCATTTCCCTACCTCTCTTCCGATGTTGTCCTCCACCTGTTGTCCTGAATGAAGCAGAGACAGGTGTCTTATCTTCATCGCACAGTGTTAGCGAAGCCAATCTCGGAGGAAGATGTCGACTGGAATGTGACAAATCCATCTGTCCTGGTTTGAATTTGTATGCTAATTTGAAGTAATGGCCCCTCTGGTGACAGAGCGATGGAACAATTCAATCACGCCATCTCTGACAGGAGCTCAGCAGCCTACCTGTGATGGGTTCCCGCGCGACGAACGCGAGGTTGCCGTTGATATATTAGCCCTACAGGGAGACGAGGACTATCCTGCTTGTTTGAAATAAACTGCAAATGGTGAATCTTTGAGAAATTAATCTCACCTCAGTTAAAAGACAGTTCAGGGAGATTTGCCACCATCTGCATTGCTGAAAATGTGAGAAATGGGAGCTTAACATGAGATTCTGAAGCATATGCTGTGATTACATTTTGCTAAATATGCAGTAGGGGTGCGCAATATTAACCAAAAAAAATATTTATACTCTATATTTTTAGTGATTTTTCGACAACGCTAATTAAACTATATTTAACTTGGTGTGTTTTTATACTGGTACTTTGGCTGGTTTAGGACTGTCATGGATAAATATGACACCAAAACCACCAGTAGGTGGCAGCAAGTCCCTTACTGAGTGATTCATTGAATCATTAATTCAAATGATTCATTCAAAACAGCTGATTCATTTAGAAACAAAGCAAGTGGCTGTCTTTATGATAGTGAATCATTGACTCGTTCAGAAAACAGATTCATTCAGGAGTGAAACTGAGATGCACAAATGTTCTGCTCCAGCTTTCTTTGGAAATATTGTCGCTGGCAAAACACAAAAAACGTAGATCACTCAATATTAGCTTTCACGGTCACACTGTAATAATATTCAAGAAAACGGCACTCTCATTTTACTAAAACGGATCATATATCTGCGCTAAAGGAAAGTGATCAGAGTGACAGTGCATTACGTATCATGAACAGACCAAACCACTGGGTTTATTTGGCTTGCATTACTTCTGTTTACTATTTGAAGCTCAGAGCTAGATTTAAAATAGGCTTTTTTAATAATTGAGAAACTTCTGTTGGCTGTAGATTTATTCGATTTCACAATATCTACATTCGTTCACAAAGCAAAGGGAAATATTGGATAAAAGAGCTCCCTAGGAATCCCTAAAATTAAAGTCAATAGATAACCGTCTGTAAACTTTCAAAAGCGCTTACCAAGCACTGCGCCTGTAAGATAAAAAATACATCTGTTAAAACATTTGATCAATGTATCTATGCTCTTTGATATGTAGAGCAGGCTATGTTGAGCTTTTATCAGGCAATTCAAAAAGAAACATCAGCACGGTGGATTTTGATACACGACTGTAAATAATTAAGAAAACAATGTCAAGTTTATTATCCTGTTAATTCACGTGAATTTATAATTTGGCATCACTGATGTCAATCCTGGCACAGTGCATCTACAGGTTTTGCAAAAACTAGCAACTTTTCAGCCTGTTCCTTACACAAAGCTACTATATGGCTTCAGAAAACTATATTATATATAATGCATAACTCATATGGCTTTCTGCAGTGTCTTTGACACCTGGCATTAACATGCATTACATTTTTAGATAAGGTAACTGAATTCTATTAAAACCTTGATTTCGGTGGAAACTTATAATTGCACTTCTTACAAATTAGTTGTGTGTTAATAGAACTTTTCCTGTCATTTACCTAATTTTACATTAACAGATAATCCGTCGGACAGATAAAAACTAAGGTATGCGGTCTATTGCATCTCCCTACTTAAAAAAACATTCTCATAGTAAAGGATGCTAATAGGGATTAGACATGAAGATAAGGGGAGAAAATAAAGTTTTAAATTGCTTTCAAGAAAATATACCAGAAAAGAGATGTGTGTGAGGATTATAGGAGTGAAACAAGAGCAAGTGTAGTCTAGTGGAATAATTAACGGTATATAGTAGTGTAAAGAAAACACCATGAACCTGCAATGTACTTCTCAGTTTGTGTGCCACACAAGAAAGAAGGCCATACAGGTTTGAAGGGTGAGTACATGGTGACAGAAATTAAATTTTTGGGTGAGCTTTTATATACTGTTATAAATATAACAATTTTCAGCCTCTCAGTTCCCAAAATCCTTATGAACAATATATGTGGACTTTTGGTATAACCATTATTCCCCAACAATTTTTGGCTTCCAGAATGCATAACGTTACTTTTTGGTTCCCAGAATGGTCTATTTTAAGGTTTGTTTTTTGGTTAGCCAGGAAAGTTTTAGTTTTTGGTTTTTTGAACTTTATGCTAACATTATTCTAACATCCTCCTAACCTCTTTACTCCGATATCTTTACCCTGCTTGTTTTTATTTATTGTTTAATTAATAAAAATAACCCGAGCAGATCAACCATCATATGGAAGATTAAACAAGATTAAATTGGTCCATTAATGATTCCAAAGTGAAAATCTTATTTTAAAATTACCACAAATTTGTGGATCTCATCAAAGTTCATCTCTCCCGTTACCAAACCTTTAAAATAGTCTACTCATGCATTCATTCGCAAAATTTTGGGTTTAATTCAAGCTCAATCGACAAAACTTGAGAAAATACACTATAAGTCAAACGTTTTTGAACAGTACGATTTTTAATGTTTTTTTAAAGAAGTCTCTTCTGCTCACCAAGCATGCATTTATTTGATCCAAAGTACTGTTTTCTATTTGAATGCATTTTAAAATGTATTTTATTCCTGTGACCAAAGCTACATTTTCAGCATCATTACTCCAGTCTTCAGTGTCACATGATCCGTCAGAAATCATTCTAATATGCTGATTTGATTTTCAAAAATCATCATCATCAATATTTAAAACAGTTGAGTATATTTTTTTCAGGATTCTTTGATGAATAGAAAGATCCAAAGATTATAAAAAAATATTACTTTTATTTAACAAGGACGCTTTAAATTGGTCAAAGGTGATAAAGACATTAATAATGTTACAAAAGATTTCTATTTCAGATAAATGCTGTTCTTTTGAACTTTCTATTCATCAAAGAAAGCCGAAAAAAGAAATTACTTTGCTGTTTTCAATATAATAATAATAAATCAGAATATTAGAATGATTTCTGAAAGATCATGTGACTGGAGAAATGATGCTAAAAATGCAGCTTTGAAATCACAGGAATAAATGACTTTTAAATATATATTCAAATAGAAAGCAGTTTTTTTATAGTAAAAATATTTCAAATTTTTACTATTTTGCTCTACTTTGGATCAACTACATGCAGGCTTGATGAGCAGAAGAGACTTCTTAAAAAAATAAATAAATATCTTACTGTCCAAAATGTGGTTATAAGTAAAGCACTTAAAGGAGCCTTATGGAAAATACATGTGGACTATTTGTGGAATATATTTTCTAGACAGTTTGCTTCCATCAGGCCTCATTTGGTGATTCAGGTTAATTAACTGTAAACATAAATATTACTTTACTATTCCATGCAGTTTCATACTAAACATCCTAATCTGATCCAGGTAGCCCCTTTAGTCATATATTCGTCATTAAAGGCACTATAAGGAAGAGGATGCAAACAGGAAAGAAGCATCCCTGTGCCAGTGGAGAGATCCTGATTTTTTGGAAGCGACGGCGCGCACGTGACGGAGCTGAGCTGCCGCCGCTCACACTTGCCGTTCCTTAAACCCAAGGACGACGGAGAACCGAACCGGCTGAGACTCGTCGTGGGGAAGAAACAGACGTTTTCTCGGAAGAAACATTCGAGCGGGAGCACGGGGACGATGGACGCTTATGGGCTTTCGGATGACGAGCTGTTCTCCTCCTGTCTGCTCAACTTCACCTGGGAGAATTCATTTGAGCAGGTAAGAGCGTCACACCTCGGGATGCCTGCTCTCGTCTGCCCTACGATTGCTTTTATAAGCCTTTTATCGCTTCTAATTCAGTGTGCGAATTGTACGGTGACTTTTAGCTGGGTTTTGTATATTCAGGCTAGTTTCTTGACGTAATTTGTCTGTTGGGGTGTGTTTTGGCGCCCCTATCTTCAGTTCAAAAGTTTTGCCTTCTTTTAGTTAAGTGAATCTATAGTGGCTAATAATGACAATATTTTTATTTTGTGGGATGTAACGTTTAAATACGATCCTAAGTACTTTCATGTAAGTTTAAAGAGAAATGCTTGAGCAGTATACTGTTGCTGATGTTTACTTCACAAGGCCTTCAAACTTATGGCAAGCATCTATTCTGGTGGCAGACGAAGATTCTGTTTTTAGTGAAAGTTGTTTATTGAAACGTTCTTTATGTAATAAGTAAAAACATAATGATTGTCTTAGTGAAAATTACATAGTTAAACTATTTCCAGATAGAGAAATAAGTGTGCAGCCGTCTTTGGAATGTTGTCTTTGAACTTCTGTTTTTGCTCTGTATATTTCTATGGCATTGCTGTCAAAGAGCATTGTAATGTTTGGAGCGGATGTCATAAATGTCAGTAGACTAGCAAACTTTTAAAACCAGATCTTACCTTCATGGTGTGGAAATACAAACGGGAAGACAGAAGACAACGAGGGCAGCACTGAAAAGGGGCGGGGCTACATAAGGTCTATAGTGGCGAGTTTGTGAATCTTGTCAAAGTTGAACTCTCCCCTCACCAACACTTTAGAACAGTTGTGTATTAATTTGCACGATTTTTGGGTTCAATTCAATCACAATAGACAGAATTTGTGGGACAGAAAATAGCTTTCGACGTAACAGTTGACGTAAACGGAGCCAATCCATTAACAGTAAAATACACGGTCAGCCAAAGGTGTCCACATGAGACACTTAATTATTACACCATATACATGCTGACATGCAACTAGTGATGGTGTAATTGAATCGCATACTAACTTTGTCTGTATAATGTTATGTATCCAGTATTTTAGCTTCATTCATGACTACAAAATAGAGATGACTTTTTTTCATGGCAAGGTCCATGAGGGAGGATGACATAACTTCCCTGTTTACAATGATCTGATAGTTTGTTAGGCCTTTGCCTGAAATAGCAGAAGAATATAATCTCGTCTCCTTCCAGTTGCCTGCATGCATTCATAATGTCTGATGAGGAAAACCAGCCAAGTCCCAAAAATTAAATATGTTGTGAAATAGTAAAATTGGATATTGTAAAACTGGATATAACGTCACACAGAAAAGGTTAATTAGCTATATTTAGACATTAAAAATAACATTAATGGATTATCCTAATTCACTTCCATTGTAGATGCGTCAATGTAAACCAGATTTGTTTTATTGCATTATTTTTATTTATTTATTTTTAAAGACAAATCTTGAATAGTCCTTATAGGCTTAGCTCACCCCAAAATGAAAACTCTGAATCAATTACTCATCCTCATGTAGTTCCAACTACAGTTGTAAAGGGGCAGAAAAGTTTCAGAAATTTGGGTAACTTTCCAAATTTGGAAGGTCTTAGGAATTTTCGGTTACTTTGGAACCTTTCTGTCCCGATGCAACCGTAGTTCTATGGCCTGTTGCATGAAGCTAGCTGAACAGAGTAGTTATATGAAATATAAATAAATATAATTTTATATAATATGCATATAATATAGACCTATAAATAACAGCAAAATATGGGTAATTTTGTCTCTAAAATTCTTTCACTGTAAACTGCTTTAATTTGAAGTGAGAGATAAGGGCTTTATTGCATCAGATATGTCACTTTGCTCACTGCTGATTGGTCCAATTTGGGTTTGTGATTTCTGTTCCAAAATAAAACCTTACCATGGTGACAAACCCCACTCAAAACCAACCCACCTTCTTGAGGCCGTAAACTCGAGAGTTTGCTCAAACTAAACGCGAACTTACCTAGGTAAAACCCGAATGAAGTTTGTTCTTGCACGTCAAGTAAGCAAATTTTAGCTTCCACTTATCATATGTGATGTGCTTTATGTGTGTATGTGTAAAAGTTTTATTGCAAAGGACTTTCAATGGAAGAACAGAAATCTCCAAAGTTTCATTAAAAATATTTTCATTTGTGTTTCGAAGTTGAACAAAAGTTTTATGGGTTTGGAATGACATGAGGGTGAGTAACTGATGACTGAATTTCCATTTTTGGTGTATTGAACCCAATACCAAAAGTTGTATTTCTTTTTAATATAGTTCTCAGGCAGCAGAATATATGAGCGAAGGGTGACCACAGTCACATTGTGAGCCGGACCACCTCTTGTTTTATCCATCTGACTGATGCAGTTCGCTTTCAAGCAAACGTCAATGCACAAGGCGAATGCCTGGATGAGGTTACTTGGAGATCAAACCTCCCTTCATGTCCTTGATATCAATAATGAACACAATTGACAGAATAGGAAAATCCATAGCAGCAATCACATCTATAAAATAAAAGCAAAGGGCTTCATCGTCCTGTTTTGAAGCAATTCAAACCAAAATGTGATTTTGGTACAAATCTACAGAGATGTAAGGTATGGATCTGTGTGTCAGACTCACTTTGACATCAGTGCTCTAGAGATATTTGAAATGAAATTGCATTTGACACATATCAGTTGAGACATGTGCTGGGCAAAGTTTAAATGATGTATGAGTCTGTTGGTTGGAAAAGGCACCTGACATACAGGAGTATTGAATTGTGCGATTTTATAGTGCACAGGCCTTACTTAAGACAACTTATACTGGAATGTAGTGGACGGATGAAGGCATTTATTCGATGTTTGTGTATTTAAGCACTTGGGAAATAAACTGCTCACCTGAATGTTGTGAAGTTAAGAGCAACACAGATCTTTTTTTATTTTAAAAGCTTCAGTTTTTAGTTTTCAGTCATGTGACAGGCGCAGTACATTGTAAAACGTTTAACATTGCTAAATGTACTAAGACAGTGCTATTAAAGGATCAAATTCAGTATACACCTGATTGATAATGCATAATATATACAAGCAAGCAGATGAGCTCAGAATATAAATGCAACTTGCTGAATTGCACTTTAAGAGTGTTCTTTATAATGGTTTTCTATGGGAAGATGCTTAACGTGTGACTTTGTGTGTTGCGTTCATATTCTGGGTTCATCTGCTTTCCTCTACATACATGTTTTATTAATAAGGTGTTCACTAAATTTGGTTCTGCCACTGTATTAATGCATTAAGCCACATTAAGCATTTTCTTTCTAATGGTTTTCTATGGGAAAACACTTAGCGTGCAATATAGTGCGCTGCGTTCATGGGCACATCAGCGTGCATGTATATAGCATGCATCATCAGTAAAGTGTATACCAAGTTTGGTTTTAAATTTTGGTCTTGTGCTGGGCTATAAAGTTCAATTCAGTTTCCTTTTAGTTTCACTGTAGTTTCCTATTTTAAGAGGAAGTAGGTCATAATTGTTCAGTACTGCAATGGGGCAAGGTGCTCCATGTGGTTTCAGATGTACAGCTCCATTTTACCTTTCAAATCCCTTTGAAATGCTTTATCTGAAAGTGATTGTGTTGATTTTGTTGTGTCACTAGATTGTTTTTTTTATTGTGTTATGTGCTAAAATTGAGTGTGGTGGCAATTCTGTATTAATGTAGCATTCAGTTGACTCATGATCTAGCATGTTTGATATATTATTCTACTCATATCTCCACAGTATTAATGTGTGCTGTTGTCATATAACTTCACTGCATAGATTGTTACTCTTTGCCTTGTATATTTGAGCATGCTAATTTATCTGATACACAACTGATATATGTGAACTCCATGTTTGTGTATTGCATATTTTTCATACGTTTTGAGTAGACTTCATGAACTGCATCTTTGTCTTTGAGGAATTTACTGTGGAAATGTTTAGCAGCTGGATTAGTGTAAAACATCCAATGAGGCCAGTAACAGGTCTTTTTTGGAATAGTTCACCCAAAAATGAAAATTTGCTGAACATCGGGCACCTCGGGCCATCCAAGATGTAAATGAGTTTGTTTCTTCATCAGATTTGGAGAAATGTAGCATTAAAACTATCAAATATCCAAAAATATCACTTGCAACTAAACATATCACTTTCTCACCAATGCAGTGAATGGGTGCCATCAGAATGAGAGCCCAAACAGCTGACAAAAACATCACAGTAATCCACAAGTAATCCACACCATTCCAGTCCATCATTTAACGTCTTGTGAAATGAAAAACTGTGTGTTTGCAGGAAACAAATCTATCATTAAGAGTCCACTATTCATAATATTGCATTATCTAGAAGTCAGAAGTCATCTAGTCTGAATCAGGGGAGAAATATGAACAGATCAAGCACTGTTTACAAGCAAAAACAGTTCTGACCAGATATGTGGGTGGATTTTGATGTAAGAGGACAACAGGGGTCATGGACTTTATTGGTGGAGGAAGAGTTATTATGGATTATGGCCAGAAACAATGGTTTAAAAAATAAATAAATAAATAAACATATAATGCATTTGTTTCTTACAAATATGCATCTTTCATTTCACAAGATGTTAACTGATAGACTGTAGTGGTGTGGATTACTTGTGGATTATTGTGATGTTTTTAACAGCTGTTTGGACACTCATTCTGACGGCACCCATTCACTGCAGATGATCCACTGGGGAGCAAGTGATGTAATGCTACATTTCTCCAAATCTGATGAAGAAACAAACTCATCTACATTTTGCATGGACTAAGGGTGAGTAAATATTTAGCAAATTTTCATTTTTGTGTGAACTTTTCCTTTAATATAGTACATAAGTAGCGGAGCGGAGCGGAGCTTTGTTTTGCCCTCTAGTTGAATGTTTCTTTACAGGTGTGACGTCACAAGAAAGCTATAAATTAAGCGCCTGTCTTTTCTGTTAAAATCTGAACTCTGAAAAACATTGTGGATAATAATCTTGTATTTTTTTCACTCTAAACAACATTCTTGATTTTCCCTCTCGCTAACAATGTAGACAAAAGATTGTGCTCATGCAAATTAATCTTGAACTACTAACAGGCAGTGCTCTGAATCACATTGCTAGTGTGCAAATAATAAAAAAGTCAAATTTGAACATGCCATATGATTGTACCCTCAATAACCCCCAAAGGATTCACTGTTTAATTGGTGTTCAGCCCTAAATTTAGAAAGGTAATTAAAAACCAGAGATGCTCCTCATTTCCAAAACTTCCAGAGCCGATTATGCCGCTAATGCACTGAGCTCCTTCGCTGTCCGCGTGCAAGCAATCCGCCACTGGGACCCGATAGGCTGAAAGCTTCCCAAAAATGCTTTTCTCTGAAAAGAGGTGGACGAGCTAAAGAAAGAAAAACTTTAGAGTGTGAGAGAGAGAGTGTGCTTTTGCCTTCTGCTGCCTGTTCCCTCCTGTCTCGGATGGACTAGAGAAATAAATAAATAAAAATAAGTGCAATGTTGACACACTGTGTCCTTGTGGCCAGATTATCCACTCATGCCTGAGCAGTGGGTAAAGCCTTTACATTATTCAGTCAGCTGTGCGTGGCATGCTGGGCCTGGGCTGAAAGAGAGAGAGAGAGATGTGGAGAAATGCTGGGAATTTCTCTCAGAGAGAGGTTCACTAGTTGAAGTTGGGCGTTCTGTGCTTGCTGCGCACACATCCGCCTTGCAGACTGCAGGAGGGACGACAGGTTCATTTATGAAGCGTGCTGTATTCTCTGGGGAAGCTCAAGTTTTGTTAGTGAGTAAAGCGTTTTCAAGGCCGCCGTTGCTGCTGGAGCTCCTCATGAGGCTGCTGTCCAAGGTGCTGAAATTTTAATCGCACACTTCACATGCGCCTTAGAAATTCCACACGCAAACAGTTGTCAGCCGTTCTGTGCTCTTTAAAATTACATGTGCGGTTGGTCTCCATTGATCAAACAAGTGTCCTGCACGTGACTTAACAAAAGTTTTTCAAGAAATCGAAACAATGGAATACTTTGTTTAGCTTTCATCTTGCTAATTATTGTTTGAGAGAACATATGAACAAGGCAGTAATACAGCTTTGATTTAACAAGCTTGCAGAAATGCAATGATCTTTCCTCTTTGATGTATTTTTGCTGTTTTATTTAGGAGTATGAGATATTTATAATCATTTATAATCTATCCAAACTTAAATTGTTATAATTCATGAAAGAAATACATTTTCTAATATGATTTTAAAGTACCATTTCCATAGTAATGCAATGTCAGATTTTAAAATGTTTCAAAGGATGAATTTTGAGGTTTTAAACTTTCAATTGATGTATAGTTTATGATAATTTCTAAAACATGATAGGCAAAAAGGCAACGAAAAGAGACTTTTAGTGACAAAGGTTATAACTCCTGTTATGATTGTGGATTGTAGATGTAGATTTTGAGGTGCGCTCTTGTCATAAATTAATCTATTACTGTACATAATTTGTAAAAAAAAAAAAATCTAAAATATCAGGTTTAACAGGTTAAACATCCTTTAATATTCCGTGTTGTATTTACAACATCAAAAAAATGTGTAGAATAAAAGTCATTTTATGATTTAAGTAAAATTTGACTGTTATATAATAATTTAATGAACACACATATTTAATTTATAATGAATAAATTATAAATAGCATTTATAATTCATATAAATTAACATAGGAGTATAAAATAAAAATACACAGGGAAAAATAGAAACAGTTTTCACTAAAAAATTACTAGTAAACTTCACAGATAATTGCAGAGAAACTGCAATTAACGCATTAAATAAAACATTATATTTTAATGTAGAAAGACTAAAATAGTATTTTCTTGTAAAACATGCTCCAGTAATATTTATTTACAACTTAAAAAATAAATAATAAATACAAATTAAATAAATAAATACAATTAAGTAAATAATGATTTTACAGCGTAAAATAAAAGTAGAATTAAACTTAATTCTGCATAATTATATTCTTTATAAATGCATTTTACATTAGAAATGCAGATACGTTAGATTTCTAAATTTCTATATTTAAAATATGGAAAGGTAGAAAGAAAAAAAAGCAGAGACAACAGAGAAAATAAACACTCAGATAATAACACTACATTGTAAAAACAAACCACACAATGTGTTGAGTCAACTTGAAATAATTTGTTACCCTGCAGCCTTAAAAATTTAATTTCAGTCAACTCAAATAAGTTTAGCCGACTTGAAATGTTAAGTTGTACTAAGTGAAAACAGATATTTGAGTTGACTAAACAAACAATTTCGTTTGTTAAACTTAAAAGCTAGGTTTGTCCAGCTGCCTTAAAATTTTAAGTTGAATGAACTCAAATATCTAAGCTGTCACTTAGTTTAACTTAACAATTCAAGTTGACTAAACTTAAAAAAGAGAAAAGGAAAGAAATACATTCTGAGTACAGTATCTCACATTAACACAATCCTACAATATATTAACCAAGCAAGTACATCAAGGCTGGAGATGGAGGAAAGGATCAAACACGAGAGCTGGAGAGTTTGGTCATGTGCAAAAAAGGATTTTCAGAGCTTGACAAACATACTGCTAGGTCGATAAAGAGAGTATCTGACTTTCTCTAATTTTGTGAAGTAAAGAGCATCCCTGATTCACACTGAGTGCTCTTCCAGTTCAGTAGAGTTAGACATCTTTCCAGCAGAGTTTGAAAGGCTACAAAGTCTGAAAAATGCACTCTGTGTTCATTTTACTTCAATATTACAGCACAGTATTCTTTGCTATTGAAGTGTTCATAATAAGCTGTTCAGTATCTCTCATCATCAGATCATGTTGTCAAATAGAGGTCCACAGGTGCCTAACCAAAGTGTCTTAACGGCTGAAATCATCTCATCGTAGTGTCTTTTCTTTGTGCCATATTGCCGTGCCATGCATGAATGCCTGTCTAATCAGACTTCTCAAAAGAGCTGCGGCATGTTCACTGCTGACCTGTTACATATTGTTTTGTGTCTGTCTGAATGGTTTGGTGTGTGTAGCATGACAATCTGAACACATAGCAAATAATCTAGAGATGTATTAAGAGCACAGAAGAAACAAACTGATTAATTATTCACTTTTAGTCCATCCAAAGGTGTTACGGATTACATAATCCAAGAATATTTGTTTTTGAATAAAAAACAAAAGTTGGTTTATTTAAAAGTAGACATTTCAAGCTTTCTATACATGTATTTATCATGTCTGTGCAGGTAGATGTATCGAGAAGCAAGAAATGATTCAGCATCGTTTCTGAAATTGTCGAATACATCGCAATTCTTTCTCGAGTCGAATCTGAGCTTAGTTTTGAACAGCAGATGGCACTGCATGCTTTAGAAACAGCCGTGCTCTGCTTGTTTCCAAATCGTTACACACACTTGAACCTAAAATAATCATTGAGAAATGATGGGGGCAGCAGTAATGCAACGCTGTTTGATAACCGCCGGCAGAAGAACAGCGAATGCCAGGAGTTGCACATTTGAAAACAAAGCACACTAGACAGTGATCATGTGCTGATTTTGAACGCGTCTCACACTGACTAAGGAGTATAACGTTACTTTAAAGGCTTGTGTATTTATCTGTTTTTGGAATAGAGCTTTGTGCTCTTGTATCCTACCTCTCTCATTCGGCACAAATCCAAATATTCCATAATATTCCCATATTTGCGATGTATCCAAATACAGACTTTGTACAAAGATTATAGACTTTGTACTTCAGTTGCGTTCTAACGGTGACGCAGTGAGGTGGGTGCGCTGATGTTTGGTTCACTTTGTTTTATTTTAATAAAGTACCAACTACGCTGTCAAGTTAGCAATGCTAGAAGCCTGAAACTGATATGTTTTGTGTCTGTGTGCGCAAAATCAACTTAAAACAAAAAACAAATAGAATGTCGCTTTCTGCCATTTGAGTTTCCTTTCTGTCACAAAACTGAACTGAAACTCAGCAAATATAGCCTACGTTACGTGTCGCACAGTTTCCCTTGTCTATCAGTTAAATAAGTTAAATATATTTAAAGTGTTTATTCCTTGTATGTATATATGTACTGCAGATTTTATAGCCTATATATGACATTATAATTTTATATAATATTTAGTATGTTCACATGTAAATGGAAAAAATTGTAATTTGTACTACTGTCTTTTAAAAATAAATGAAAAGAAATCTAGCATAGTAATTTGTTTTTTTTTCTGTTGTACCGAAATCGTATCGAACCGTGACCCTCGAACCGAGGCACGTAGAAAAAGAATGGTAGAAAACCATTATTTTAAATTGTAATAATATTTCACAGTATTGCCGTTTTTTCTGTTTTTTGATCAAATAAATGAAGCCTTGATGAGCAGAACAGACTTCTGCTCAAAATCTTACAGATCCCAAACTATATGTGTAGATATGTTGTTGTTGTTTGGTTTATATGAAATATTAAGACATTGTACAACTTGTACTTAACTACTGGTGATTTTAGCCACTATATTGCACCTTACAAACAACTCTGCATCAAAAAGTTTTGGTCTATATAATATTTCCACTATGATACTGATTTATAAACCGCAGAAACTCTCTCTGACTTGCTTGTGTTCATGTCAGTAGCTTTGATGCTTGTCCTTCAAGATATCAGGGCCTGTTACAAGAGGAAAGCAGCAGCATTATGTAAGCTTGAAGATACTGGTGTTGTGGTGTGTTGTCAGTAGAGAGCATGTGTTTGATGATTGTTTTCTCTAAAGCTGATAATCGGCTCTTAGAAGCAGCGTTTTACATCTGTGAAGCACAAAGAGTATCATCTCAACGGCTCCTTAATTGCTCTGTGCAAGTTCAGGGTATGTTTGTGTGTGTCTGTCAATGTTTGTGTCTGCACTGCCTCACTGCGGACCACAGCGCTGGACACACACACAGACACACCTGCAGGTAAATCGCTTATACGCTCCTATCTCAGTCTCTCTCGCAATTACCGCCCATCCCACTTTCATTTCCATTTATTTATTTATTACCTGTAATGACTCCGCGGGCTCTTGTTTTGGTGGCAAGCCTGGTCAGGTCTGGCTGGCACGGGTATATTAATTTCCAAGGCCAATCTGCAGCTCAGAGATGAAATGATTTTTTGGTGATTTCAAGTTTCTTCGCCACATAAATGTATTCTGTTATAAAGCAGCCGGTAGAGCAGCTGCAGGTCATTGCGAGAGGTTGGCTGGATTTTTATGCAGCGAATATTACGCTGCCACTTCTTGAACTGTCCTTATTTTGTGATTAAATAGATTTAGGCCTTGAGTTCTGCTGCTCCAGCACTTTCATCTGTTTGCTTTTTCCCTTGCGTGTTTTTGCTCCCAACAATTTTCCTCCTGTTGCTACTGAGACACTCATCACATTCCTGCTTTATAGACAATACTGCGATTAGGCAGAGAAAACTGTGATTAGGCGAGTTGGAGAATTGCAACTGCAGCTAAAAATAAAGCAATTGCTGGGTTATGATGTGGAGTATTTTATTACCTGAAATTAATAAATGGTTATCAGGAGTGTGGCACTGATGTAAAATGACTATTATGTCAGGAGAGGAACATATTTCTATTTAAAAGGTAGTTAATTTACACTGAACTGAACACTAAAAGTGTCTTACTGTTCAGATCATCTGGATTCAGATTTATTCAGTTGAAAGTTTTGGCTGCATGCATCTTTTTTTTTCAAATGTTGAATGAGTGGTTTGCTTAATTATGCTATGTTACAAAGTGACAAAAGGTACCCGAGTAAAAATATAAGCCTTTTTGATGCTTTTGAGGAGTCCTTAAAAAACTGTCATATATAATGAAAGATTAGTGATATGTACACTACCATTCTTCCTGCTACCACAGAAATATTAGGCAGCAACAGTTAAAGTTAACTAAAACTAAAGTGTATAAATATTTATTTGGAATAAACATCAACTAAATTAAAATATTAAAAAAAAAAAAAAAAAAAAAAAAAATTATTTAAAAACATTGTTTTTATCTAGTTCCCAAAGCAATATTGCTCTTTTAGTTTAACTTGGGTTACTGAACTAACTAAAATAAAAAAAATAATTAAAACTACAATTAAAAAATAATAAAAAAAACCCCTAAAGAATAAAAAATGACAAAATCACACAACAAAATGACTAAAACATTAGCTAAAATTAAACTGAAAATGGAAAGTGTAAAAAAAAATTAGTCAAAATTTAAATAAAAATGAATAAAAACTATATCTACAAAAATTAAAGAAAAAAGAACAAAATTACTAAAACGTTAACTAAAATTGAACTGAAAATGGAAAAATAAAAATGAATTCAAAATATTAGTAAAAATCGAAATAAAAATGAATAAAACTATGTTTAAAAAAAACAACAAATGACAAAACCACACAACAAAAGTACTAAAACGTTAACTAAAATTAAACTGAAAATGGAAAATGTAGTAGTAAAAATGGAAATAAAAATGAATAAAATCTGTTTTAAAAATGTAAATAACCTAAGGGAAAAAAGGCAAATCCACACAACAAAATGACTAAAACATTAACTAAAATTAAAAAGAAAATGTAAAATGTAAAAATAAAAATGAATTCAAAATATTTGTGAAAATTGAAATCAAAATGAACAAAAACTATATAAAAACTAAAGAATAAAAACTGACAAAACCACACAACAAAATTACTAAAACATTGTCGGAAATTAAACTTAAGATAGAAAATGCACAAATAAAAACAAATTAAAAATATTAGTAAAAACTAAAATGCAAATTAATAAAAACTATATTTAAAAAAACTAAAGAATAAAAATGACAAAACCACACCGCAAAATTGCTAAAACATGAACAAGAAATAAACTGAAAATGGTAAATGTTAAAATACAAATTAATTTAAAAATTAATTAATTTTTGTATATATATATATATATATATATATATATATATATGTATGTGTGTGTGTGTGTGTGTGTGTGTGTATATGTATGAAGAGTTCAGATGCAAAACCAGCTAAAAGCCATCTCGTTCAAAAATGGGATAATGATACTGAGTGAACACACTTAGTATGACACAGTATATGTCCATCAAATACTTTTACTTCAAACTCACTAAATTCCAGCCTCAGCCTAATCAGAAGTGCCAGTACTTACATAGAAATCCCTACAAAGTAGCCAGAAAGAAACACTCATTTTAAAGAAAAACGTGGATTTAGCTGGTTTTGCATCTGAACTCTTCATATATATTATTTGATAATTACTGGTAATAAAATGCTTGCTTTGAATACAGAATCTTTTTTTTTCCCCCAAATAAAACATGACATTTGAAAGTTTGATCAAATTATGGGTAAACAAAGTTAATCACAACAACAAAAAAAAAATGTCTGGGTTATTCATTACAAGTCAAGCATTGTGAGTTACAGATACAGCATTCACACAGTGTTCATACAATATACTGCTGTTTTTCTGAACATCCAGTGCTTTTTACTATAGTGCATCTGCTCAGTTACTGATTCAGTGAGTCAGAGACCTGCAGCTACTGTCCGGCTGCCTTTATTTATTCTTTCCTCTAACTTAGCCCATCAATTAACATCAGTGGGATTCAGCGGATCAGCAAGTATTGCCGCAGTCCAGGCTTGTTAAGTCCGACTCTGTGGGGCTCCGATCCATAAGACCGGGTAATGCTGCGGGCCGTCGGGACACACACAAACACACAGGACGCTTGACCCGCTCTGTGCCCTCTCTCTTCTTTGTCACATGCCGAATCCTCCCTTCAGCAGAAAGAGAGTCAGCTAATTGAGCCAAGAAAACCTGCAGGGAAAAAGGGTCTTCTCAAGTTATTCCACGTCACTTCCTCTCCTGCCATTAAAAGCACAATCCAGCCCGTCTGTCTTTCTCCATTAACTCTGTCGCATGCAAAACCAGGCGACTGTAAGATGGATAGCGTGCCTTTAAGTCAAAACAGCAAATTGGTACTCATGTTTGGTCTTTCACACGTTTCTAAATGAACATCGTGGCTAAAAACAATGTCGTCATTCAAACAAGGCAGCTGGTGCTTTGCATGTTGTTATATTGCAAATAAACGCAGCGGCAAAGGCAGATTAATATGATCTGAGCATAATAAGACGGTTTATGGCACTCGCCGGCCCTAGAGGCCAATAGTAAAAGTCACGGCAAGCTGTCGAAGGCAAGACTAGAGGCCTGTTTAACCGAGTGAGCTTGAATGTGACTGATTTCAGACGAGTGCTCGGGCAGATCTGGGAGTGTGGGTTTGTTTTATGTGGAGGTACGTTTGAGGTAAACCCATTTCAGATCGACTGCTAAGATGCTATTATGTCACAGTGTTGATTTAGAATAAATTTAGGCCAGATTTATAGACAATTAAAGACTTTGATACTTTCTGGGCGAAAAAGGATCAAAAGTTGTAAGAATGTAGATGGTTTTTATAATCATTTGACTCAAACCTGCCTTGGTACTCCTGTTATAGTTACATCCTTTGACTTGAACAATCAGATCTGTGTAAAACTGAAAAGTAAAAAGATTTGTTTTTACACTATTGCTCATGTTGCCTGACTCAGATAAAGGGACTGGCTAAATGACTTTTAGATTTAAAGGAATAGTTCACCAAAAAAATTGTGTCATTATTTATTCATCCTCATGTCATTACAAACTTGAATGCCGGTAACCAAACCACTGACTTCATACACTGTAAACAACAATTTGTTGAGTCAACTTAAAATAAATTGTTACCTGGCTGCCTTCAAATTTTAGGTTCCGTCAACTCAAAAAAGTTTAGTCAACTTGAAGTTTTTTACAGTGAGTTTTTTACAGTGTATTACGGTTAAAAAGAGGGAAAACATCTAACAATATAAGTCTTTGCTATCACTTTTTATCAATTTAACACATCCTTGCTGAACAAAAGTATTCATTTCTTTAAAAAAAAAAAGAAAGGATAAAAATGTACTGACCCCAAACTTTTGAACGGTAGTTTATATTGTTTAAAAAGATTTCTGTTTTAAATAAATGCTGTTCTTTTTTAACTTTTTATTTATCAAAGAATCTTGGAAATAGGTTTCACAGGTTCCCAGAAAATATTAAGCAGCACCAACTCTGATAATAAATTGGTATATTAGAATGATTTCTGAAGGATCATGTGACACTAAAGACTGGAGTAATGATGCTGAAAATTCAGCTTTGATGACACAAATCTTTATTTTATTTTGTTTTATTATTTTATTTTATTTTATTTTTTGAGTGCAGAAATATAGATACAAAAAGTTAATAAGCTATGCATTATTATTTTTTTAATAAATTTTAGTCAACTTGAAATTTTATTTTATTTTATGTTAAGCAGAAATATAGTTACAAATACTTAAAAAAAATTTTAGTCAACTTGAAATGTTAAGTTGAACTAAGTGACAACTCAGATTTGAGTTGATTCAACTTAAAATTTTAAGGCAGCTGGGTAACAAGTATCGATGTGCCGATCCGATACTGCCATTTTTGTCGGATCGGGTATCAGTCAGAGAGGGTTGATCCAAATCCAATATTGTGTGTATTATTCTGTGTTACCGTAAAGCCGTATAAAGCCATTATAAAGCACAATAACATTTTTGTGCACTATATTCCAAGTCTTTTGAAGCCATACAGTAGCTTAATGTGAGGTACAGATGAATATTTAAAGTCCTTACATTCTCTCCGCTGTGGCAGTCAGTCATTTATTCAGCCTTCAAACCCTGGTCGCGTTCGGTTACGACAGTCAGTTCGGTAAAGCTCTCTCCAAGATCATTCTGTGTTCCCATTATTATGCTTGATTTGTGGATAAATGTCTCTGATTTCGCATAAAAGGACTTTATCTTGCCGGAGTTTAATGTTGTTTCTAAATCATGTTACTTGCTACTGGGTGTCTGTGAGTACAAAACACAAGAGCAGACAAGACTATATGTGACCCTGGACCACAAAACCAATCATAAGGGTCAGTTTTTCAAAACAGCTTTATACATCATCTGAAAGCTGAATAAATAAGCTTTCCATTGATGTATGGTTTGTTAGGATAGGTATCAAAATATTGAGAAAATCACATTTAATGTTGTCAAAATGAAGCTCTTACTAATGCATATTACTAATCAAAAATTAAGTTTTTATATATTTACAGTAGGAATTTTACAAAATATCTTCATGAAACATGATCTTTACTTAATATCCTAATGATTTTTGGCATAAAAGAAAAATCAATAATTTGGACCCATACAATGTATTTTTGGCTATTGGTACAAATATACCCCAGCGACTTAAGACTGGTTTTGTGGTCCAGGGTCACATATATAGGTTTTAACGCACACAGTAATGGGAATTTAAAACTGTTAAAAGAAAGGCTCAATAAACTGTTGTACAGATATAATAAGCTACACATCAATTTCTCTTCCCTCTGTGTTTCGAGCCTTTTAACGCAAAGCGTTGCGTGCTGCGACTCCGTATTGCTTCAGGCACATCATTCGGCACACCGGATGCACATATTGTAAGCGCTGCATGCCGCCTGTATTTGTTTTGTCCCATCTATGATGTGTTGTTGCCTTATTAAAAAAAATGCTATACATTTGAAAGAAATGTATTCTAATTTTATATAAATAAATGCATTATTTTTCATGAATGGATTTTATAATAATACAAATAACAATGTGTAATATTTTACCAGATTTCATGCAACACTTTTATTTGTTTCCCACAAAATGTTTTTTTCACAAAATGTTTGGATTTCTAAAATTACTGTGCACTGATTTTTCTAGAATAACTTTTGCTGCTGAATTATCCACTAACATAGTTTATGATATATTTTTGGTCATAGATTATGAATATGCATATATTTTTTCATATTTATTATTTTATTTTTCTTTATAATGACGTAGTCTGTATTTAGTAGATTGTGAAAGAATGAGTATCAGTTCCACACACAGAGATATATAAATTCTACATTTATTTAAATGAAAAAACAAACAAACAACAACAACAACAACAACAACAAAAAAAACTTTTAGTCAATTTTAATCAACTCAAATATCTAACTTTAGTCTAACATTTTAAGTTGACTAAACTTATTTGAGTTGACTGAACTTAAATTAAGGCAGCAGGGTAACAAATTATTTTAAGTTGACTCAACAAATTGTTTTTTGTTTTTTTACAGTGTAGTACAGTTAAAAAGAGGGGGAAAAATCTAACAATATAAGTCTTTGCTACCACTTTTTATCAGTTTAACACATCCTTGCTAAATAAAAATATTCAAAGTATTAAAAAAAAAGAAAGAATAAAAATGTACTGACCTTAAACTTTTGTATATTGTATATAAAAAAAAGTTTATATTGTAAAAATAAGTGTATATTGTTAAAAAAAAAGATTTCTATTTTAAATAAATGCTGTTCTTTTTAACTTTTTATTTATCAAAGAATCTTGGAAAAAGGTTTCACAGGTTGCAAAAAATATTAATATTTGATGACACATGTTTATTTTATTTTATTTTATTTTATTTTATTTTATTTTATTTTAAAGCCTGGAGTAATTTTATTTTATTTTCATTTTTGATGACTGAAATTTTTTTTTTTATTTTATTTTATTTTATTTTATTTTATTTTATTTTATTTTATTTTATTTTATTTTTTGAATGCTGAAATATAGATGCAAATAGTTAATAATAAACTATGCATTCTTTTATATTTTATTTCTATTTTATTTATTTTTTATTTATATCTTATGCACACTAAGATGTTAAGAAACACAGTCATGAAAGTATTTTATTAATACAGTATGTTATATATTATTTAAAAGTACAAATGATTTGAAGTACACCTTAAGTGTACATTCAATACATTTAAGCAAGGTCTCCTTCTAGTTTAGTTAGTTTTGCATCCTTCATATTCTTTAATATTTGGTGCAATAAGCTTGTGCAGGAAAAGCGCTCAGAAACAATCGAAGCTGATCATGGCGACATGACACAACCACAGAAATTGGAAGATATGTGGAGCAGAAAAAAAGGTTTTTACCTACAATAAATGTGCAATTAGTTTTTAAATATGCATGTTTGTTTTTGTATGTAAAACCCAAAATCTGACAGAGACGCTGGATCTCCTGACAGCAGCTCCTCACGACCACGTAAACTGCAAATTACTTTTAACTCTAGCAACTGAGCGTGCATTGTGAAGACACTGACAGTATAGAGGCAGTTTTAAGTTAAAATCTCCAGAATGTCTTGCTGCCAGTCTGTCTTAATGGAAAGCCATTAATGCTGGAATGCCTGAACAAATGCTTCGGCTTGCAGGAATCGCATTTGTTACCGAGGGCATTTGTTATTGAAATGGGTGGCGCGCTGCTATTTTGCACATATGGGCATGAATAATGTCCCCAAATCCAGCACGTTTATTTATGGCGAGAGGCTGTGTGTCTGTCTCCAGTGTTTTATTTGTCGCGAATATTCAGTTGCTGTGAGTCCTGACATCCTTCTGTGTTTATTTCTTTATTCTTTATTGCTTAGCTGCGACACAACAATGGTCTCGCTAGTCAGTTTAATACTATAGACCAGCTAGTACTGCACTCAGAAATATTTAGGTATACATTTATGATTTATATATTGAAATTGCATATAAAATGTCCATCTGTTTGGATTAGACAGTTTAACATTAGCTAATAAGCTGAATGCGACGGTTTATTAGTAAACATGTAATAAACACGGAAGGCAATTTCTGTAATAATAACCTTAATGTGTTTTACTTTCATTTTCTTGGGCAAAAACAACAAAAAAATGAATTAAATAAACACATGTTTGTTTGTTTGTTTGTTTGTACTTTTTGGGATTTCCCCCCCACTTTACTTTTACTTCTGGCCTTTTATAACTTCATAACATTTCTTGTTATGCTATATTATCACCAAATTAATTCAACGTTTTCTTTTAGTTAGCACTGGTTTTGTGTTTCTTTTTGCATTCAGTGTAGGTCTCATTGATTTAAGTACGTAGTATATATTGCCAAATTTATCCACAAATATTTTTATTTCACTCAAAACTGAGGTAAAGGATTAAACACAACACAAGTGTTAAGTACAAGCATTAAATACCTACAAAATGGCCAGGTTTTATATATTTATATTCACATATTTCATATTTATTTTTAATATATTAATATATTAATTTATTTTATTTTATTTTTTGAGTGCAGAAATATAATGCAAATAGTTAACAATAAACTATACTATTATTTATTTTATTTTATTTAAATTTATTTTTTATTTTATTTTTTGAGTGCAGAGATATAGATGTAGATAGTTAATAATAAACTATGCTATTGTTTTTTATTTTATTTTATTTTATTTTTTATTATATTTTTTGAGTGCAGAAATATAGATGTAAATAGTTAATAATAAACTATGCAGTTAATAATAAACTATGCCTTTATATATTTTTAAAAAATTTATTTTAGTATTTTTTGAGTTTAAAAATATAGATGCAAATAGTTAATAATAAACTAGGCCGTTTTTATTTAATTTTAATTTTATTTAATTTTATTATTTTTCATGTTTAGAAATATAAATGTAAATAGTTAATAATAAACTATGCTATTATTTATTTTTTTATTTTATTTTATTTTTTATAAATGCAGAAATATAGATGCAAGTAGTTAACAATAAACTGTGCTATTAGTTTTTTATTTTATTTTATTTTATTTTATTTTATTTTATTTTTTAAGTGCAGAAATATAGATGTAAATAGTTTATAATAAACTATGCTTTCAATTTTTTTTTTGAGTGCAGAAATATAGATGTACATAGTTAATAATAAACTATGCTATTATTATTTATTTTATTTTATTTTATTTTATTTTTTGAGTGCAGAAATATAGATGCAAATATTTAGTAATAAACTATTTTATTTTATTTTGTTTTGTTTTATTTTATTTTATTTTATTTGAAATTGTACCAATTTTTTACTGGTTTAATGTACGTGTGACTGACAAATATGCATCACATTTTTGTATATTACTATATTATATAATCTAAATGGATTTAATAGAAAATTTAATTTATGGATTTTATGGAAAATGTAATTGCAATTCAAACACATTCATTTCAATAATAATAATAATAATAATCTCAAAAATAATACTGAAGTCTATCCTAGAATGTAAGTATCATCTGTTTTTTATTTATTATTTAAATGATAAATATTTGTTATAGAGCTGATGACAAAAGCATATCACCTTGACATTGATGTGTCTTTTTACCCATGAGAGCAACCCCCATCCAGCAGCTCTCCAGAAAACCCGTTTAAGGTTTAATCTCAGTCTCTTGTAGCGTCACATTAGCTAATGAAGAAGACCGTTTGGATGCGCCGCCTCTCAAAATGCTGCAGTGGCACTTTCGTGAGAACACCTCGTCCTGTATGTACCTGACCGAGGACGGCAACAGTCTATAGAGCGTGAGAGACACAAAAAGAGAGAGAGGCGCTGGTCACCTTACCCAGGGCTCATTGTGACGGCTGCCAGCCGCTGCAGAGTCACCTGAACGGCCCATCGGAAATCAATAAGCTCACTCTTTAATTGTGTAAGAAGAGAGATTCACTGTTTACGGCAGCACATCATCTGTTAGGACAACATGACTTTGGTTCCACCGCTTGTGATTGCTGATCATCGGGCAGATTATGAAAATGGAGCTTTCCATCTGTATTTACAGACTCTGTGTAAAATGCAAAGAGCCAGGCAAAAACACAAAATACAGGTGTTTTGTGTAAGAGCAACCTGTCACAGGCATTTCATGGTTTATTAGAGGTGTTTGGTTGGGCAAGTATCACTCATGCTTGTGCATTTGTTGGGCCAGTGTAAATGCGTGTGTGATATTGCCATTCGATTTTATTCCTGGTTTTATTCCTGGAAGTTCTTGAAATGTAATTTGACAAACGATCACTTAGATTTTCAAGTCAATAGGAGCCGTTCTTGCTCGGTTAGAAATAGCTGCTCAGGGCCGTTGCAAATATGACCGCTGAGTGAACCGACTGTGCAGTTAATAACAAACCACATCCCGTCTGTAAAGATGACTAATGCAGGTTTTTGTTTATTTATTCATGTATGTATCTATATGGATTAATGAATGAATAATTTATGTATGGTTAAAAAATAATGAATTAACTAATAAATTAATTAATTAATTTTTAATTAATTTTATTTAGTAATATTTGTACATGTATGTTTTTAAATGCATACGTTTGTTTTTTCATTAATCGTATATAGTAATATTTATAAAAAGAATGAAGAAATACTTTTTAAATTTGTTTATAAATTAAAATAAATTAAAAATATATAATATATGTATTTATTTATTTATTTAGATGAATGAATTAATGAATAAATAAATATAAAATATATTTTTATTTGCTTATGAGTGAATATAACATGTATTTATTTATATTAATTAATTAATTAATTATATATGTATTTTCATACATTTATTTATTTAATTAAATGTGTAAATATTTTTTAATGTAATTATTTAGTAATATTTGTGAAATCAGTGAATAAATATAAATGTATTTATTTAAAAAAAAATAATAAAATGTGTATGCATGTATTAAAACAAATGAATAAATTATTTTTACATTACTTTTATTAATTTTAAAGAGCAATATTTATAAAATTACTTAATAGTTTTGGAATTTTGTTTAAAAAAATTGTTAAAAATGTATAATTTTATTAATATTTTTAATAAATATTATAAAATGAATGTTTTAAAATAATATTTTTTAAAATATATTTTCTTTATTTATTTAGTTGATATAAATATAAAATGTGTTTATTTATTTTAAAAAACGAATGAATAAACATATGTATGCAGTTATTTAAATGAATGAATCAATTATTTGTACATTTCATTCATTAAAATAATGAGAAATATGAAATGTATTTATTTATTTATTTAAATAAATGGTTGAATTAATCTGTTTAATGTATTCATTTTTATTAATATTTATAAAATTGTTCACCAAAATTTTTTGAGTAGGAGCATCATATTTCTTATATTTTATTTATTTTTAAATGTATTTATAAAATGTGTTTATTTATTTAGGTAATATAAATATAAAATATATGTATTTGTGAATGAATATAACATTTATTTACTTTAAATTAATTAATGATTAAATTAAAAATGAATCTATAAAATATAATACTTTAAAAAGTAATTCTTCTTTTCTTAATCCGTGTATTTATGTAGCAGTCTGTTTTCAAAATGCAGTTTTTTTTTAAACTCCTGTTTAAAGTGCATTGTTTTCTTGTGCTCACCGCTGCTGTTTTTTCCCCATGCAAAGCTTGCATGCAACTCTAAAATATGAAAGTCAGATTTCATTATGTTTTGTTTGCTCTTGCTTTTTTTCGTCCGTTTGTTCGCTTCATCAGCAGTCTCCAGGTGTCACCGGTAGGTGCTGAGATGCAGAACCATCCAGAATGTGCAACCTCTCTTGCCACATGCTGTGTCTGTACCTTTTCATGCATTTCTTATTAGCCAATCACCTGGGGAGCGAGCAAGATCCAGAACGCTGATTGGGCCCCTGGTGCCTAATCAAGTGCCTTAGCCACAGTTGGGCATTTGCATCATTTGATAAAGGGACGTCGCCACCACAGCTGCCCTTCATCTGTCACTAGTGTGATTTCTGCCCTTTTGCACCGCAAATTTATGCTGTAAAATGCATAAATGGCTCCAGCAAGCACAGCATTAATGATGTATTTTATAGCTTAGAAATATACGGCATGCTATGCCTCCATAAAACAAATAGTAACCATTTTATCTGAATAATCCATTGCCTATTGCATTATTTCCAGAATAAAAATAAAAAATAAAAAATCCTTGAGATACTCACAAAGCGATGCTAATTTCAGTCGTTCAGTGGTATTCATGGACGCTGGGAGCATGAAGGTCTTTCACTGATTGTTTTCTCTTTATTTCTTTTTTTTTCTCCCCACTGAGCTGATTTGAGGGAAAAAGATGCTTAATTATTTATACCTATCTGTTACGGCAGGAAAATCATAAGGACACTAACATACTACAACAGGCTAAATCTAATATTCACCCCATCGTGTGTCAAGTTTGGATGTTATTCTTGTGGAAATTCCTCTTCTGTCAACTCATGTTATAGTCTGGGGACACGCAGAGCTGAGGTGAATTCTGAACAGGTGATTTTTTTTTTCTTTCTCTCAGCTTCTCTGTCTTAATATTTCTGTCACTGACTCTTCCTTCACTCCTTTCTTTATGTCTCTCTCTCTCTCTCTCTCTCTCTCTCTCTCTCTCTCTCTCCTACACACACTCTGAAAGCTACAATGAACAAACAATACAAGCGTTGAACAGAGTTGGGCAAAATTTAGAACTTAAGAATCGACTTCCTTTCAGTTCATGAGTTAGAATGGAAACTGAACGTATAGGAAATGTTTAAATGACAAAAAGAGAACTATAAAAATTATAATGTAATTTAGAAATGCAGTACTGTTATATATTTATTTATTTGTTTATTATCATTATTGTTGTTATTTGTATTATTATTTTAGCAAGAGCATAACATTTCAATATATGTTGATTTAATATTAATACATTAATAATATTATTTATTTTTGTTTAGTTCAGTTGTTGTTGTTTATTTATTTATTTTCAGACAAGCCAACATTTACAGTTTATTTGTATGTCATTCATTCACTAATTAATGAATTAATTCATTCATATTTTTTTGTTGATGTTAATATGTTGTTATTATTTGAGAAGGACGAGCATATTTCATATATTTCATTATTTTTTTTTATTTGTTTGTATTGATGTATTTATTAGTTATTCTTTTTTTGAGTAGGAGCATCATATTTCATATATTTTATTTATTTTTACATGTATTTGCATAGATTTAATAATAATAATAATAATAATAATAATAATAATAGTGGTAGTAATTTACTTTTTAATTAATTTATATATAATTACTTATGATTCAGCTATAATTAATTATTTATAAATGATAAATCATTTATAATTCAGACAAGCCAGCATGTAAAGTTCATTCATTCAATACATTTTGTTGTGGTTAAAATTGTTATTTTGTAATTATTTAAGCAGGGGCAGCATATTTAATATATTGTATTTATTTTTTAATTTATTTATATTTATTATTCTTATTTATTTTTGTATTTTCTTTATTTTCTATTTGTATTTATTTAATAATAATAATAATAATAATAATAATAATAATATTATTATTATTATTATTATTATTGTTGTTATTGTTATAATAATAATAATAATAATAATAATAATAACAATAATAATAATAATGATATTTGAGTAGGAGGATCATATTTTATACATTTTATTTCTCTTTGTTTATTCAGTTATTGTTTGTTTATTTAATTTCAGACAAGTCTCCATTTAAAGTTTACTTATTTATTAATTTATTTATTTGTCTGTCATTCATTCCTTCATTCATTCATTTATTTTTTTGTTGTTATTGTTGTTAATATTGTTATTATTTAAACAGGGGGAGCATATTTTTAATAAATACTTAATTTCCATTTAATTATTGTATTCATTATTCTTCTTTTTTGAGCAAAAGCATCATTTTATTGATTTATTTGTTTGTTTGTTTGTATGAAATAAATAATAATAACAATTATAATTGTTTGTATTGCTTTTTAATTATTATGATGATTATTATTTGAGCAGGAGGAGCGTCATATTTAATAGATTTTATTTTGTTTTCTTTATTCAGTTGTTGTTGTTGTTGTTGTTATTTATTTACTTTAAGACAAGCCAGCATTTAAAGTTTGTTTATTTATTTGTTTGTGTATTTTATTTACTTGCTTACTTTCAGACAAGCCAGTATTGAATGTTTTTATGTTTTCATTTCAAAGAAATTGCACTTAGTAGTTGAAAGAATTTCTTAGAAGTTCTTAGTTCAATTCAAATGACAAATCTGTATTCTGTTTTCTACCTCAATTCAAATTTATGGATAGAATTGGCATTTAAAAGCCCCTTTTGGTTCAGAAAAAGGCAATTGCACCCATATCAGCCTGGAACAGACTCATTGTTTCTTATTCGTCTCATATGCCCAAAATATCTTTCATTCATTATTTCATTTCTGTTCCTCTTTTACTCCAACTTTTGGTTTTCTGTACTGTGGGAATTTCTCCTTCCTATGAGAAAAGTGAGGCTTTCTTATATTAAAACGAGGATGACACACGAGAACAAATCATGTTTGATTAAGTTAAAAGCTTCCTTAAAACCGGCTTCTGCAAAAAGCCTGGGGTTTGTGTTTTTTAAAAAGCCTGTAAGGAAACACAAGATTTTTCCTGCACCGGAAATGCCTTCATTTGTTATTCACTAAGGATCGCTTTTTAATTTTTGTAACAGCCTCACAATATAAACTCCCTGCCACTCATTGCTCCCTGAGAATTTACATATAAAGTGTCTGATAAGCATATTTATGTGTTGGCTGTGTGTGTTCGCACATTACAATGCCCAGCATAAAAGAGGGGGGGCGAGCGATGTGTTTTGGATATCCGTTGAAAAAACAAGGAAAGAAAAAATGAATGCGAGAGCCGTAGGGAGACGGGACGGGGTGGGCGAGGGCGAGAGCGAGAGCGCGAGCGCGAACGCGTGCAGGAGATCCGTCTCAGCATTGTCAGGAGGATTTACGGCGCAGGTGTGCAGCCATCAATCACGGCGGCGTATGCCAAAGACAACTTTGTGTCTCGCTGCCATTTGTACGGCTGTCCACACAAATTGATCCTTAACAAGACGCCTCTCCTCCTCTCCTAAAGCGAGGCTCGCCTTTTAACAGATCCATGAGCGCCGTGCTTGTTTACCCTAATGTTGGGGAGAAATTAAATGTGACACTTTGCAAATGGTTGCTTCCAGCAAACCAAAACCAGCGACGATTGTCTGATGTTAACCAACTAGGATTCTTTCGCTGCCTTAATATTCGGAGTCTGGCTTTGATTTATAGGGGGTAAACGCGCATTTGTTTTGCATAGTTGAGATGAATATTATTTACTGAACTGAGATTTTTCTATTCTCTGACATGTTTTTCTTTGCTTTTATGATTGCATGGATGCATTTTAACATCGAACCTTTAGCAATTAGTCATGCACAGGTATTAACTGCTTATGTAAACTGTCTGATTTTCTTTTAAAAACGTAGAATGTAATAAGATAACGTCTGCATTCCCTTGTGAGAAAAGTACATATGAAAAAATACTTAATTGCATGCTAATTGCAATTAAATAAAAATGTGTTTAATTTAAATTTCTAGTAAATGCAATTAGCTGAACTTTTGAGTGGTTTTTGACCCACTTAAAGGAGAAGTCTTCCACTTCCAGAACAAAAATTTACAGATAATGTACTCACCCCCTTGTCATCCAAGATGTTCATGTCTTTTTTTTCTTCAGCCATAAAGAAATTGTTTTTTGAGGGAAACATTTCAGGATTTTTCTCCATATAATGAACTGATATGGTGCCCTGATTTTGAACTTCTAAAATCCAGTTTAAATGCGGCTTCAAACGATCACATATGCGGTTGTAAACGATCCCAGCTGAGGAAGAAGGGTCTTATCTAGAGAAACAATTTGTTATTTTCATTAAAAAAATACAATTTAAATACTTTTTAATCTCAAATGTTCGTCTTGTCTTGCTCTCCCTGAACTGACAGTCAGGGTATGTCGGAAAACTCCAATCACATTTTCTCCCTCAACTTGAAAAATAATATCAAAATCATCCTGCATCACTGGAGAAGTACTGACCCAGTCTTTGCAAAGTGAACATGCAAAGAAGATCAAACACCCTCAACAAAAAAGATAAAACAGCGATAGAAGACTGTTTAGCAGTTGAGGGAGCACATGAGATGGGAGTTTTTCGACATACACTAAACTGTCATGAACCGGAAAAAAAACAGTTTAGGCAGAGTGAGACAAAACGAGTGTTTGACATTAAAAAGTATATAAATAGTATTATTTTTATGAAAAAAAAAAAAAAATGATGGCTTCGCTAGATAAGACCATTCTTCCTCGGCTGGGATTGTTTGAAGTCACATTTAAACTGCATTTTGGAAGTTCAAAATCGGGGCACCATATCAGTCCATTATATGGAGAAAAATCCTGAAATGTTTTCCTTATTACTTTAAAGCTGAAGAAAGAAAAACATCAACATCTTGCAAGATGACAAGAGGGTGAGTACATTATCTGTAAACTTTTGTTCTGGAAGTGGACTTCTCTGTTAAGTATGACATAAATACATCATCTGTAATTTCATAATTACTTCAGCTTTAAAATATATTTATACGTAGGGCTGTCAAATGATTAAACGCGATTAATCGCATGCAAAGTTTGAATTTGCCTAATATGTGTATGTGTACTGTGTGTGATAATTATTTTTATATAAATATACACAAATTAATGTATACATTTAGGAGAAATATGTTGTTTATGTACAAAATACTTTTATTTATATATAATATAAATTCTCTCTCTCTATATATATATATATAATTACACACAGTACACGCACATTAATTAGGCAAACTCAAACTTTTATTTTGTATGCGATTAATCACGATTAATCGCTTGTCAGCCCTAAAGTACTCCTGAATATACTGACAAGCATTTATGGTAAACTAAAATACACTTTAAAGTAATTTCTATTGTATGTCATGTATTATAATTACACATTTGTAATGATGAAGGTGAAATTTGATACATTTAAATATATTATCAAATAAAACACTATAGTTTACTTGCAGTATGCTAGTTAATTCATCTTTAAAACATGAAAAAAGAATATCATTAAAACAATGATTTTGGTTGACATTATTGCAATGCATTAGTGCACTTTTTTAAAGTATACAGTACATAATAAACATAGTCCTAAAAGTGTTTCTCTTTAAGTACACTTAAGCTTAATATTATATGGAAGTAGACGTACAGTTAAGCACACTTTTTTTTGGACAAGGGTTTCCTGAAAGCCTAAAAAGCAGATTTTAAAGCTCAGCAATGAGCAAACATAACTGATCACGCTGATACTGTAAACATTGCTGCCATGTTCAGCCAGGTGTATTTGAATCTGCCTATGGAAAGCATATTTAATTTAGCCTTGTCAACAGTCCCTGTGCCTCACTGTAAATCGTCTTACTATAGTAGTTTTTTAAAGTAAATACGCTGGGGAGTTGGACTGGGGGAAATGAGGGCTTTGGATCTTGGAAAAGGTTACTTTGATGATGGAAACTTTCTCTTTTTCACATTGTTACATTAATGCTTATGTTCCACTGCCTTTTATGATAGTTTGCCTAAAGGGGAAGGAAATACTGGCTGTTTCTAAATCGGTTTTCTGAACACTCCCCCTTTCTATCATTGGTTGGTTCAAAATGAGAGCCCCGCCTCCAAGCTTATTCCATTGGTTGAGCCTTGGTTTGAATTTTTTGAAAGAGTAATATTGTTTCAGATGATCAATTTATAGTCGTCTCTGGAAAAGGATTGTTTGTGACAATGAAAAAATGACTCACTTTTCCTTTAAATGGATGTGTTTGATTAAATAACTATGGAAGCCAGTTTCTACGAATTGCAAGTTTATATCTTAAATTTGTGAGAGATAATGATAGACTTTTGTGAGTTATAATGTCAGAATTGTGGGATATAATCTTGCAATTCTGACTTTTCCTTACAATTTTAACTTTTTTTTTCTCACAATTGCGAGTTTATGTTTACATTTACATTTCTGACTTTTTTTTTTGCAAATCTGACTTTTCTTAGAATTGTGACATAAACTTGCAATTGCCAGTTATCTCGCAGTTTAGATTTTTTTTTTCCACAAAATTGGAAGATAATTCGCAATTCTGAGCAAAAAAGTGAATTGCGAGATTATAACACACAAATATGTGTTTTTTTTATTTCACGCAATTGTGACTTTATAACTTGTAATTATGAATTTATATCTCACAGTTATGAAAAAAAAGTCAGAATTACGAAATGTAATCTCACAATTGCAACAAAAAAAAAAATTGTGAGAAAGTCACATGACATAAACTTGCAATTGCAAGTTATAAAGTCAGAATTGTGGGATATAAACTCGCAATTCTGACTTTTCTCAAAATTTTGAGATAAACAATTATAAACAGTTATAAAGTCAGAATTGAAAAATTTGCAATCGCAAGAGAAAGTTCTGATATAAACTTGCAATTCTGACTTTTTCTCACAATTGCTAGGTTATATCTCACATTTGATTTTTTTTTTTTTTTCTATTCTGAGTTTTCTTAGAATTGTGGTATAAACAATTGCAAGTTTATATCTTGCAGTTCTGATATTATAGCACACAAATGAGTTTATTTCACGTAATTCTGACTTTATAACTTGCAATTATGAGTTTATATCTCACAATTCTGAGAAAAAAGTCAGAAATGCGAGATGTAAACTCGCAGTTGCAAGAAAAAAGTCAGAAATGCGAGATATAAACTCAAAACTGTGAGAAAGAAGTCAGAAATGTGAGATAGAAAAAACTGAGAAAAAGTAACATGATACAAACTCGTAATTGCGACTTATGAAGTCTTATGAACTGTGGGATATAAACTTGCAATTCTGTTTCATCTTGCAATCAGCTCTTGCATTCATTTTATTTGAGCTTTTTTCTTGTAATTCTGAGTTTATATCTTGCATTTCTGAAGTTTTTTTTTTTGCAATTCTGACTTTTCTCAGAATTGTGAAAAATAAACGTACAAGTTATATCGTAGTTCTGACTTTATAGCAATTGTGCTTTTATTTCATGCAATTCTGACTTCATAACTTGTAGTTATGAACATGAACATAGTTTATATCTCCCAGTTCTAAAAAAAAAGTCAGAATTACCAGTTTATATACCATAATTCTGACTTTGTAACTTGCAATTGTGAGTCTATAGCTCACAATTTTGAGAAAAGAATTGCGAGAAAAAAGGCAGAATTGTGAGATATGAACTTGCAATTGCGAGGATCAGTCACGATTGTAAGAAAAATGCCATGCGATTTTATACATTTATAATGTATTGTGATTTTATATCCCGCAATTCTGACTTTATAGCTTGCAGTTGCAAGATTGTTTGTTTTTCATTTAACAGCCTTCCATAAATAACTGTTAAAAGTAAAGTTTTATTTTTAATCTTTCTCTGTTTGAGAAGTCATGTGGCAGTTCATATGTTGTCTCTCTTTTTTTAATCTTTATCATATTACATACAGTGAAGCACTGATCCCACATCAGTTATTAAGTGCCTTTTATTAACTGTAGCAAACTGGTATCGGCATGACGAAGAAACCAGAGACCAACTTCCTGCTGACGCTGCACATGCTCGGCCATGTTCGCTTCAGCGTGATTTGAGCTGAGGACAATAGACCTCGAGAATCAAAGAAACAGGCTGTACTTGTGAATTATTGATGCTGATGATTTACCAACCTCAATGGATCTGCCAAGAACCGAAAGCTTCCTTCCGTTATTCTATACGTATGGGTGTCGCTAATTCAAGCTTGCGAAATTGGGATATTTTTGCCGCTTCAGATGGAATCATCAAGAAAGAATTTCCTTTGCCTCCAAAGAAATAAGCTGCCAATTATTCCCTCAATCAATCTAGCTTATTCCTTAATGCCTCGTTTTAGAGTAGGTCTTAAAACTTTAAATTAACATTATCACTTCATCTCCAGAGGGAGAATCGAAGCTCAGGGAGCATTTAGTCTTATTCCACTGACACATATGACCAGGAATGGGAACGTGGAAAGCAATACAATGACTTTGTCTGTGTCTGCGGGGGATTTATCAGTTCAAGAAAGTCTTTACAGCAGCTGTTGGATATCCATAGCAGCATCATCAAACTTTAATCCATATCGCCTAACATTAGCTCAAAAACTTGATATTTGTGTTGGACTTCATTAACCTTTTCTTATTTAATTTCTGTAACATTTACATACAGTAGGTTGGGACAGATGGGACGTGCTGCTGCCACTTTTTGCAGCTAGGGATGCATCAGATAGAGAGGAACACTCTTAAAAATAAATCTTTATTGGCATTGATCCAACATCTATGGAACTTTTCAATTGTTACAATAATGGAGAAAGTTTTTCTTTTAAGACTAATCACTTAAAGGTTTTTCGAGGAAACAAAAATGGTTCTAGTGTGGCATCAATGTGAAAACTCCCATAAGAGAACCCATTTAAGTGGCTCAAACCTTTTGCTTTTTATTTCTTTAAACGACCAAATATTTGACCAAATATTTACTAGTGCTTTACATAACCCAGAAATGGTTCTTCTTAATGGAGAAGTCCACTTCCAGAACAAAAATTTACAGATAATTTACTCACCCCATTGTCATCCAAGATGTTCATGTCTTTCTTTCTTCGGTAGATAAGAAATGATGTTTCTTAAGGAAAACATTTCAGGAATTTTCTCCATATAGTGGACTTCAGTGGTGCCTACAAGTTTGAATTTCCAAAATGCAGTTTAAATGCAGCTTCAAACAGCTCTAAACAATCCCAGCCATGGAAGTAGGGTCTTATCTAGAGAAATGATCGGCCATTTTTTGAAACAAATTGACAATTTATATACTTTATACTTATACCATTCGTTCAAATGGCTGATTCATTCAGGAATGAATAAATGGCTCTCTTTATGAATGGGCCTTGAATCATTGATTCACATGATTCATTCTTTCAGAATTTAAACACTGCTGTGTTGCTCTGAGACGCACAACAATTTTGCTATGGCTTCAAAGGTAATATGTTCTCAGCAAAATTGAACAAAAACACATAATTGTAACGGAGACTCCAGGGAAGCGTGATAGATCCAAGTGCAAGCTTTATTACACAGATCGTGGTCAAGACAGGCAGGGTCGATCTCCAAACAAACAGAGTAAAGCAGGGCAAAACAATAGCGTAATCCAGAAAACAGGCAGAACGTCAAAATACCAGAGGGCAGTCAAAGTAGCAAAATAAAGAAGGCAATGAAACAAGGCAAAAACTATGGCAAGGAAACAGAACAAAACAATGGCAAAAACAAGGCAAAACTATGACAAGAAACCAAACCGTGAAAATAACAAAAACAAGGCAAGGAAATCTGAGAAAATGCTTAGTAGAGTCCGCACAGGCAAAACAATACTTCGCGGAGTCTGTTTGGTTTAGGCCTCCTTACATGGCCACCAAACAGGAAGTTACCAATAAGGCAGCAGAGGGAGCGGTAACAGAGAGTCAGTGGGTGAGGGCTCCCTCTGCTGGCGTGGCGTTACAATAATATAGTTTAAAATATGTTTAACACAAAAATTTGTAACACAGTATCAACTTCTTATTTACTGAACTGTTATATTAGATCTCGTTTAAGCGTGTGATAGATCGGGACAAAATTGGCATTCATGTCATATTGCTCTTGCTGTGATATCGTGTAATATGTGATATATATATATATATATATGTAAATATGAGACTATGTGAAAACTCCCATAAGAGAACCCATTTAAGTTGCTCAAACCTTTTACTTTTTAAATAAATGGCTCTCTTTATGATGGGCCTTGAATCATTGATTCACACGATTCATTCAAAACGCGGATTAATTCAGAAAATAAACACCGCTGTGTTGCTCTGAGACACACAACAATTTTGCTATGGCTTCAAAGGTAATATGTTCTCTGCAAAATTGAGCGAAAACACATAATATATTGTTTAAAATATAACACAATATCAGCTTCTTATTTGTTGAACTGTTGCATTAGATCACATTTAAGCTTGTGATATAGATTGGGACAAAATCAGCATTCGTGTCATATTGCTCTTGCTGTGATATCGTGTGATATGTGATATATATAAATATGAGACAAAACACATAAAGGGGCATTTTTTTTTAGCACCAGTATCTTGAATTTTAGAGCATAGTTGCAATTATGGAGTTGTTGCCCTGGGTCATATTTGTCAACAGTCAACTGTATGAAATATGCATTATGAATTATAGAATATTTTGGCCATAAATGACAGTTTAAAGTTTAAAAATGCATTAACTTGCATTAATTTGTTTCTTACAACATGCAGCTTTTTACTTCACAGGATGTTAATTTATGCACTGGAGTGGTGAGGTATGATGTTTTTATCAGCTGTTTGGACTCTCATTCTGACGGCACCCATTCACTGCAGAGGATCCATTGGTGAGCAAGTGATGTAATGCTGCATTTCTCCAAGTTTGTTGAAGAAACAACAAACAAAGTCATCTACATCTTGGATAGCCTAAGGATGGGTAAATGTTCAGCAAATTTTCATTTTTGGGTGAACTATTCAGACAAAAAGTTGTCTGAGGAGTCCAGTACTCTGAACAGAAAAAAAAAACACATTTAAAAGAGGTTTGCATTTATCTATTATTAACACCTCTTAAGCTGACAAGCTGATATCCCAATAACTTCCAGCATATTTAATATGTCACTGAGGAGAGAAATATATAAATGCAGATCAAATCTCTTTAGGGAGGAAGACAGAGTGTCTTGTCCCTGAGAGAGTATGTGTGTGTGTGTGTGTGAGAGAGAGCGACGCTGGCCTTGTTTTTCTGGGCTGCTGGTTGCATCCTTTTCTCTCTGTCCTCTGGAAAGGAAAGCAGGGTTCCCTGTGGGCCTGTTGCATCATGGGGAACTGATGAATCCTTTCTGAGGTCCAGCAGTGTAACCTGCTTTTCCACGTACTTACCCTCCTAAGTACAAATACATTTGGGGAACAGCGCTTGTGAGTGTTTTAGCAGTGCTTGCAAGGGCAGCCACCACTGACATTACTGCTATCACTGTTGTATACTTTGGTGCATGTTATGGTGTTAAATTCTGATTGGATGATTGCAGCTTAAAAGGGAAGAGAGGCATGTTTTATGCCTCAGGTATTGGCCTATCGGGGCCTGTTAAATTGTAATTTGTTTCCCCAGCATCCTGTTAAGTGTCACTGTGTGTAGTTCTCTGGCTTTGTGTCAAATGACGTTAACCTTAAAGTTTCAGCAGGTGTGACAGCCAAACTATTCTCGTGACTTGACGGCCACCTTCCCTGAAAATAAAACTCACTTTGAGTTCAAAAACTTCTGGCTGTCCCCGTCATGAAATTGAGGATGGCAGCCATGACTAAGTCAAGACTTTTTTCCCAAAATTAAAAACATCCCATCTGCCCTAGAGTAGCTTGAACTTGTCTTGGTCCTGAAATACTTGAGTGCTTCATCAACATGCAAAGAACAGTATGAGCTCTAACAGAGTGAATAAACTCACACTACAGCTGCTGCCTTTGTTAAATCTGAGCAAAACAGGCTGTAAAAAAGACATTTTGCTATTATTTTTAAAAATAAATATAATTAATATGTGCATTTTATATATAATTAATCCACCCATGTTTATGGCTAATATTTAAGCCTATTTTAATAGCATATCACATTTTACAGATTACACAGTTTGTACAAATAAATACACATAATGTTTAATATTTATATTTATATTATAATATTTATTTTTATTTATCATCAACGAATCCAATTTATCATATTTAAACCAGTTTATAATTCCAATTAATCTTGTTTCTTTAGCAGCTAGTCATATTCAAATCATGTTTATATTTTTTAACTGATTTAATTTAATTTTTACAATTAACAAATTTATGCTGATTCTAAGGAATTTTAAATTAATGCATTTTAAAGAAAAGAAAATCTTTAAATACTAAACTAATAATACATTTCTACTATGATACATTTTTTGTGCAAGACGTGTTCAAAGCAAAATAAATAAATAAATAAATAAATAAATAAAAGTAAAATAAAATAAAATGAAATATAGCATTGCTGGACAGGCAAGCATGGCCATTATCTTATAAATAATGTATGTATGTATGTATGTATGCATGTATGTATTTAATCATTTATTTATTTTTTTTCCAGTCTCACAAACTTTAACCAGTTCAATCTTGCTTGTTCCACAGCTAGTTATATTTAAACCATGTTCATATACTTTAACCGATTAAATGTAGTTCTTTTCATAATTAACAAATTTATACAGATTTTTTATTTCTGAATAAACACATTTTTAAAATAAGATTATTTAAATAATATGAAATAAAAATACATAGAATACTAAACTGATAATAATAATGCAAATACTAAACTAATAATAAACTCTACATGATTATTTATTTATTTATTTATTTAGAAAAAAGAAAGTACATGCCTTTCCGGAAACATAAAACGACAGCACCATGGCAAAGCATCACTGGACAGACAAGCATCATTTTTTTATATTTATTTTTTTCTGAAAGTATATTATATATTATTATATATTATATATATTATTGATTAATTTGGATTTTAATTTGAAGTAAAATAAAATTCACAAATTACTGTTTAAGTTCATCTTTTATGTATTCTGGCTGCGTTGCCAAGTCCACGGTTTTCCACTGTTGCCGCGGGTTGTTTTTCATGTCTGTGGGTGACCCCAATAACGTGATATTTAGCTGCTGGAATGCGAAATTTACCAGGGGAACCTCACCAAAATGTGTATTTTACCCCCCTCTAAATGCGATTAGGCTAGTTTTGGGCTAGTTTTGAGTAGCAATTGGGTGGGTTTTGTTGTGAAAACCTGGCAACCCTGTATTCTGGTTTTACAAAAGCTCGGAAAATAAACTGGCAAGTCAGTAAATGTTAGTTGTTTCTG
This sequence comes from Labeo rohita, assembly GCF_022985175.1. Taxonomy (NCBI): domain Eukaryota; kingdom Metazoa; phylum Chordata; class Actinopteri; order Cypriniformes; family Cyprinidae; genus Labeo; species Labeo rohita. The sequence goes on from NC_066875.1 coordinate 4,171,442, forward strand.
TATCTCACATGTGCTATTTCTTAAACCTTATTTGCTGTAAGTAATTTCTGTCAAGGTGCAGGAATGGTCTGCTAGCCAATCACATGTGTTCATGAACTGAGCATCATCGTCTGCGGCAGCGATTCACACCAGGTGAAATGAGCTGGGTCTTTTCCTCCTCCCCAAGCTTATTTACACCTCGACATCCCGTTCACCTACCGTCGGCATAGCTCATCGCCGCGCTGATGGCCCGTGATCTAATCACCAATGATCATTTACGAGCAGCGCCTCTGTTCATAAATATTCAAATGAGCTGTCTTTTGTCATGCTTTGAAGAAGTGTGTGATTTGTCCCCCTCTCTCCACCCCTCTTACACCACAATTCATCGCCACCAATCTGCGACGCCCGTTTCCCACAATGCTCTCCATTTGCAGAGGTGTGAGCAGAACGGCTGCCGATGATGTACCTCATACAGCTTACATATTCAATCATCTGCATTCATGTCAGTTTAATAGTCCTTTTATGTCCAGGATGTTAATTGAAATGCCTCAACCACGCAACATTTTTAGGCACTTTACGTTCATTACAGGAAAAATTAAGCTGTTGTCATATTACACACCTTCGCAAATTTGGTCAAATTTTTTTGGGTGAACCATCCCCTTAAGTGTGAACTTGCACTAAATACAGCTGAATTTTAGACCTACTTTTTGACCCACTTAAGTACATCTTTATATGTAATTTCATAATTACTTCTGTTGTCTTTGAATCATGTACTGACAAACATTTATGGTAAACTAAAATATATTTTAAAGTCATCTCTGTTGAAACTTGTATGGCATGTATTTAAATATATTTTTAAGTACATATTTGTAATGATAAAGTTGAAGTTTAAGTGCATATTTAAAATATGTAAACTGTAATATGTGTAATATTGAATAACACCATATAGTTAAGATTATAATTGCTTGTTAGTTAACACATCAAAATAAGTGTACTTCTTTAAAGCACGACAAAAGGTGATTAAAACTATTTAAAACGTACTTTAAAGTAAAACTTTTAATTTGACATTATTAAGTACACTTTTTTTAAAAGTACTTAAGTGTGTTAAGAAACAGTCATGAATGTGTCTCTCTTTAAACAAACTTAAGTGGCCTTTTATTTGATTAATTTTATTTGATTAATTCTGTATTCTGCCTTTTTTTTTACTAGTTTGACAATTTGTTTTGTTCTTTACTTTGTTCTTGACTTTGTTCTTGTTGAAAATAAACAAGAAGTTACTATTGAACAATTTACATTTTAAATATATTTTTGTCAATTATTTTGTGTATTATTGCTTTGTCAATGAATGAAGCTCAGAATAAAGTCAAAGCAGAATTAATTGTTTATTTTTTTTCATGTTGCCAAGCAACACACAGTAGCTGTGTTCCAGAATGAATCTGTTTTTTTTTGAATGAATCAACTGAGTGAATGATTCAATCACTCACTCATAAAGATCACTGGTTTTGTTCCTGGATGAATCAGTCTTTTGAATGAATCAGTTGAATGAATGATTCACTCACTCACTCACTCACTCATAAAGACAGTCACATTTCGCCACCTACTGGCATAGCAATATAACTGCATAAAAAGTAGAGCTGTCATGATTCTTCAATTAAATTTGAGTACTCAATTATAAAAATAATACTCAATGCTTCTCCACACAACCAGTTATTATTTACATGTGCAGACTGTCTCAAACTCCACCTTTGCATATACTGTTATTATTTTAAGTGATTTTTAAGTCTATTGTTCACTTCGGTGTATTTTTATTACCGCAAAAAATTACCAAAGTACTTGATTAGTCAGAATAATCGTCCGATATCTTGATTACCAAAATAATCGTTAATGACTGCCCTATTAAAAAGTAATGAAATGTCCCCACCACTAATGCACAGACTGTGTGGAACACATAAACACAAGCTGTTATATTTTAACACTTGGGTTATTATAGATAACTAAAATGAAAGTTTCTCGAAATAAATGTTAACTGACATAAAATATACAAAAACTTATTTTATATCAGCTACTTGCCAAAGGTAAATTTCTCTTTTTCTCTATCTTTCTTTCTTTCTTTCTTTGTTTTCTTTTGTAGAAATGAATAAAATCTATATGGACATATGTTAAAAAAGAATAAAAATAGCAAAAGCTCAAAACAATATTTTTAATATTTAATTGTGTAATGAAATGTTCTTGAATGGTCAAGCGGTATAGGACAGAAGTGTGCTAAATGCTTATGACAGGCAGCTTTGTTTCTCAAGCGCTGACATGAAACAAGTTTGCTGGACCTCAGCATTTCTTTATCCTCTCTTCTGCCTACTTCTTTGCTGACAAGAAATAAGTGATAATAGTAATAGCCTTTTATTTCATTGTGTCTTTAATTCCTGCTTTATCTCTCCGGAGCTTAATAAAGCCGTTCTACCTCACTGTCAAGAACTAAAACAAACAAGGTGTGCTGGACCTGATGGAGAGGTCCAATTTGGGCCCATCTTAATAGAATCTATAATAAGCGTTCAGCTGCGCCATGATAGAATGCCACTGTATCTCTCGATAACGCTGCGAGCTCTGAGCACTCGTGACACAGCCTGATGTATCTCCGCTGATGGGCTCCGTCTCAGACTTGAGGACAGAAAAAACTGGGGCAAGTGTCCTTTTGGTTTGACCACTCTATTTGAGATTGTCAAGCCTCTCTGTTGTTTTCACTGGCTTTTTTTTGTTTGCCTCTTCCTAAACTTCTTCTTTGAGGATTCTTATTATGATAGGCTGCGCAAATACAGGCTCCAGAGAGGGTTTGACAGACTTACAGAACTTTATGATTCTTTGCTACTGATGCTTCAGAGAACACAGGAAGGACTTACTGTTTCTGTTAACGGGTGATACCTAAAGCCAGTGTACAGTACAAGAACCTGGAGAAACTGTCATATAAAACCAATACATTTTTAAAACCTCCACAGAACTATATAGAAACCTTAAGAAGTAGTAACTTAACAAAAAGCTGTTACAGTAAGTGTGGCAATAACTGTTTTCAAAGTAGTGTCTCATTTGAAAAAAAGTGAGCTTAATTGTATTGAATGTGTAGTTTATTTCAGATCTTCTGTACTATTCAGTGTAATATTCATAAAATGAATGGCCACTTAAGTGTATTTAAAGCGAGAAACGTTCATGACTGCTTGTTAACACACTTAAGTACATTTTTAAAATGTGCACTTGTCATGCTTTAATTGTGTTAAAATTAAAATTTTGTGAAAATTGTAAAATATTTTATTATAATTTGAACTGTAGTGTGTAATTCACTCGTACGTTTAATATATTTTAAATCTACTAAATCGCAGCTTCATTTGAAATGTGTAATTTCAAATATATTTAAATAAGTGACATAAGTTTCAATAGAAATTATATTAAAGTATATCATTAAAGTGTATTTTAGTTTACAACAGAAGTATCATCATTTACTCACCATCATGTCATGTTAGCTTACATTTTTTCATTTTAATTTATTATTTTAATTGTTATTTAATGTTTTAATTATTTAAATGTAAGTTTTAGTGAGTTTAATTTAACAATAATAACACTTTCAAACATATGTCAAACTACCTTTCAAACTATAATTTACCTTAAATACATTTCTTCTGTGGAAAAGGAGATATTTTAGAATTTTTTTATACAATGAAAAACAATGGGGTCCAATGTTTGGACTTCAACATCCTTTAAAGTATTTATTTATTTTTTTATTTATTCGTAGTAATAATAATTATAATAATAATAATGATATTTTCTTTTTTTCTTTTTTTTTTTCTTTTTTTCACAGAAGCAAATAGGTGAGGTTACAGGTTTAGAACAACGTGAGTAAATGATGACAATTTTTATTTAAAGCCATTTTGGCACTGAACTGAGCAGGCAAAATGCATTATAAATATATTTCTGTCATGACAGCTCTCTGATTTTAGCGTGGTAATGGATATGACAATGTTAATATATTTGGTCTTGGTGGAATAGATCTGTTACACTGCTGAACTGCAGCTGCTGTTGGTTATTGTTGTAGCTGTAGCTGCTGCAAAGCAAGTACAGGAACTTTCTACAGCCGATACATACAATGACCAACGGTGCTGCACAAGTAACATATATAATAACCTCTAGCAGATCTATACAGGTGGAGCTGGGGAAGGTGGAGGCTTTCAGAGGAACCAGCAATTTAAAGGAGAAGTCCACTTCCAGAACAACAATTCACAAATAATTAACTCACCCCCTTGTCATCCAAGATGTTCATGTCTTTCTGTCTTCAGTCGTAAAGAAATTATGTTTTTTGAGGAAAACATTTCAGGATTTTTCTTCATATAATAGACTTCAATTGTGCCCCCGATTTTGAACTTCCAAAATGTAGTTTAAATGCAGGTTCAAAGGGCTCTAAACGTTCCCAGCCGAGGAAGAAGGGTCTTATCTAGTGAAATGATTGTTCATTTTTTTCGGAAAATAAAAATTTGTATACTTTTTAAGCACAAAAGCTTGTGTCACGCCGAACGTAGGTGGAACCACAGACCCAGTGTTTACAAAGCGAACGCGCAAAGACTAAGAAAGTGCAAGTAAGTCAAACGCTGTTTACAAACAAAAAGGTACAACGATGTCGGATGATTCTGAAGTTGTAGGAGAAAATAAGATGGAGTGTTTCGCCATACTCTACCTTTTTAGCCGGAGTACACAGACGATGAACTTAGATGTGATTCGTAGTAGTGATGGGAAGTTTGGATCATTTTACCGACTCGGACATTTGAGTCTCGTTCAGCAAAATGAACAAATCTTTTTTCGAGTCATTTCGTTAATTTTAGCAAAATCAGCATCACGTGACAGCCCCATAAGATGAACGAATGACTTGAAAAACCCGAAGACTCGAAACTGGTGAGCTAATTCCAGTACAGAACCTAATAGGATGTTGTGCAATTCCAGAACAACAATTTACGAATAATATACTCACCCCCTTGTCATCCAAGATGTTCATGTCTTTCTGTCTTCAGTCGTGAAAAAATTATGGTTTTTGAGGAAAACATTTCAGGATTTTTCTCCAAATAATGGACTTCACTGGTTCATTGGATTTTGAACTTCCAAAATGTAGTTTAAATGCAGCTTCAGAGGGCTCTAAACGATCCCATCCGAGGAAGAAGGGTCTTATCTATCTTATCTTATCTATCTCTTATCTTATCTCAGTGCTTTTTTTTCGTAAAATAAAAAATTGCATACTTTTTAAGCACAAAAGCTTGTGTAGCACAGGCTCTGGGATGCACGTCCACGACGTTACGTACTATTGAATCACGTCGAAAGGTCACACCGAACTACAGACCCAGTGTTTACAAAGCGAACACGCAAAGACGAAGGAAGTGCAAGTAAGTCAAACGCTGTTTACAAACAAAAAGGTACAACGATGTCAGATGATTCTGAAGTTGTAGGAGAAATAAGTTTTTCACCATACTCTACCTTTTGAGCTGGAGTACACAGACGATGAACTTAGACGTGATTCGTAGCATCGTGGACGCGCATCCCATGGTCTGTGCTACACAAGCTACAAATCTTTATTTTTCGAAAAAAAAAAATGACAGATCGTTTGTAAATTGTTATTCTGGAAGTGGAGTTCTCCTTTAAGGGTTAACGCTGTGAATATTATCAGTTTGCGTTAACGACCCATCACCTACGATTCTGGTATGAACAGTACTGACTAATATTGCATTAATGTCGCTGCTCTACTTGCGCTGCTTATACAGTACGTGCAGCGCAAAACAAACCTGAACGCGTAGGTCTTCCACAGCACTCGAAGTCTAGTATGCTGACAAAAGTTTCACGAGAAGTTTATATAGAAAGACACGTATCCTAGAAACAATCTGGCAGGTCTAAGGAGCTGGAGCGGTTTCATCTATTGACAGCTCAGACGTGGCTCACTCTCTCGTTGCTTAATCCTCAATGACAGGAAGTTCTGTCAGACTCTTTTCTTGCATTTCTCACCACAAGTCTGAGCAGACCAACTTTAATTTCACGGGCACCTGTTCCACCGTGTTTGGAGGGAAGAAACAGACAAATGGCCAAGCTTATGTAACCACTGGGATCCGGCCAGAAATTCACAGGAAGCAGAAAATGTTCGACACAAGCCTATTCTCCCATGGCTTGCGCCTTGATTGCATGTGTGCGCTGTGATATGAGGTGTTCACGCTCGGCACAGAGCGCAGAATGAAGGAGGCCGGTCGAGCCGCTCCATTTCGAGTGTCCGTTCGCCACCCTGCTTGTTTAATGTACAGACATGGACTGGATGATAAATAGACACACCGCTGCAAGACTTATTTTCTTGCCCACAGAGGAATACATAGTGCAGAAAGGTTGCATGTGTGTAGAAATGCATGAAAAAAATCAATGGAAACAAAACAAAGCATGTGTGCTTATGAGTTCTGTGTGTTTTTGCTTCTCTGTATTATTGACCTCTGACTTTCCATGTGCCGTTCTTTATTTGGAAAAAAATATGGTTAGGCTTGACGCCCGTTGTTTTGTGGAAACTCAGAAATCAGCATTTCTTTGGATAACGCATGTGTTTTCATGCACGCGTGCAGACGGCCCGACTAAGCATTTACCCGCTCACGCGACGGCCCAGATGAAACGATACTGAATTTTGCCAATCAAGTCTATTCCAATTGGATTAAGACAAAGCCGGTCAAATGACAGACAATGGCTTCAAATGTGGTTTTGTTTGTTTACGCCGCCGAAATTTACTGACTCATCATCCCTCGAGGCACCAAGTCAGCGATTATGCGGGAACTAGTTTATCCATTTAGTATCTAACGTTTCATGCAACTGGGAGGAAAGCTGACTTGTCTGTTAAAGAAATAGTATGCTCAAAGGAAAATCGTGTCGTTATTTATTCATCCTCATGTGTTTTTACACCTGTATGGCTTTATTCTGTTAATTTTAAAAGGCTAGTTTGGCCGAAAATGAATATTCTATTATAATTTACTCACCATCATGACTTCTGTGGAACATAACAGAAGATATTTTGAGAAATGTCTTGGTGATGCTTTGTTTATTGTCTATATAATGTAAGTCAATGGTAACCAAAATTATGTGGTTACCAACATTCAGTTTTCAAACAATTTTCATTTTTGCGTTAATGAACCAAATTTAATGTTTTTAGGTACTTAATTTCATGTTAGTTAATGCAATTAAATGAAAATGTATTATAGTTTATATCAAATAAATTTAGCTGAACTAAGTACAGTTGAAGTCAAAAGTTTACATACACCTTGCAGAATCTGCAAAATGTTCATTATTTTACCAAAATAAGAGGGATCATACAAAATGCATGTTGTTTTTTATTTAGTACTGACCTGAATAAGATACTTCACATAAAAGACATTTACATATAGTCCACAGGAGAAAATAATAGTTGAATTTTAAAAAATGACCCCGTTCAAAAGTTTACACTTAATACTGATTCTTAATACTGTGTTGTTATCTGAATGATCCACAGCTGTGTTTCTTTTGTTTAGTGATAGTTGTTCATGAGTCCCATGTTTGTCCTGAACAGTTAAACTGCCCGCTGTTCTTCAATAAAATCATTCAGGTCCCATCAATTCTTTGGTTTTTCAGCATTTTTGTGTATTTGAACCCTTTCCAACAATGACAGTGTGATTTTGAGATCCATCTTTTCACACTGAGGACAACTGAGGGACTCATATGCAATTATAACAGTGTGTTTAAATGCTCACAGATGCTCCAGAAGGGAAAACGATGTGTTTACAGCAAGGGGTGTAAACAACACAAAAATGCTGAAAAACCCCCCAAAAATTGTGGAACCTGAAGGATTTTTCTGAATAACAGCGAGCAGTTTAACTGTTCAGGACAAACAAGGGACTCATGAACAACTATCACTAAACAAAAAACAAACAAACAACAACAACAAAACAGCTGTGGGTCTTATTCAGGTCAGTACTACATAAAAAAATAACATGCATTTTGTATGATCCCCTTATTTTGGTAAAATAATTAACATTTTGCAGATTCTTCAAGGTGTATGTAAACTTCTGACTTCAACTGTACTGAATCTTCAATATTTCATAATTACTTCTATTGTCTTTGAAATATGGTTAAAGTACTGCTTAAAGTCCTGCATTTATGATAAACAAAAACATACTTGAATGTCATTTTTGTTGAAACTTGCCATTATGGAATTATATTTGTAATTGCACATTTGTAATAATGGAGTTGCATTTTAACACTACACTAATTTATAATCAGGTATTTTAGAAGTCATTTACTAGTCAACTCCAAATAAGTGTACTTTTAAAGCACAACAAAAGAATATTAAAACAACAATTGTAAAATAAAACTTTTAATTTAAAATTTACAAAGTGTGTTATGAAACAGTCATAAACTTAAATGGCGTTTATATCGTTGCTTATATCTGCAAGTACTTTTTTTTTTCCTTTTAATATTTGAAGATTTTCAGTGATTTAATAAGTTAAATTTCCATTCCTCACATAATGGCGTCGTTTTATGGTGCGCTTTCATTTTACTGAAAAAAAGCACCCAAGACATTCTTACAAATATCTGCTTTTGTTTTCCTCGGAAGAAAGATAGTCATACAGATTTGAGCAGGCATGTAGGCGAGTACAGTGGGGTAATTTTTTTGTTTGGGAAAATGATTCCTTTACTAAAGTTGATTTTCCTGTCTAGTTGTGTTGTTTTTGTTTCAGTTGGCTCTTGGCTCTTCTTTACCTAATACCGTTCACCGACGGCAGGAGGCAATGTTTACATTGAGCATCTATATCTCGATTTCGTCCTGCATGGTTTTTCTCCCCACGACTCCTCACTTTTCCATTCCCTCCCTCTTTTCCTTTCTGTTTCTGGGTGATGTACGCTCGGTTAGTCACTGCAGATGTTACTGTAATGATGCAGAAGGCTCTCACACAATCAGACAGAACGGGAGAAAGAGCCAGGCGAAATTAGTCAAAATTACTTTGTCATTACCCTCCTCATTGCTCCTGTAAGTAGTCTGCATTTGCCCGCGATTAGACGAGAGTTGTACATGTGGTGTAATGTGGCTTTTCCCTGGCTAAACCTTTGATATTTGCTGCTTTGAGATGTTTTTTGTCTTTTCTCTGGCTTTTATTCTGTTATTACGGCTCGGGCTCCAAGGATGCTGATTGCAGAATAACAACATGCTCCAGAGGTGATGCGCAGCTGTACGTCAAACACAAACACACACGTCCTGATGCTCCCTAACCATCCTCCAGTTCCCTCTGTGCTCCGTTATGACATCTAGTGGGAGCTAATTATTGCATATTGGCTGATTAGTAAGGTGTGCCTCATTTAAATCTCTTTTATTTGTGTTTTTGTGAAAACATGCTTTCATTTTCTGAATCACAGCGCCTCTGGATCTGAATCATACTCTACTGTGGTGGATCACTCCAGGGATGAATTTTTGTGAATCATTTAGCGCCAGGCTTTTAAATCAACATCACAAGCAGTTTTACTTTTGTATTGTGGCATATTTCAAGTGAAATGGGGACAAATTGAAAGATGAGTCTTGCTTTATTAGTCAGAGTGACGTCAGCCGAAAAGGAAAGTTATTTTTTCAAATAAAAGACTGTGATAACATACTTTGGATTCTTTCTTGTGAAAAAGAAATGCACTTTAGCATACTTTTTAAAATGGCGTATTACGGCAAAAATTATAAATATGTAACTGTGATCTGAATGTTATATTTTCATATACCTAACTGCATGTGAATTGCAATTAAATGAAAACGTGTTACTGTTTAAGGTTTCATTACATGCAGTTAGCAAAACTTCAGAGTGATTTTTGACGCACTTAAGTAGAACTTAAGTAGAAGGGACTATATGTAGTAGGGATGTGCGTCTTTATAACTGAGGCCTATGCGATACGATACATTCAAGATACATATGAAGCAGATACCGATGCGATACGATACGATTCTCCTATTACAATGCAGTACGATCCGATTTAATTTTAGATTCAACATGATGTGACTCAGTGCAATACGATGCAATGGAAAAAATATGCGATGCAATTCAATACGGTAAAGATAAGGGATGTGCCTGAATCTGAAAACCATGTTCGGAAAAGAAATGATGTGTACTGCGGAAGGGAATTAATACGAAATGGGGGGAAACATGTATTTCAATGCCTTCTCTTGCAGTTATATAATTGGGTAATAGGGCTGCCTCCTATTTGTCAACTAACTGTTTGTCGATGAGAAGAGGCTTGGACATCCAAAATTTTATTAGTCGCTTAGTTGGAGAAAAAAAAATTCCACAGGAAGTGGCGAAGTTATGCAGACGGACAGATCGTTAATGGCTGGTGTGTGTTAATATAGTAGTCTAGATCAGGTAGGACATCCAAACGCTCACCTATTATTTATCAACCTCAAATATGGCCTTTTATCTGAAATATGTAAGTAGTAGCAGCTTTACATGGCTGCTTAATGTAATGTTAACCTAGAAAAATGTGCGTTAATCAGTTGTCTGTGCGGAGTGTGGAAGCTGAACAGTAGTGTGCTCGCTGCATGACACTGCATAGCTCTTAAATTTTTTGGTTATACAGATAAAAGTAATACATTTTAAATTTGTGAAGACATTTATTTGTGTGCACACAGAATAACAACAAAACGTTGTGCTTTTGTAAAATAATGAAAGTAAACAGGATGGGCTTTCTGGTGTCTCAGTCTCCATCTCCGCCTTTGAACTTAAGTGCGAAACTTCGAAACTCTGTGTATACTTGCCTTAAAGACACATATTTTCTCCATAGAAAAATATCTATGGAGAGTAAAATGTCTACTTTCAAATGGAAAGCAAATATTGTCAGATTATGAAACATACAGGCGCATCCACTACTGCAGAGATTATGAGTCAGTGTCTCCGAATTCATCTATTAAGCTGAAAACAAAGAAAGTGCTACTTTATCAATAAACTACTAAAAACGTTAATGCAGTCTCCTTGCTGTTTTTCCCTGACACATTCATAATTATTTTATTTGCCGTGTGCTGTGGCAAGCTTTTTTTGTGTTCGCTTGAGCGCACTTGCTTTTTGCTTTCACTTTCAAGGTTTGCGATCACACATACTACGTGTATATTATGGAGATGCAGTACTTATTGCATCTTTTATCATCTTTTTATGCCAATGTATGAATAGCTTGTAATGAAACTTAAAAAAAACAAGACCTTCCCAAAACTGTCTATGAAGAGAAGGACAGGCTACCGCCAGCAAGCAGCTAACCATGTCCCTTGAGCAGCTCTGTATTCATTTCCAAGAGGAGAAATCAATCTACATATAAAATATTGCTCACAAATTATTGGTCACTTTCTAAATAATAAAAGTGCAGCACATCTACTTGTAATTATATATATTAATAAATAGTGTTTACCTATGCAGATATGTTAGAAATAATGCATCAAGATTCAAATGCCAAATTGTATCCAAAGCACACTTCTTAAATAGATGTATTGCATCGTTAACTTTTATGCAGATGCACCAATGCAAATCAGTGAATCTTACCATCCCTAATATATAGAATTCAGGAACCCTTATTAGCGACACCGGTGGCCGTTAAGTGAACTGCAGCCAGAAACTTATTTGCCTGTTGCTTGGAAGTAAAAACATGTTGGAAATACATTTGATTATGAAGTACATTTGAGACAGACTATATAGATCTGGCTATGTGGGACCAGAGTTTAAATTAATCCATTTTTATTGCATGACACATTGGCATCACAGTGCAGAATAGCTTTTTCGGCATTAACCTGAACATTGTATGAGCATTTGCTTTGAATGAGAGACTCGTAGTAACGTGCGTAAACATCACATCCTTTTGATTTTCCAGCCAAAAATCTCCCAAGTCCTTCTCTTCATAGACAAGTTGGAGAACGTCTCGTTTTTCTTTTTTATTTCATTACAAGCTATTCACACATTGGCAAAAAAACAAAAACAAAAAACAAACAAACAAACAAACAAACAAAATGTGTCTCGTCGAAGACTGACACGTAAGAGATGAAATTGTTGGATAAAGTTGTTATTTTTGTTTTCTTTGTGTACAAAATAATTCTTGTAGCCTCTTAAATTACGGTTGAACCACTGATGTCACATGAACTGTTTAGAAAGCTCTTGGGTTTCATCAGAAATATCTTAATTTGTATTCTAAAGATGAACAAAGGTCTTATGGGTTTGGAACAACATGAGGGTAAGTAATTAATGACAGAATTTTCATTTTTGGGTGAATTATCCCTTTAACATTATATTATCTGCAACTACAGTTTTTAAAACTACACTAAATATTGTAAAAGTTGATGTCATGTTGACTTCAATGTTATACTTTCCACTTTCTCACTTTTCCTTTAGTCCCCTTGAACAGTTCTAGATTTAAAAAGCGAAAGTCTCAAGTGCTGCTTTCAAAGAACTATGGCTGTCGAACAGGTATGAGGTGATTGGTCTGGTCCAACTCCTCGACTATGTGCCAGAAACACTATGCTAAAAACACTTGGATTTGAGAGAGTGCAGCTGATATTACACAGGCACAAGTTCTAGCTACAGTTTCGGGCTTCACTTGCAGGAATGATGGGATCGCTTTACACAGAGCTGTGGGAATGAAAAATGCAACCTCCTCACAAAGCGCTGCAATCAGAAACCTGGAAAGGTGGAAGCTGGCGGTGCCAGAGACACAGATATGAGCCTGTGTCAATCCCTCACATGATAAAATGGCCAACCGAGTGAGTCTATGTGACCACGTTACACAAATAGAAGTATTATTCTGTCACCAGATACTCCGGACATGATTAAGATGCTCTGTGGTCACTTTAGTGACGAGGCTGTAACTGTAGAGTCGCTTCATACTGTAAGTAGTGAGTGTGTTTGGAATATAATACTACTATACTGCCTATATATTTGCAAGCTACAACAGTATACTTTTCCCATTCAAAATGGATGTGAGAAAACGTGAAAACACAATGTAATTCAAAACTTTGCAAACAAAAGTATCCTGTAGCTATTTCTAACTGTGTAACCTCTTTAAAATAATCAAAATTATTTAAAATTATTTTTAGGAATGCACTGCAAATTCTGGCTGATAAGACGAAAATAATTTATATTTTAGTTTAGTTATTTTTCTTAAATATATACATGCATCAGTGTAGTACACACACACATATTTTATGTAAACACAAACTTTCATTTTGTATGCGATTCATTGCGTTTAATCACTTGACAGCCCTATTATTCAGTGTTTAATACAGAATAATTTTTGAAGAAATCCCAGTAATAAAAATGTAATGAATGTGTTGTGCATCTCTAGTTGTTTTGCATTTTAAATCTAAATTTAAGTAAAAATATTTTCCCATTTCGCGGTCTGATCACAAAATGAATTATGTAGATGTTTCATATTACCTCTATTCCCAAACATTTTTTGTCAGCCAAACCACTTAGATGTAAAATATTTATGCAATATTTGCTTGAAGTACCCTCTTGGATTTTAAAAGTAATATTTCAATAATTTAACATCACATAATAGTAATATTTTTTGTGTTTTATTATTAGAATACTTTTTTTGTTTCGTATTTTAACACAATATTAGCGTGCAGATTTGTTAATCATGCTGTGTTCGTAATGTGTAATGATAAAAATAGGAAATGTGTATTTTCGGTTTCCATAAAACGCTTGTTCTCTTTTTTGCCCTGGTGCTTTATTTTAAGCGCACATTAAATACTGTTTATAGCCTGTATTGCCGGTCTTGTAGTGTTATAATTAGCTTTGCTTTCCAGCCAGAAGTCTCACTGTGAGTTACCATAACCACCTCTTCCACTCTTAGACACCCTTTTCTCTCTTCCAAGTCAGCAGGGGCAGACAGACGCTCGGAGAAAATGGAAAGTGTTCTCTTTTACCCCAGCGGTGTCTCTCTCTCCAATAGTTGCGCTCGCCTTATATAGCACACGCTCCTCCCAAAATAACTTCCATTTCAGCCGAGTACAATGGACGGAAGGAATCTCACCCATGCAGCCAAAATGATTCCACATGGAGAACCGGCGTGCGTCATCCCAAAATTATCCCTCTGTGACGTCACAGCCCGGTGCCCTCGCATGGGCGGATGCAGCGATGGGACCCGTGCCAGCCTGAGCGTGTGAGGCTCTGACGTCTCGTACTCAAGGCGCCGTGCCAGCGAGTGCTTTCTGTGCAAATGAAAAGGCACGCGGCGAGAGATTCGGACAGATCGGTTACCGACTCGGTCGGTGTCTGTGAGAGGAGTCATGAATAGATGGATTTGATTTACCACATGCGGTCGAGAGATCGCATCCCCATTTTCACGGCTCAGTCAAGGGCAGGGTATTTCGTGTCAGTGGCTCATCTGATATGGAAGGCAGACGGGGCCAAAAGTCTTTAAACGGAACGTGTCAGCATGAACTGTTTGGCTGTGTTAGCGCGACATGCACAACGTCCAATGCAGTGGCTGTATTTGAGACTACATATTGCATATGTAATGCGCCAATGCAGCAAACATCATGTTTATGCATGGAGTAGGGCCCTATGTCACGGAATTTGCCAAATTTTGGATGAATAAATCAAAAGGCGATATGGACTAGCGTCTGTGAATATTAAATAGCGAAAGACTATTTAAATATTTAAATCCTGCCTGTTTTGCATATTTATGTGTAAATGAATGATTGGTTTTGTTTACTACGCGCATACTGAAGCACATGTGATGCTTACTGTGTTTTCAGCTTCTGCTGCCTCAATATATAAGTACATGAATGCATGAACATGATCTCTAAAGATCTCCAACTGCCCTGAAAGTCACTTCATGAGCATTTTGCCATTTCTTGTGGCAAAACGAAAACTATCGTCATAATATACACAAACAGAAACTTAAAGGTCTTCACAGCAACCCATCAAAGTAAAAGTTTGTTTATTCTTGAAGAAATTCTGACAGAAATGTATTACTTAATGTAATGATAGTACTACTACTACCAACTAAATTATTATTATAACATTATTTTTAAGGAATTCTTACCAGAATTTATTACCAGAATAGTTTTCTGAAAAAAAATTAAAAAATAAAAAAAATAAATAAATAAATTAAATAATAATAAATTTGTTTTTTATATGTATATAAAATCAATTATTTAGAGATACTTTTGATTATTAAAATGTAATGAAACCATTCAAATGGAATCCAGAAAATGAATGTAAAATAGAGAGTTTGGTAAAAATAAAACTAAATTTAAGAAAAAAATAAAATGTATTAGGGCCTTAAAAATTTTATTTTTGTTAAACTTTTAAAGGGGTCATATTATGCTCTGTGAGGCACTTTTTATTATGCATGGATGCATATTACTGGATTTGTTTTGGACTGCTGAGTAGAAACACCCGTCTATGCAGTTCTAAAGCTTGGGAGTGCCAGGAAAATTTATTAACATAACTCTAATTGCATTTGTCTAAAAGAAGAAAGTCATATACACTTAGGATGTATGGAGGGTGAGAAAATAATATGCTACAGTAGTGTTGGGTCCTATCATCAGCCTGCGAGATCGCCAATACGTGATATTATCGTGCTAATGTATTTAATTATTTACATACTTATTTTCATTGCCCGAAACCAGCTCCAGCATAAGGCTAAAAGCAGCCTAATGTTTTTACTATGACTTAATTTGTATTTAACATGACAACAATTGAATAAAAACATTGTAACTTTCCAATTATAATGCTTACATTTCCATTCAAAAAGCAGCTACAGAAAGCAAGCAGAAAACATCACTGATTAGCTTAGCCTGGTCTAGTGCAAGTTTATGCATTTTAAAAAACACTTGCGTTATAAGTAATACTATCTACACTGTATGATGAATAAATCTCTTACCACACACTGCACACGTCTACGGCGTGGTTCTGACACAGCCACCGGAGCTGATCGCGGCCACTTTAGTCAATGCTTGTGTTTATACCCGCCGCGCTGCGGCTCGTTGAAGCATCCCAGAAGTGGCTCTCCACGCTGCATTGCTGAAGTTAGTCTGATCCCCCACCTCGTCCCCACCCACCCCCAACCACTTGAATTTCTGTGTTGTGACATCATAACATCCGGAAAACAAATGCTGTAGTCCAAAGGAGCCGTTCGTTGTAGTTCTTGAAAAGGGATTTTTTTAAAAAACGAAATATCTCCCTTTGGAGTGGACTTTGAGATTTGTAACTTTGTAGATCTTTTTTATGCCCAAACATACACGCCACACACGGACTAAAATGGAAGAAATGAAAAAGTGTAATAGCACCCCTTTAATAAATTGCTTGTAAGTTGTTTAAGTTTCATGATTTCCATTAATTAGACATGCTTTTTTATTAATAAAATTTTATTTAACCATTAAAAAAGATTAGAAAAATGTAAAAAAAAAAAAAATAAAATAAAAAATAACAGATTTCATAGGGCTCTAATGAAGGATGTCGTAATGGTACACTGGTAAGCACATGTGCAAACATAAGATGTTAAATTTGTTATATTTAATACAGTCAGTCTTTTAATGATTTTCCATGTCCTTTTGAGTCATTTTGTTCAACATTCTGTTTTAAGTTAGTTTGCTCTAGCACAGTAGATATCGGTTAATGCAAACAAACAGTGCGTGTTGATATGATAAAATTTTGCACGTTCAGTTTAAAGATTTTTGGCCCTGTCTGCCTTCCGTAATCTGACATATTGAATGCCTGTGATGTAACCGAGGCCCTTACTTTAGCTCGTTCCCCATCAGACGACTCAGCAGGGGCGTAGACGTGTGTGTGTGTGTGTGTGTTTGCGTGTCGGGTTATGGATGTGCCCCCTAAGAATAGCGCTGATCACAGAGTAGCGTCTCTTTTGCTCCCTGCCATTTTTAAATTATTGACTGCAGATGCTGCCAGCCTCCATAAGATCATTCTGGCCCCTCGAGCCGGGCAAATGGTGGCTGGGTTATTAAAAGCAAATCAAATTTCCCAGGATTGTTTCATCATCCTGTTACTTTTACACCACGTGTATACACGGTGGCGTACCTGTTTGAAGATAAGCTATATATTTGGCTCCGTGCATGTTGGTGTATGTATGTGTTTATCAGTGAAGACTGGATTTCAATTTGGAATGGATTTCATGGGTTTCCATTGCAACTGGGCATTTACATGTAGATATAGAATAGAGTGGAATAGAATAAAATATAATTTACTGCCCCATTTTTAGGCAATTTGGCTCGATTTGCTGTTGTATCGCCACCCTCCATTGCCAAAGATCACAAATGCTGCTCACAAATTTTGCATAATTCCCACTATGAGACCAGTTATGAAGTGTGAACACTTTCAAAGCTTGGTTTTGCTTTCTGTCTCTCATATACACTCTATAAACTGCTGGGTTTAAATCTGGGGTAAAATATGAACAAACCCAGCGGTTGTTTTGACCCAGTGGTTAGGTTAAATGTTTAACCCAACCTTCTGTATTAACCCAACTATGAAAAAGTCAGTAAACCCCATTCAAAAGTGTTTAAAAAGTCTGCTTCCCTATGTTTAACACTGATAATACGTTTTGGCCTATATTATTTTATTTTATTTTATTATTTTATTTTCAATTTTGACCGCAAAACAGACATTTTGATGACCCCATAAACTCACTGAATGAAGTCCATTTTGTTCTACATAAAATAAATTAATATTGAAATAAAATAAAATAAAATTATGACTATAAGAACTGAATGGAAAACACTCCAACACACACCAGTTCTTTTAATTATGTGTTACATAAAGTCAATATTTTAGCCACAATGCTGAACCAACAGAGACATTTACAAAACACAGTATTTAAGACCAAGTCATGAAAGTTTCTGTGAAATCAAAATAAATTTAGTAAATATGCCAATTAATTTCAAAGGGAAAACAAGTTTTCATACCTCATTGACATTTGTTCTTGTACATTAAACATAAATTCACTTATTTTTGTTCAGTTTCTCAGAAAACAAGACTTCATATCTTCATTTTGCATTTCAAGCAAATGTATCTTGTTTTAAAGATAGCTGTATTGGAAAACATGACAAAAATACTGAAGATTTCTTTTTTTTTTTTTTTTTTGCAGTGCATGCAACTTTTAATGCCATGACTTTATGAATTTAAGACTTTCTACTCTGATTGAAGACCTTTTTAAGGTCTTGATTTGTGAAATGCTGAAATAAGACCTTTAGAGACCTTTTTAAAGGAAATAAAGGAAATAGAAAACTAAAAAAAGAAAGAAAGGAAGGAGAATGCAAAACATCCACACGCACACAAAGGGATAGCGAGTGAAATGACTGTACACATTGTTGCAAAAAGGACACTTTAAAATGATTTTAAGAAGTATATATCAAATTTTCATGAACAATAGTTGGATAATATCTAAATAAATATCTAAAGATAACTAAATATCTAAAAAAATAAATAAAAGTTGCTTCGGTCAAGAGAGGAGTTTGAGGATTTTGTTTTTCATTTTATAATGCAGAATGACAAATCATAAATACTTTTTTATCAAAAATACTCTTTCACTCATCATTCGAAGTTTAAACCGAATCACTAACCCTAGGTATAAGAAATAGTAATAGCTTTGGCAAACACCACTAATTTGGAACCGAAATGACAGATGTTGGGATTGAGCAGCAATGACAGCTTAACGCATCTTGAGGTCATCTTGATCATTAAAAATGGGAGTAAAAATCGTCAGCAAGGAAGGTCTAACCTCCAGCCTTCATTTATTGAGCCTTGGTGGTGAATCACATGCCTCTTATCACAGAGACTGAACAATAGCAGACATTCAGACCGTTCAACTGGGTTTAAGAAAGATAATAACAGGGACGCTAACCATTTATTTTGCTCTAATATGGCAACTGTGTCAGCAGCTTTTACTTGTCTGAGCAAAGTATGAGAAAACAAGCCATTTTATTGTGAGGCAGAACGCAGTCGCTCCGGGGTCTATCACTTTAATGGGTTTGTCTATTACTGGCTTGATTTTAAAGTCAATATAAAGGATTCTCACATTGTAACTTTAATTGCAAAAAATTCCCTTTTTACGAGCTCTTCTTCAAGTTCAGTGTTCAGGTTTATTTGTGTGTACTGGCTGAAAGTGGCCGTTTTAAAATCGCTCCTCGCCTGCAGCCATGTTCCTTTTAGATTCTCCATCTCGCTTCTTGATCTCAGCGCAGGTAAACAAACCTTTTTCAAACCTTAGGAGGTTCTTAACTCTTCAACCAAATCAGAGTGAGAGACTCCCTAAGTATATGATAGATAAATAGATGATAGATAGATGATAGGCAGATAGATAGATTAGATGAGTAGAGAGATAGATAGATACCTTAAAGGAATATACTTAAGTGTGAACTGAATGTAATATTTTCAGACACTGTTAATTGCAATTCCATGAAAATGTATTATTATAATATGAATGTGTTAAATGCATTAGTTGAACTTTAGAGTGCTTTTTGACCCACTTAAGTGGGACTTTAAGTAGAACAAGTAATCTTTATTTGTCATTTCATAATTACTTCAGTTGTCTTTGAAAAATGGTTAAAGTGCTGTTGAATGTACTGACAAGCATTTATAATAAACTAAATCTATTTTATTGATATTTCTTTAAAAAGGCTTTAAAATATTTTTTTGCAAGAAATTGCAAGTAAATTTCACAATTATTTACAAAGGAATGGAAAACAGTCATAAAAGTGAACTCAAGTCACTTTAATGGCCTTTAATTTAATTAATAATATGTAAGTGTTATTAGTGGTTGTTTTTATAAGGTTGCTTTTAAGTACTCTTAAAAAACTGCTCTCAAGAAAACATTATTAAAATATGAAGTATAATGAAAAGGAAAGGAAAGGAAAGGACATGATGTGTGGCCAAGTATGGTGACCCATACTCGGAATTTGTGTTCTGCATTTAACCCATTAATTCTTACTTTAAACTATTTAAAAGTGTACTTAAGAAACATAGCCATAAAGGTGAACTCTTTAATTCACTTAAGTGGCCTTTAATTGAATTAATATTATGTAAGTGATATAAGTAATTGTTTTTATAAGGGTACTTTTAAGTACTCTTTGAAAAAAAAAAAAAAACTACTCTCAAGAAAACATTAAAATATGAAGTGTAATTAAAATGTAAAATAAAAACTTTTAGTTCTTAAAGTAAATCTTTAAACTATTTAAAAGTGTACTTAAGAAACATAGTCATAAAAGTGAACTCTTTAAGTCACTTAAATGGCCTTATGTAAGTATTATAAGTAGTTTTTTTTTAAACAGTTTTAACAGTTTTAAGATTTGAAGTACAGAAGTTACAAATTAAGCACATTTCTTTTTCACAAGATGTCATTAGCTGTTTCCATCACCCTGTTTTTATGCACATTTTGAAGTATCGCATGAGAAACGAGCAATGGAAATGCTCGATTTCGAAAAAAAAACAACAACCCTTAATTTGCAAACAAGTTTTTACGCTCGCTTGAGGTGGTTTTCGACTTGTGCAAAAAAGATTAATGTAAATAATGGTAGATGGAATCGCATTTTGCGAATAAATTCCTCTATCTCTTCAAAAAAGTCATATAACTTTGTGCTACTGGATGGCAGAACCTGACTAACCAGTGGAGCGAAATGTAGTTATGGTCATATTTTATGTGATATTCCAATGTTGTGCTTGGGTTAAATTCACAACTTTGGATGGAAACCCGACTACTCTTTTATAAGTTATAATGCTTTTGAATTTCAGTGAATGTCCATCTTATCTTAGTTATAAAAAAGAAAATACCCCTGATCTCCCCTGTTTGAAAAGAGAGAAAAGCATTATAAGCATGCAAAAATGTTTTCCTTTGACTATGAAAGGTTCATTAAATGCATGCGCTGTACATGTAGATGTCAGCGTGTTATTTCAGAAGTCGCTGTCACAGCTGCACAGACAGATTGAGGGCACTCAGAGTGACAGCGATGACTGATAGTATGACCACAGCCTGTCATCGCTCAGCCGACTGCCTCTTGAGCCACATGAAGAGCGTTTTCTTAGCGGGGGAGTGTTAAAGGTGTAAATGAAGAGTGTTGCTATTAATCCATATCCATGACTCACTCGACATTTAGGACAGGGCAAACAGGGCTTAACAGTACGGTTGACCTAATGACCCAAGATCAGTGAGAGAGGGACAACAGAATATTGAGCATTATTATTGCAGATTTTGTTGTTGTTAAGGGGATGTAGCCTAGCTTGCTAACATACATAGATGAGGATTTGTTAAATACCTTGTGATAGTCTTAAAAATCATTAGCTACAATGTGTCTGAAATTAACATATTAGTAACGTTTTGTATCATATGCCATTGTTTTCCATAAAAAAGTGTTTTTATGAATTTATAGCTGACATAGAGGGGCATAAGGTGTATGATTCCCAAAGATTACTGCAAATTTAAACAAATATAGTAAACTAATGAAATATATTCCCCATGTGAAAAACAAGTGCACTTAATTGTATTGAATGTGTTTTAAAATCTTAAAAATATATTTTAAAATGGTACTTAAGTATACACTAAAGTACACTTTTAAAAAGAGCGCTTGTAAATGTGCTTATAAATTTCACAAATAATTACAAAGAAACAGAAGACATTTAAGTAGAAAGACTAAAATAGTATTTTCTTTTAAAAAAATACTCCAATAATCTGTTTTATTTACAACTTTTTTTTTTTTTTACATCTTACACATTTGTAATGAAGTTGCAATTTAGTACAGCTAAAATATTAATTTAAAATATAATATTGAATAACAAACTGCAGTTACATTTATAATCAAGTGCTTTACATGTGCTTTAGTATGTTAGTCAATACATCAAAATATTATTAAAATACCAAATATAATTAAAATGTAAAGTAAACTTTTAATTGGTAAAGGAAAACTTTTAACTATTTCAATCTTAAAAATATATTTAAAAAACAGTACTTAAGTACACCTTTTAAAAAAAAAAATTATAATGTCAGAATAAAACTGATTAAATATTTACTTTAAACTACATTTAAACAATTGTTTTAATAAACATTTTTCATGCTTTTAAAAAAGTACACTTTTAGTATGTTGACTAACATACTAAAGCACATGTGAAGTACTTAATTATAATTTTAACCGTCATTCAATATTACATTTAAAGTTAATATATTGTAAATGTACTTAAGTGCAACTTCATCATTACAAATGTGTAATTACAAATATATTTAAATACATGACATACAAGTTTCAATAGAAATTAATGGTAGTTTACCATAAATGTTTGTCAGTAAAATCTACCATACACTTTAATCAGATTTCAAAGACATTCAAGATAATTACATGTAAAATCGAACTTAAAGCTCTGCCTAAGTGGTCAAAAAGCACTTTAAAATTCAGCTAATAATATATAATATATAATTTTACACTATAATACAAGCAGTTAACATGCAATTATGTGTCTGTCAAATTACATACAGTATGCACTTAAGTGCATTCTTTTAAGATATATTTTTTGCCTAATCATTACGTTTTTTTTTGTTTTGTTTTTTAAACATGCTAAAGTGTACTTTTTTTTTATAAGGAGGCCAGAGGAAAAAAAAAAAAAACATACTTTTGAAACTTGCAACAGATCACGGCTAGGAAACTCTTGACATTTAAGTAAGTTATACATTTATAACAATATTCTGCACATATATAATCAAATAGTTAATAATGTAATTCTATACAGGCTTAGTAAGAGAAATGTTTCTTATGTTATAAGCTTTTACAGTCATAGGCTACAGAAAGAACGAGGTAGGTAGCCTAATATCAAAGAGTGATTGTGACGGCAGCATTTGACTAGATCTAACGCTGAGCTTCTGTGATTGAAGCGTCATGAAATATTTATGTGCCTCATAATTTTTAGGTGTCCATATTCCAGTCATTCCAAGGAAACTAAATGGAGAACCACAGAACATAATGCATTCTTATGTCTCCTTTATGCAAGGTTGTCCTCATTTTTATATAATATTACTCCTAAACGCTCGCCATTAAGCTAGAGAATTGTTCTGTATCATCTCAGGTCGGAATGAATACATCTCACAAATGCATCCATGTTTTTTCGCATTGTAGAGCATGTATTGTGGATCTATTCACAATTCACAATACTTGCATGCCCGTGCCAATCAGACAACCGTCCTGCAGCCGGTGTGCCAAAACCTGCAGGAAACCCAATACGGGCCATGCTGAGTGTAGTTTATCTTCACAAATAATTGTAGCGAGGAAATAGGAAAAAGCCGCAGTGTGAGTCAAAGGAACCCGAAATAAACATTGCAGGTATGGGGTACGTGCTGCGGCGCTGCTGTATTAGAATAACAGTGCCAGCTTTAGTAGACTGTGATTGCCGCTGCCCAATACCGTACATCAGCGGGACTTACGGCTCGGAGCATTTCACTGCCAGCTATTCTAGAAATATATGGAGAGCGCATGGACCGCATGTTTTGGCCCTCACCATCTCTAGTGACCAGATACATTTTCACAAGAATTGGATTAATGGATCCATGCGGTCCTTGGCACAGACGTTGTGTTGCTAAACAAATCGAATTATAAATAAACTGGTAAATTTTGTTGGGCAAATTTACATTTTATACGTTCTAGTTGAGAAAAGCATAAATAAATAAATAAATAAAACGAATCAATGAATGAATTAATAGGTAAACTGTTTGCCACTGAGATAAATGGGAAAGTGTGTTTTCTCTGTGTGTGTGTATCGCTGTGAAAATTTTATGATCAGTAAGTCATGCCAACTTATGTTTTTACATTACCCATTAAAATAACAATTTCAACACAAAAAAAGTTAAATGAAATCTGCTTTTTAATTTTCTTGTACAACCAAGTCAATTATACTTAAAAATGAAAAAGTTTGGTGTTTTTTATATATTTTTTAATTTAATTTATTTAATTAATTTATTTTTTTTTACACACACTGTTGGGTTTCCATGATTTATTGGGAAATTCCATAGGCAAATAGTTTTTATACTGTACAAACTGTATTTTCTGTCGCCCTCCACTGTAAAAAACATTTTGTTGAGTCAACTTAAAATAATTTGTAACCTGTTAAGTTCAGTCAACTCAAAAAAGCTTGAAATGTTAAATTATACTAAGTGACAACTTAGATATTTGTGTTGAGTCAACTTAAAATTTGAAGGCAGCTGGGTTACTTACCCATCTGTTAAGTTTAGCAAACACAAATATCTAAGTTGTTACTTAGTACAACTTAACATTTCAAGTTGAATAAACTTATTTTAGTTGACTGAACTTAAAATTTTAAGGCAGCAGGGTAACAAATTATTTTAAGCTGACTCAACAAAATGTGTTTTTTATTTTTTACAGTGTACACCAAACCTATCCCTTGCAGGAAACTTTCTGCATTTGTAGATTTAAAAAATACATAAACCTGTTTCCTTATGGGGACAAAAAAGGACAAGGATTTTGGATATTGCCATCTTTGTGGGGACATTTTGTCCCCATAACGTAGGGTTTACCAGGACCACACACACACACACACACACACACACACACACACACACACACACACGTTATATTATATTATATTAGGGTTCTGTTTGTTGGAAAAAAAAGGTTGTGTTAATAAAAGTTTGTTACGTTACGTTAAGGCTGCTAATTTAAAAGTAAAAAGTAAAATGCACACAACGATTTTACAAGCTACTTAAAACCAAAGGAAAGCGAGGAAAAGTGTGAAAACTGAAACAAACTAAAAACAAACAATTGCTAGACGCTGAATTGCTAATTTGAAAGTGAAACTTGAACTATACTTAGAGAACATATTGCTGTATTGTTTTCCCTTCGATTTTTTTTTTCCCTTAAAGGGGTCATCGAATGCCCATTTTCCACAAGTTCATATGATTCTTTAGGGTCTTAATGAAAAGTCTATAATATACTTTGGTTAAACATTCTCAATGGTTGTGTAAAACAACACCCTTTTTACCTTGACAAAATCAGATCTGCAAAAATCATTTCATTCTGGTCGAGGCTGCTTTAAATGCAAATGAGCTCTGCTCGCCCCGCCCCTGTCTTCTCTCCGTGGAGAGACGAGAATGTTTACTTTAGCCGCGTTTAGCCGCTAAACTTGCTAACTAGCACATTATTAGGAAAGGCGATCGCAAAGATTCATAAAAAAACCCTTATACTCACTTCTGCTGTAAGTGAAGCTGGATCACGAATGATTCCCACAACATAGATGGATATATGTAGATCGGGAGGCGCATTCCCTTCACAAACAAACGTAATCTACTGCATCTTCAGCTGCTCAGATGTCGGAAGTAAATGACGACCACTATGTTCATTATTACATCCAGCAACACAACACCTCAATCGCTCAGTCGGGGATATTCTTGTCTAACTTACATCCCTGCTCCGGCATCGAAACAAAGAGGGCGGACCGGTACAACTGATCTTAGGTAAGACGCTCATGTCCATCAACTATCGTGGGAGCGGCCTCTGTCGGTGTGATGCCACAATGACAGGCATCTGAGAACGGCTCGATTTGAAAAAGGGGATATTATTTTTACAGATTAATTAAAACCACTGCATGGATTGTTATCATCATAGGGTAGATTTGTACACACACTGCCAGCACACATTAATGTTCAAACAACATGTAAAAGTGAACTTAGCATCCGATGACCCCTTTAAGTTTTCTTTAGTTGGTCTTAAAAAGGTCTTAAAAAAGTTTAAAAAATTTACCCTCTTAAAACCTGCAGAAATATATATTTATATATATATTTCAACATTGACATTTCAACTTGATAATAACTAAATTTTCAACAAAAATAATTAAAACTAAAATGTAAATAATTTATATTTATATATATTTTTAAAGAAGTCTCTTCTGCTCACCAAGCTTGCAATTATTTGATCCAAAGTACAGCAAAAACAGCAAAGTAGTATTTTAGTAATTTTAATGTAAAATTCTTTTTGAATGTATTTTAAAATGTAATTCATTTCTGTGATAAAAGCTACATTTTGTGATATAATTTTGTATATAATATAATTGTATTTGAGAATAATAATAATAATAATAATAATAATAATAATTATTATTATTATTATTAACAATATTTAAAGCAACTGAGTAATTTTTTCAGGATTCTCAGCATTTATCAGAAATAAAAAGCTTTTGTAACATTATACACTATACCTTTCAAAAGCTTGGAGTCAGTATTTATTTATTTACTTTATTTTTATTTATTTATTTATTTATTTATTTTGGGAAAGAAATTATAGAAATTATTACTTTTATTTAGCAAGGATGCTTTACATCGATCAGAAGTGATGATAAAGACGATTATAATGTTACAAAAGATTTCTGTTTCAGATAAATGCTGATCTTTCGAACTTTCTATTTGTCAAAGCCTGAAAAAACTCTACTTAGCTGTTACTACTACTACTACTACTAATAATACATGTTTTTGAAGGAACATGTGACTGGAGTAATGATGCAACAAAAAAATCTGCTTTGAAGTCCCAGGAATAAATTACATTTGAAAATATATTCAAATAGAAATTTTAAATAGAAAAAATATTTCAAAATGTTTCTATTTTTTTTGTACTGTAGTTCAAATAAATGCAGGCTTGGTGAGCAGAAGAGAATTCTTTAAAAAATTACAATAAATAAATAAATAAATAAAAATCTTACTGGAATCTGAGGGTGCAAAAAAAAAGTACTGAGAAAATCACCTTTAAAGTTGTCCAAATAAAGTTCATAGCAATTCATATTACTAATCAAAAATTAAGTTATGATATATTTATGGTGGGAAATTTACAAAATATCTTCATGAAACTGTCACACCCCAGGACTTTCTAGTTGGTTTCTCCCATCTCCCCTGCAGTTCTGTGTATTTTGGTTTCTCCATCATTGTCAACACCTGTGTTTGTAATCAGTCTGTGTGTATATATAGCGTGTGTTTCCCCTCTTGCTTTGTTGGACGTTAATGTTACTACCCTGTGTTCCTGTGTCTCCTGTGTTCCCTGTTGGATTTATTAAATACCTTTCGTTTATTTACGTCGTTGTTCGTGTGCTTCGTCTGAGCGTGACAGAACGTCCAACCGAAACAGTTTTTTTGTGCTTTCCCCTCCGTTTTATTTTTCGTAATTTTTTCCACAGTCTTTTATTTCCGTTGTGTTTCCCCCATGGCTTCCCTACTCCGTCCAGAATTCATCCTCCTTCGGCTGAAGCAGGGGGATCTTCCGCTCGAGGGATATACCATCATGTTCCAGCTTGTAGCTCACACCACCAGCTACCCGGACGACGCGCTCTGTGCGTTTTATAACGCCAGCCTCAACGCGTCATGCAGAGCGCCGTCGTTCGAGGACGGCCCTCGAGCGGATTTCGCCGCATTTGTGGAGTGGACACTGGCGAGAAACAAACCCTCGTTCCCCGCCTGCTCCTTGGAGAGTCTCGCTTGTGCCACTCCGGACCCAGAACCCAGCCAACCACCACCCCGACACGCGGAGCACGAGCCCGAGCCCGAGCCCGAGCCCACCGCAGACGGATCCCACGCTACCAGCGCGACCCAGGAGCCATCGCCCATCGGAGCGACAGAGCGAGCGATCGCCACAGAGCTGGAGGAATTTGCGTCTGACCAGGTGCGAGAGCCGGCCACAGAGCCTGCGACGGTGGACGTTCCTGATGGGCGTGAGGGTGCTGAGGACAGCACCGCCCACTGCACCACCGCTGAGGGTGAGCAACGCCTGGATCTGGGACAAATTTTTCTGGAACAAAATTTGACTAATGTCTTTGAAGATATATATATGAAGACATGCCTGCTCTCCTTCCATCTAAATTACCTGACTGCCTGGATTTCCCACCCACCCTCCCTCTGTCTATTGTTTCTGCTGCCTCAGTCCCGCCACCACTGTCTCCTGGCAGCCCATCTGCTCACCCTCAGCCCACCATCTGTGCGGTGGGTTCGCCGCAGGTCTGCCAGTCTCCATCGGTGTCATGGCTGGAGAATCCCTCATCTTCGCCTCCAGCCTCTGAGTCCTGGACTCCACCTCGGCCCTCCGACCCTGCGGCTCCACCCCGTCTCTCAGCTCCCTCGTCTCCACCGTTTTTATCGGTCCACCAGCTCCACCGGGCTCCATTCCCTCTGGCTCCGCCCTGGTCAGTCGTCGCCCCACCTTCACCTCTGGACTCCACTCCTCCGGCTGTGCCTCGTCGCTCGGTCCCTCCGGCTCTGTGGACCTCCTCCATCCCGCGGGCACTCCACCGCGGACCTCCGGATCTCCGCCTCCGCCTCGGTCGCCAGAGCCTTGGGCTCCGCCTGGGCCCTCCGGATCCTCGGGGTCGTCCAGGATCATCGGCTCTCCGTCTCCGCCTCGGGCTCTACCACCACCTGCTCCGCCTCCGTCGGTCGGCCCCATGGAGTCGTTAGCCTTTCCTCCACCAGGGCTCCTCCCTCCATCGGCTCCACCGTGGGGCTCCATCATGGCTGCGGTCTGGGTCTCACCTGGCTCCTCCTGCTCCAGCCCCCTCCTGTCACCTCCTTGGCTCCTCCCTCCATCATCACCTCCATGGAATATCCCGTCATCACCCTGGACTCCATCTTTTGCCCTCCTCCCAGGAGTCCGTCCTCCACCGAAGTCCCCTCCTAAGACTTTGTACATCTTGTTGTCCCTGTTTGTCGGCGCGAGGACGCGCCTTCCGGGAGGGGGAGGTAATGTCACACCCCTGGACTTTCTAGTTGGTTTCTCCCATCTCCCCTGCAGTTCTGTGTATTTTGGTTTCTCCCTCATTGTCAACACCTGTGTCTGTAATCAGTCTGTGTGTATATATAGCGTGTGTTTCCCCTCTTGCTTTGTTGGACGTTAATGTTACTACCCTGTGTTCCTGTGTCTCCTGTGTTCCCTGTTGGATTTATTAAATACCTTTCGTTTATTTACGTCGTTGTTCGTGTGCTTCGTCTGAGCGTGACAGAAACATGATCTTTACTTAATATCCTAATGATTTTTGGCATAAAAGAAAAATCAATAAATTGTACCCATCCGATGTATTTTTGTCTGTTGCTACAAATAAACCCGCGCAACATAAGACTGTATATGTGTGACCACAAAACCAACACAAATGTGGATAAAGAATCCAATATGGATTGGATGTTGTGTATTACTACAATCATATGGCCTCAATATATTTAATTGAAAGCTAAATCCAGTTATTTATTTACTTAAGCATTTATTTGTATTATTTATTTACCTTTTGAATTTATTAAGCATTTATTTTTTTAGTTTTTTACAGCTAAATTGGTGTTTTAGTTTATTTATTTATTTTTAAATATGAAAGGGCCTGTTCAATGATGAATAACGGCTTTTAGTTACTCCAGCTTTCAAGTTCTTCTCCGGCTTTTCCTTGTGATCACTCGATTGTGCTTAATGACCTCATTTCCTCAATCGATGCGTTTCCCCAACAATCACACAAAACCACTGCAAATATTATTCAGCCTGAAAGCGTAGTTCATAAACATAGCAGTGCAGTTTTTAAAGCCCATGGTCTTCAATAGACTAATATTACAGTAGGAAAAGTTTAGAAGGTAAAAGTGATTTTGTCTGATCTTCCACCCTGTAGCTTTTTCTTCATTTCCAGCTCCACACCAATCTGTTTTGGTTGAGTCACGTCGGCCCCCCGCCGCACACTTCCTGAACGCTGACCGCTCGCTGCGACGCGCTACTGCTAATCTAGCCGAGCAGGGCAGAAACAAAGCAGTCCTGAATGCCTGTATAAGCATCTGAGCTCCGAGGCGCCGCGGTAAAAGCTTTTGACAGCTCACTGCAGCCGTATGGCAGTAAGCAGAGAAAATACCACTGTTGACATTTCAGCGGCATCCACATTAGTGCGCTTGCATCATCAGAAGGGTTTCTAGAGCTCATGTGAGCTCTGGGATGTTCTTCGATCTCTGGGATGTTCAGAAGAGGGCTGGATCGGGTGGATCTGCTATAAGCCGGGCTTGAGCAGGAGTTGATTTGTAGGCCAGAGATTAACTCTACATGACGCCATACAGTCATTTGTTGAGGAGGGACTCAGGCAATGAGCCGAAGCTGATCATGAGTTGTTTTTTTTGTGCAAAATGGCTTAATTGGCATTAATGGGTAATGATACAAAGTGGTCAGGCTGTCTTATGCTCAGCAATAATACAGTAAAAACAAATATTATTATGAAATATTTTTACAATTTAAAAAAGTGGTTTTTATTTGAATATATTGTAAAATGTAATTTATATCTATGATGCAAAGCTGAATTTTCAGCACCATTACTCCAGTCTTTAGTGTCACACGATCCTTCAGAAATCATTCTAATGATGCTAAAAACTCAGCTTTGCATCATAGGAATAAATTAAATTTAGAATTATATTATGACAGAAATCAGTTATTTAAAATGTTAATAATATTTCAGAATATTACTGTTTTTACTGTATTTCTGATAAAAATAAAATAAATGCAGCCATGGTGAGCAGAAGGACCTTCTTTCAAAAACCTTAAAAATCTTAATTATGGTAACCATTCCAAATTTAAACCTTTTTCTTATATTGTCCAAATAAAAATGGATATTTGATCATATGGCTTTATAAGATTACATTGCACAAAAGCTTGGTTGTAGTTATTTGGCTTGTGTCAATAGACCCAAACTCTTTAGGGAAGGCATTTGTTGTATGTTTGCTGCGGGAACAAGCTCTCAAACCCTTCTGCACAACCTGAGAACATAGAGCAGGTGAAATAAGACAAGAAAGGCCTATTAGTTGCCCTGTCAACATGCATCTCTCCCCTCCACCTCCATTTGCTGGCAATGGAAATATTGACTGGCTGCTATCGATGGACACTCAGCCTATCATCAACTGCAACATCTCAGGAAATATTTTCAGGAAACATCCTGCTGCTCTTCAGGTTTTATCTTTTTTTAATGGTTCTAGGGTTATTTTTCTCCTCTTTTGGAATTAGAAAACCTGAATGCTCAATGCAGTTATAACATTTCTTGGTTCACAGAATAGAGTGAAGATCGAACTGTTCTGATATTTCCTGTCTTGCTAGTAATGTAATATAATATAATACATTGTATGGGTTAAAATTGTAGATTTTTCTTTTATGCCAAAAATCATTAGGATGTTAAGTAAAGATCATGTTCCATGAAGATATTTTATAAATTTCCTATGCCGTAATCATATCAAAACATAATTTTTGATATATATATATATATATATTAGCTTTCACATGAGGTATAAACCTCAATTTTGAAAAATCAACACTTATGACTGATTTTTCAGTCCAGGGTAACATATATAATATAATATAATATAATATAATATAATATAATATAATACAATGTGGCCCTTATTAAAATCTGATATGATACAGAATTATCTGAAAATATCTTAATTTATTTTAGTATTATTTATATAAAATCTTAGTTTTTAAATTTATATTTTTAATATATGAACATATATTTATAGATTAAAATATGCCCAGTAGAATTTTATTAAAGTATTAAATATATTTAATATTTTACTATTTAAAAAATATATATTTCTGTATAGCTTTAGTTACTTTTTTCATTTCAGTTTTAATTTTTAGTAATTTTAGTGGTTTTAGTCATTGTAGTACTTCAACTTATTTCTTATTCAACTTGTTTTTATTTATTTCAGTCAATAATTTCTGGTAACTGAAAAAAGAGTAAATAATCTAAATCTAAATGTAAAATAAAATAAAATAAAATATTAAATGAGAAAAAAAATATTTAAATTTTATTTTAATTATTTTAGTTTTTTTTTCAATTTCATATTTATATTTTATTTCAGCTTTATTCCAGTTACCAAAAATGATTGAATAACAACAGCACTGATTTGCTTACGTAAAAGTGCACTCAGTCTTCTCCACCTCTCCCATGGGGGGCGCACTGCACATTTCATAACCTCAGATTTTCGCAGAACTGACGGAACGAGTCACCGCGGCTATCAGAGGCCTACGTTTTATTTTGCTCCCTCTGGATTTCCTCCATTGGAGTCATGCTCCTCAAATAATCTCCGATAAGCAATAACGGCAGCAGAGATTAATCGTGTCCATTGTGCGCACGAACCGATATCCGGTCCGCGCATCCATCTTCGCCGACCGTCCCCGCGCCCCATCACGTGCCCCGATCATGCACTCCGACCGTTCTTATGATTTTCTGAAGAAGCCATTCAGCTGTAGAGCTTAATGAAAGTCATTTGCTCAGCGAAGCCCTTTGGCTAATGTAAAATACAGCTCTGAGGACAATCGGCCCTTCTGTAGCGATAAAATAAGTCATTTTGAAAGGGGAGTGTTTGATAATTGAAAGTGATGGAAGGGAAGTGAATTGGAATAGGCAGAGTTTGCTCAGGCCGAGCACCTGCTGGACTCACTTGCTGTATCTCGCTGCTCTCTTCATCTTTATTTCCATAGTCGTGGTGATTTAGTATGATTCATTCTCGTCCCGCACGCATCACTCTTCATTCGGCAGAAGTATTCGGCCGCCACTTCTTTTTCTCCAGCTCTGTGTGCATTGTTTGACGCACCGGACTGATTAAAAAAAGATACCTCTTCATGCACTGCGACTGCTTGTTTGCTCTAGAGATTGCAGAGTTATTACTGTGCAGCCTGCTGGGCCTGCTGATGATGTATGGAACTGGGCTTTGGGAGAATGTGAGGTGAGAGCCAAAGGACCCTATCGAAGAGTTAAAGTCGCAGACGAACTCTCAATAATGGCAGAGAAGTAGACAGGGTGTCATTGGGTGCGTACAAACCTCTAATCAAAACAGAATAGAGCCACGGCCGAAACTGTGCCTGGGCATTAATGCGTCGTCGGATCGCGAGCGCTCAGAAACATCCAGTGAAAACACCTACTGTAGATGTGTGACGAAATATATAAATGTTAATTATGTGTTCTATTTTTGAAAATTGGCTCGTTTTGTCTGGAGAGAAGTGCCAAAGCGAGTAAAGCGGGGTCGTTTTAAAAGTTAAAAAATGTTTTTTGTTTTTTTTTTTTTTGTCGGGGGAATGTTAATTTTATGGTTTGAGACCACAAGCATCACCACTTCACAGGCAAAAGAAGCTTCCCTCAGGGTACCAAACTAATTATGATTTTCTCTGTTGCTGCAATTTTAACGATATGCGTGATTAGGTATTCATCAAGACAGTAAACTGTTCTGTTGTATTTATTTTTGGTCTTCCCATTCAGTCAGATTTATTTTTCCTTTTGCATTTTTTAATTTTCTTTCCCCCCCTGTTTCTTTTTTATGATGTATTGGAACAATATATTATCCATTCTTATACTGTACCTTCCCTTGTAAAAAAGAAGTGCACTTAATTGTAATGGATGTGCACTTGTGTACTTAAAGTAAACTTAAAAAACAAAAATGTATTTGTAGATACTATAATGTTAATGAAATAAAAGGTCACTTTAGTGTGGTTTCTTAACACACTTACTTTTATAAAGTACATTTTACAATAATTTCAAATGAAATGTTTTACTTTAAAGTAATTTTTAAATCATTGTGTTTTATTAATCTTTTGTTGTGCTTTAAAGAAGTACACTTATGTTGACTAACATATTAAGGCCTGGGATAAACTAGATGGTTTTTAAATCTTAACCAGTTTATAAAAGCATGGGAGACCACAGACATGAAGACAGTTTCAACCAATTATTTTATGGACAAAAAAAATTATAGTTTGGTCAAACATCACACCATTTTTTTGCGGTGCAAATCGGGATTAAAATTGGCCTCAAAATCTTCAAGTGTTTGGCCAACCTTAAGCACATGCAAAGTACTTGATTATTCTGATTTTTAATCTTGTTTAAAAATACTTTTAATATATTTTATATGTAACTTCATCATCACAAGTGTATAATTACAATTATATTTAAATTAGGGTTGTCAAGTGATTAAAAGTTTTAGTGTAATTAATTACATCATGTGCTCACTAATTAATCTCATTATTTTGTTAAATGAGAAAAGCATCAAATAGACATTATAAAAAGTAACTTTGGAAAATAATGTTTTATTTGATGTGACATTGCAATTTTTTTAATTGATTCAGATTTATTACACAAACTTTATTACATTTTTTATAACTTTTTTTTTAATTTATCAGAAGCTGCCTTTTAGATTGCAGCTCAGATGGTGTCATGCATGCATTTACACTTAAATTACATTGCATAAACAAGACAAACTTTAAGTTGGCATACTAGCATGTTAGCATGATTTTATCATGATTAGCATGTTACTAGCATGTTGTTAGCATGTTTAACAAGTTACTAGAACGTTGCAAACATGATTAGCATGTTACTAGTATGTTGCTAGCATGATTCTAGCATGAGTTGCAAGTTACTAGCACATTACTAATGTGTTTCTAGCATGATTGACATGTTTCTAGCATGATTAGCGTGTTATTAGCATGTTGCTAGCATGTTACTAACAACAAATGTCTCAATATTTTGTTGTTGCTGTTGTTTTTAATCACTTTAATGTTGAATGTTGCTTGCAACTTAAACACAGTGTGATATACTGAGAGTCCCTGGTGAAAAAAACAGCATATGCTGGTAGGTATGTTTTGATGCTGGTTTAAGCTGGTCCTTTGCTGGATTTTGCTGGTCCTTTGCTGGTTTAAGCTGGTCATGTTGCTTAAACCAGCATCAACACATACCTACCAGCATATGCTGTTTTTTTCACCAGGATATTTGTTAATATAAAACCGCTATCTAAAAAAGCAACTATTTAATTTTAAATTAAAGTTAATATTTAATTAACTATTTGATTTTCCAAAAATTCTTTATTCTGGGTGATAATTCACTCATTTCCAAACACTGTGGGGTAGATATGGGCAACTCTGGCCCTGGAGGGCAAATGTCCTGCAGAGTTTAGCTCCATCCCAGATCAAACACTCCTAAAACATCTAATCTAAGTCTTCAGGATTATTTGAAAATTACAAACTCTGCAGGACATTGGCCTTCCAGGACCAGAGTTACCCATCAGTGTTGTGGAGTAACTGTGAACCTTAGTAGTGGCAGCTACAAGTGTTGGGGATAACCAAGGGATAAATTGGGCTGGGGCCGTCTGGGGCTGAGCCTATAGGGGCTGAGTGGCACATAGGTTTACGCTGGTAACCATGACATGGAAAAGGTGGGCTGAATCACGAAATCCAGTCATAAAAATGGAATTTACTGTATAACGCTTAATGTTAAGAACTTGCCAATTTTTTTATTAATAAATCAAAAGTAGGTCAGTATACTTAAATCAAATGGTGATATGGACTAGTATCTGTGAATATTAAATCACAAAATGACCATTTAAGTATGAATCCTGCATGTTCTGCATATCTTTGTGTGAATGAATGGCACAGATGCATTTAAACACGTGACGCCCACAAAGTTTTCAGCATCTATCGTCTCAATAAATGAGGACATAAAACATAAACTCATCTCCAAATCTGATCTGAGAGACACTTCACTTGACCGTTTCATTAGAGCACTAGAACATTTGACCGTTTCATCTGACAAAAACAAAACAGCAACTCGCCAAAATAAATGTTTCTTGAAAAAAATTGTGACAGAAATATATTACTTATGTATCTGTAGAATGTCTTACTACTGCTACTACTACTAAAAAAAATTATGATCACTTTATTTTTAAGGAATAATTACAGAAGTTTTCTTCCATGTTTTAATTTAAACAGTAACTTGTCATACGGCACTGTTTGCCAAATAAATTGAAGGGACGATTTAATTTTCATTTGGTTAAAAAATTAACTAAATTAATGTTTTATGTCATCATTTGATTATCAGAAAAATTAAAGCACATAACACAGAATTTCAGGGAGAGAAAGAAAAAAGAGAGAGAGCGAGAGATTATTAATTTTTTTTTTTTTAATTTCAGAATTTGGGAATATGTAAAACGTATAGGGCCCTAAAAAAACTGATTTTGGTAAACTTTTAATAAATTTCTGTTCACTTGTAGAAGTTTAATGAATAGAATAGTAAGTAAAATTTAATTTAACCATTAAAACAGAGCCCAGAAAAATTAAAATGGAAAAAAAAAAAAAAAAGGGAATCCAGAAAAACAGAAAATAATAGAAATAAAAATAAAATGGATTTCACAGAGTCCCATTCAGTGGATTTTAAGCAATACAGGCTATATTTTTTTACACCTTTCTCGTTCTTACTAATTCAAGCTCTGTCAAGCACCTCTCGAAAGCCTGAAACCGCAGAGCCCCTTCCATATAACACATCCCAATTTAACCACTGGGGGTAACGCATTACAAATAAAGTGAGTTATGTAATCTTACACATTTCCTTTACGTTTACAACAAGAAAATATCTGATTTACTTTTTCAAATAAGTTACTTTGTTTTCCCATTTATTCACTGACATCTCTCCTTTCCCCATGTTGAGAGAAATTGGGAGTAAGTGCCGAGGCAGAAGCACTTCCTTTAGCCTGAGGCTTATTCATTTCACTTTAGGTGTGAAAGGGCCTTTACACCGGCCAAGGATATAACTTTTGGGTTTTTGGGTTATTAAAAATAAAGAAGCAAGCCCAGCTCAGGTGGCAAAAAGTAACATAGAAGTACCATAATACATTACTTTCCATTTTCTAACACAATTAATGACTTTTTTATGGAGTAATGCACTATTGTAATGCATTACGTTTAAAAGCAATTTTCACCAACGCAGGGAGCAACTGTACCACTGACTTACCTTTCTCTGAACTCCTGCCCGGCAGGAGTTAAACCACCCAGAACAACAAAAAGCATCGCTGGCGCATGTAAGGCCCACCTGAACCGTATTGGGCACTGACCCGTAGCACAGCAGGGGTTAAAGAGAGCCTCGGTCATTAAGCACAGCCAACGTATGTATGAGGTAGCGATCTGTCCGTCATCCTCCCTTCACCGGCATCCGTGACTTCTCCTGGGATTAAAGTCAAAGCTTGTAATTAGCATGAAAGGCCAGCGTAGAGAGGAGAAGAGGATGAATGGAGGAAGAAATGACCCCTACTATCGCTCCCCTCGCACGCCTATGGCTTATCGCTCCTCCACCCGCGGGAATGTTTATGTATTACTCATGCAGTTCAGAGAGGAGCAACGCATAAGCCTCTGTGTGACAGTTCAATTTGAAATATGTGTTTGATTGTTGGAGAAGGCTGCTGAAAAGAGGCGAAAAACCTTGAGAAGAGGCTTTAGTCGAGAAGTGAACCGCTTTTATGCGCGCTTGCGCTCTCTTTTATGATTGCTTCTCGCTTCTGCCACCAGCTGCTGTTCATCATGGTGTGATGTTCGACCTTATGATTTTTGGAATGGCGTAATGATGATGTATCTCTATCAGCCGGAGTAATTGGGAGCTGTTTTTCTCAGCACTTTCTTACAATTTGCGGCTTAAATTACAGACGAGCGACTATGCATTTCATTTTCGCTCACTCTGCCCTTCACTGTCTGCCGGAGCCAGACGCCGTGTGAGAGCGAGAGGGGCCACTGTGCTCAAGGGCCCTCGAGCTGATTTTGCTGCAAATGCCATTTTGCTAACAATACGGCCAGTACCGCTCCAGCGCTGAATGTTATATTAGACAAAGATGAATTCAAAACATCACAAGCAAATGTAGTGTCAACAGGAAGCCAGTAAAAGGGATAAAACACTTAGTGGGATAGTTCAGCGAAAAACTGAATATATATATACCAAACCCACAAATTAAAAAAACACTACTGTTTTTTTAGACGAGAATGTAGTTGATTAAACTTCAAAAATGCAGTTTGTTAATAAAGACAAAGATAAAGTCTATTTGAAAATTTGCTTCAACAGTTTTCGGAGAGGTGAACTCCAGGGCATCAGGGGCCGTTCAGCGCTCATGAACCTGCCGAGAGCAGCCTCAACTCAGCCAGATATAGTGATTTAAACATGAGATACAATTTGTTTTGGGTAAATCTAACAGACATTTTTTGGTCTTATTAATCTATTAAATATTTTAGAGCGAATAGTTTGGCTGCACTCTAAAAAAACACTGGGTTAAAAAACACCCAACGTGGGTTATTTGGCAACCCAGCGCTGGGTAAATATTGGACAGAACACATGCTGGGTTATTTTGACCCAGCTGGCTTTTTGCCCAACATGCTGGGTTGTTTTAAGTCAACGATTGTTTAAAAATTATTATATTGCTGGCTTAAAATGGGCTGGAAAATAAAAAAAACACACTCAGAATTATAGAGGAAACAGCAATTATCAAAAGTTGAACATTTATTATTAAGCAAGAACAAAATAATATAAAAACATATAACAAAAAAAGGACAAAAATATAAGACAAATTGAATTCATTTGGGTGAATACAGCATAGTTTACAATATTACATACATTTAAACTTGTTTAACAAGCATTTTACAAATCAAAAATGTAACATTTAAATATAAAATTTTAATTTAAGTGTATTCAGCCATCCTCTATAATAATTTTCACTGTAATAGTGCCAGCGTGTCGCCAAAATCTGAGCCTATGATGGGCTGCCATCCACCGGGGGAAATACGAAACTCAGACCACCACCGCGTTTCGTACTGAGATTAGAGAACATATTTTAAAATCAAATGAAATTAAATTCAGTATTATAATGAATAAATTAGTTTACTGTATGTTATTCAAGGCAAAAGGCATTTCCATCATGGGAAATGACCGCTGCTAACGCAGCTGACTGACATCTCATGCTTGTATGTTGCATTGCATAAAATAACTTACAGCCCAGTAAAGACTTTAGAAATTAAATTAAATGTATACAAAATTAAGCATATAGTGTTAGTTCTGGCAGGTCACCTGAGTCAAGCTTGCATCAGCTGACTCTCAGCTGATCACATCTACCTGTAGGAATACGCATTCCTCTAAAAGCTCTATTCAGTATTATTTGGCAACTTTGTCGCTTGCTCAGGAGCAAACACCCTCCTCCATCCCCAACTCCTCCTTTTGCCACATCAGGACTTGGCTTCTGATATTCCTCATTGAATCAGACTCCTTTTATCTGAATAATGTCTTACACTTAAATATCATTAAGTACATTAATGATATCTGCTTTGTTCTGTTCTGTTTACCCTGGGGGGTTATTATTGCTGCTGTCCCTGCCTATTCATGCAGCATGTTTTTTGCCCAGAACAGAACCATGCCGCCACACCAAACTGTATGCTAACTGTCTATCATTTTCGACAGTGGTCCTGACAGAACCTTTATTTTGCTGAAGAAATGCATCACATCTGTGGCATTGAGAACCGCTCTCTCCTGTAGACGACGCAAAAAGCCCGCGCTCTGACTAAAACTCAGCAGCTGGGTTGTTTTGTCAGAGACAGTATCAACTCAGCATTGAAAATGAGCCAACAGCTCATTTACAGAAAAACTACAAAGCACCTGGGTAAAATATATTAAAAATTACCCAATAAAATGTCCCAACTGGCTGAACCGAGCCTTTTTTTAAAGTTTGAGGGCAAAATTTCATCACGTTATATTTTATGTAAATTTAATGCTGTATATCAGAGTGTTGCCTTTGTACTTTTGACTGAATGGCTTAGCAACTTTTATAATGGCTGTTGTTTTTTAAATATTATTATTTACTAAATAATATTTTAGATAAATAATGTGCATTTAATAGTAATATTTAGGATGGAGAAGCAGCCTTTGTGTTAGTGATGGTGATATTAGTTTCATTGTTCCGCCATTAGATAGCAGCAAGAGACTTTTATATTTGAAAGAGACCGAAACAGGGTTGTAAACAAATCGCTGCCATCGGAAATCACTCTTAACAGATTAAAGGATAGTATGACAAAGATATTGCTTTCCTCAGCGGACATTCAAACTAATGTTTTATTGTGAATATGAGACTGAGCTAAAGAAAGAATGCTGTAATTAGATGCAGGTAATCTCTCTCTTATAATACTCTACATAATACTTTTAGCTTGTAGTTTAAAGCATATAACTTTAAAGTATTTAACCTAATACTTTTTACACAGCTTTTAACTTTTATGAATCAATTCAGTGTTCCTTGTTTACTAGTTCAAAGTGAAGTGTGTACATTACAGCCATATTTACTAGTAAAAAGATGATGCAGAAAAATAAGTGTGATAGCAGGAAACAACAGCTAAATGAATACTAAAAGAAGATTATTAAAATATTCATTCATTCATTCAGTTTACAATATAGCTGAATCAATTCTGTGTGAACCAGACTCTCCATTTCCAGTGCTGCTGATGATAGGATAAGCAGCATAACATTTTGGGCAAGTACATTATGTTTGATTTTTGCCTCAGTTCACTCGACTCTACAGCTGCTTGTATAAAACAATGAAAGGAAAACTAACAATATAGTATTTTGTAGCAAATATGAGCAACTTCTTACTGGAAAAGCTCTGCTTCTTTTGAAGATTTAACAGAGCTGCTGTCAGTTCACTGGAAAACGTACTTATGTTAGCTGCTACTTTGTTTTTTTAGCTCCTTGCCAACATTGCACTTACTGACCGTTTAAATAAAGATGCAGTAGTATTTCATACAGCCTGTTTTGAACAGAGCCACTAACATTTACTTTCAGCAAACTATTGTTTGGCATTTTTGGGGTTGACAGCTTCTTGCCGGCGTTCCTGTTGACCTGTGCTCCCTTACAGCCTCTGTGAACTTTTCCTGTATTTTTATTTATTTGTTGTTGTTGGGGTAGACGTTTGAACAGCACGCTTTCTGCTCATAGTTGTTCATTCACCCTAAAAAGCCTCTGCATTATTCATTCCACCTCCGACTTCAACTCAAAACATTTCATTTCAGCTTTTATTTATTTGATGTATTACTTCAAGTGCTGTATGCTCTACAGATCGCCATACTTTAAACCTGTGCTTCTGTCTCTCTCTCTCCGTTTCATTTTCTTTACTCTAACATTTTCCTTTCTCTTTTTTTGTCCGTCTTTATCTTAGTCATTATAGTTATTGCATAAGCGACCTTTTTTTTTATTAAAAAAACATGAGGAGCAGTTGGACACCCCAGAATGACTTCAGGATGGATCCAGAGGCAACAATAACAATAATAAATAATAAAGTAGGCTATGCAAGTACATGAAGTGGTGTTACTGTGGTTAAAGGGTGTTAGGCCCAATGGGAATAATAATAATAATAATAATAATAATAATAATAATTGTGATATTATTACTAATTGTAATATTAGTAATAATAGGTATATAACAAAGTTATAAACATATGTTATTGTTGTAATGTTTATTTATATTATTATATTATTATTTATATTAT
The DNA here is from genome assembly GCF_022985175.1 of Labeo rohita. Taxonomy (NCBI): domain Eukaryota; kingdom Metazoa; phylum Chordata; class Actinopteri; order Cypriniformes; family Cyprinidae; genus Labeo; species Labeo rohita. Next base: position 4,212,758 of record NC_066875.1, read on the forward strand.
TATTATTATTATATTTTTATTTTTCTTCTTAGTAGTAGTAGTAGTAGTAGTACTAGTAACAATATATTTATTTATTTATTTATTTAAATATTTTGTTGCATAATATCTAGTTTATTATTAGTATTATTATTATTATTATTATTATTATTATTATTAGCAACAACAACAACAATAATAATTATAAATAATAATAATAGCTATTATTATTAGTAGTAGTAGTGGTAGTGATAATAACAAAAACAATAATAAATGTTATTTATTTGTTTGTTTGATGTATTATATAATAACATTATTATTATGATTACTATTTTTATTATATAAATGTATTATTTTTATTTGATTGGTAATAATAATGATAATAATAATAATAATAATAACTGGCCTTGTTGTTATTTTTATTTATTTAGAATTTTATGTATAATAACAACAACAACAACAAAAACAATAATAATAATAATAATAATAATAATAGCTATTATTATTATTATTATTATTAGTAGCAGTAGTAGTAGTAGTAGTAGTATCATTTTAAATGTATTTATTATATTTATTTGATTGGTAATAATAATAATAATAATAATAATAATAATTATTATTATTATTATTATTGTTGTTGTTTTTTGTTGCTAGAGTTTATTTAGTTTTCTGTATTAATGTTTTTTGTGTGATAATAACAGTAAAGAAACAACTATTATTAGTAGTAGTAGTAACAATAAATGCTATTGTTTATTTAGTCATATTAATATTTGTTTATGTATTTTTTAGAATAACAACAGGCTAATAATAATATTATTATTATTAATAATAATTATATTAATGTTATTAGCTGTAGTAGTAGTAGTAGTAGTAGTAACAGTAGTTGGCATTATTATTTATTTTTATGTATTAACAATTTTATGCATAGTAATACTACTACTACTACTACTAATAATTATTATAATTATTGTCATTATTATTATTATTATTATACATAAAATTATACAATAGTATAAATAAACAATAGTAATAATAATATGTATTATTATTATTTTTGCTATTATTTTTTATTTTATGTATAGTATTAATAATAATAATTTATTGTAGTAGTAACAGCAACAACATTAACAACAACAATAATTATAATAATAACAATAAATGTTATTGTTGCTATTATTCATTTCTTTTTATTGATAATATTATTTATGTATTTATTTATTTTAATAATAATACTACCAAGAAAAAGAAGGAGAAGCAGCTAGACTATGCAAGTACATGCACTACAGTGGTTTTACCATGGTTAAAGGGTGTTTGGCACAACATAAAACTCTGATGGCTTCCATCTTTAATAATTCACAGTGAATATTACACTGGACCATTTTCCTCTGTACATTTAAAGTGACATATTTAAATGTTCTCAGTTGGACAGCATTTTTGTTGCCTTGCCAAGTAGCAACGACCAAAGAAAGTGAGACAGAACCAAAAAGAGCATGAAAGACTGTACCTCGCTGATTGCACATATATCAAAGCATCAAAGCAATGTATGCAGTTTCCGCGAACATCTTATCAAATGAAGCTGTAATAAGTGTGTCTCGTGTCAGCAGGAGCACGCGAGGGTCCCGAACTCCCCGGAGCAGGTAACGAGGCCACGTTTGCCGCTCTCACAGGTGCATTGTTGAAGATAGAGGCTTCGGTGGAGCCTTGTGTTGAATTCTGATGGACTCATGCCTGGTCGGGCTAATGCTGCTTAGCATGTGTATCTGAACGCAAACAGCGTTCATGTTCTGTAAAAGGCCTTGACTGTCTGTGTTCAGGTTATTTTTCAGTCCTGGTGCTTTAGCCTAAACTATAGGTTGAGGAGCAGCGCTATTATTTGTAGATGAAATGGCATGACATGCAGATTTGCTGCTATGTAAATCATGATTCTCTTCTCCTTGGGCTTTACCTAATTTCTGTTTACTTTAGTGCATAGCTGTCAGTGTCTGTTAGCATTGAATGTTTTAAGCAATATCACACAACTACTCCGCAGTGCTCAAGTACTCTGGTCTGGAAGGTGACAAACTAAGACAGATAGCATGTGGATTTTTATCAAGAAGCCAAGTTGTAAATTTAAATGATGACAATGAGCTATAATATATAGAAGCTAAATTTCTAGCCATTATGATCCAAAACCTGTATCTCATTAGTATTTGAAAATGGTACAAAAAAGTAACTGGCATTACTTATTTGAAAAAAGTTATTTAGATATTTTCTTGTAAATTAAAAAGTAATGTGTTACTTAAAAAAGGAATCTGATTCCTGATGTGGTCATTGGATGCCCATTTTCCAGAAGTTGATACGATTCTTTAGGGCCTTAATGAAGTGTCTATTAACATACTTTGGTTAAAATTTCTCAATGGTAGTGTAAAACAACACCCTTCTTACCTTGTCAGGTAACAGCTCTGTTCAGTGCAAAGCCATTTTGGTGCATGTCCCTTTAAATGTAAATGAGCTCTTTTCACTCTGTCCCTCTGTTCTTTTATGTTGACGTAATAAGCTGTGACGATCCTAACTACACAACGTGACGCCGCAACATGCAATAAAAGGTATAATTTCTGCAACATCGTGGCTGGAACAACAACATACATACTATATGACAGTAATAATCTCAGGTAATAATTATGTGCTTTATTCAAAGTTAAACGTGTCTAACGTGAGTTTGAATATCATTTTGCGTGACCTTATAGCCACACTGAAAGCAACAACAGATAGTTTACCTCAGATCTTGAAACTAAACTAAAGCAAAGATCTATGTTAAAAGGGTCACCGGATGGCCATTTTTCACAAGTTGATACGATTCTTTATGGTCTTAATGAAAAGTCTATAACATGCTTTGGTTAAAATTTCTCAATGGTAGTGTAAATAACACCTTTTTTACCTTGCCAAAATCAGCTCTGCAGAAATCATCCTGTTCTGGTCAAGGCTGCTTTAAATGTTAATGATCTCTGCTCGCCCCGCCCCTCTCTTCTCTCTGTGGAGAGACAAGCCTGTTTATTTTAGCCGCGTTTAGCCACTAAACTTGCTAACTAGCACATTATTAGGAAAGGCGATCGCAAAGATTCATAAAAAAAACCCTTATACCAGTGTTGTTTTTGACAACCATCTTAGATTTAGTCTTAGTCTTAGTCTTTTGGACTAAAATGCTTATTAGTTTTAGTCAAATTTTAGTCACTTCTATATGTGATAGTTTTAGTCCAGTTTTAGTCGACAAAAACTCAAAAAGGTTTTAGTCTAGTTTTAGTCAAAAAAAAAAGAAAAAAGAAGTATAGTCTTTTAACAAATTAATTTAGGTCAATAAGTATTGGAGATTGCTGCTGGGCAGTGTCACACATAAGTTGTGAAAATAGCAGCCGATCTATAAGTTCAACACATTGTGAGCTTGCAGATCAGCTATTTTCACCAATAATTACAATAATAAAGGAATGGTTTTAGACATATAAGGTTTCCACCCAACTGCAAATACTTTCTGATCTAATGATTGTGCATTACACACAGATAAAGTGGTAACAGTGGAATCAATGTTCATTACTCCAAAAAAGCCAAAAACAAAAACATTCTACTTCAGCAATTGTGGCTTTATTTCTCAGAATTTGCTAAAGTACAATGAACATACACATGCCCAAAATATGAGTGATGGATGAGGAACACATATGCTCAACTTGGCCTTGTCTGCCAGTGCAATTAAGATGCATATTATTTGTAAAAACAGACATCATACAACCCCACTCTATCTTTAACTTGTGCAAACAATGTAATAAAATAATTAAAGATTCCTGAGGTACAGTGAGGTAGGTTGTAAGTTATACCAGAGAGTTATACATACTTGAAAGTATGAAACAAACATGTTCTTAAGTTTTTGGAACAAAATAAATAAGACCACCCTGTAAATAGTGTAAACACTGTAGTAAATTCAACAAATAAAAACAACAGCAGAGGAGGGTCCGTCTCACAACAAGAACAAACAGAATATCACAATCACATATCTGTAACTGTACTAATAATAGTAACAGCTTGCTGTTAGCAAAATTAGCCTACGATATACGATATGTTAACAGCACTTGTAACTTACCTTCGAAAAAATATCCTTGTGGTGAGCCTTCAGGTGCCGCTTAAGGTTGGTCGTATTTTTTCCGCCTACTTTGTGGCCACAATTGTCACCGTCTTCCTTCACAATACACTCTGTTTTATTATCTGCTGGGTTATATTTAAAATACACCCATATGTCGTCTCTACGTTTGCGACCACCAAGCCCCTGTGTTAAAACTGCCGCCATTGTGGTCCATTGTCTGTGATGAGTGACAACAGTGTGACGTGTTGAGCACGTTGTGCGCTACATGCCAGGTGATGGGCGTGACCAAACAAGGATAGAATGCAGCGACAGATACTTTTTAGGTTTTAATTGACACGCACAATAAGCAGAAATGTCATGCATTTTAAACGTCTGACAGACCACCCACTAAGATTTTCATCCATGCTCGTCTCGTCAACGAAAACTCACACAAGTCTCGTCATGTTTTAGTCATCAAAGAGCAGTGTTTATCTCGTCACCGTCTCATTATCGTCATGAAAAAAAGTGGCGTCAACGAAATGATTTCGTCATCGTCATCGTTGACGAAAACAACACTGCCTTATACTCACTTCTGCTGTAAGTGAAGCTGGATCACGAATGATTAATGCAAACATAGACGAATATATGTAGATGGGAATGGCATTTTCCATTCACAAACAAACGTAATCCACTGCATCTTCAGCAGCTCAGATGTCGGGAGTAAATGACGACCACTATGTTCATTATTACATCCAGCAACACAACACCTCAATCGCTCAGTCGGGGATATTCTTGTCTAACCTACATCCCTGCTCCGGCATCAAAACAATGGAGGTCGGGCTGTTACAGCTGATCTGAGGTAAGAATGCAGCATTATATGATGTTTTATACACCCTCAGAATTTTTCAAAGACTGATTGAGGTCTTTGATTGTGCGCATTTTACTATTATGTCCTTATATCATAAACTAGTAGCGGGACTAACTGAAACTGAGGAATCATCATTTTGACAAGCGTATGGTATACACCTATAGAGGGGAAAATTAAGAAACTGCCCGTAATTGACAATGAAACCTCATGTTAAATATATTTTAAAGTAAATATATGAAGTTATAGTGAAACATTTATTGTTATTATCGTTTAATAAATAGCATTCATTTGGAAAATTCCCAACTTCTCACTGGGTGGGCCACACTCTTTTGGTGCTCTTTAATGCAGCATCAGCAAGCGCTTTAGCACCTCACTTCAAGCGGCATGTGAACCTATCATATCTTTTTAGCACGAAATAAACATGAATAGACATCAAAAGGTATATTATAAGATAGTCTGCAGTACATCTTACATAAAATTTGTAATCACTCATTCACTGTTTTCAAACGTTTAAAGCTTATAAACAATGCAGTTCAACAATACATTTACTTAAGAATAAATATCCAGTGTTCATAAGCTCATTAGTCAGTTAGAAAAAAATAACTTTTTTTGTTAAATGTGACCCTGGACCACAAAACTAGTCATAAGGGGCAATTCTTTTAAATTGAGCTTTATAGGGTGTATTCACACCGGGAAAGTTTGGTCCGGGCCAAATACAATGTTGATTTTTTTTGTTTGGTGCAGTTCGCTTTCACACTGCCCTTTTTGCAAGTGAACCAGAAACTGTAAACAAAACCACATGTATGCTTGAGATCATCCATTCATTGGTTCATCTGTTTAACCATATCAGAGTTCGTAACCAGTGAGACTGCTGTATTCACACCTGCCCAAAAGATCCGCAACAAGGGTGAAACAAACTTGAGTTTGATTCAATCAAACCAAACAAGATAGGTGTGCATACACCCTTATACATCATCTGAAAGCTGAATAAGTAAGCTTTCCATTGATGTATGGTTGGATAGGACAATATTGGGCCGAGATACAACTATTTGAAAATCAAACATCTGAGGGTGCAAAATAAATCGAAATATTGAGAAAATCACCTTTAAAGTAGTCCAAATGAAGTTCGTAGCAATGCACATTACTAATCAAAAATTACATTTTTATTTATTTACGATAGGAAATTTACAGAATATCTGAATGGAACATGATCTTTACTTAATGGCTTAATGATTTTGGCATGAAAGAAAATCAATAATTTTGACACGTATAATGTTTTTTTGGCTATTGCTACAAATATACCCGTGCGACTTACGACTAGTTGTGTGGTCCAGGGTCACAAATATATGCGCCATATTGCATATTCATATTTTTACTTAACCTGTTGTCTACATGATAAGAAAAAATGCGATGAGCTAAAGATAAAATTCAACACATCCAATGTAATTAGATGTTATTAATGAAGAAAAACAGAGTGGATGTGTGCAATACAACATTTATAGGATGCATTGAGGAGGAGCCCAGACTACACTCAGTGGCCAAGTGATGCTGACATAGTTATGGTTCTTTGTATTCTTTGTAATGAACAATTCTTTGTTGGAAGTTGGAAAAGATGTTTGGTTCCCACTTTAAGCGAATATAAGCCCAAGGCATTTACAAGATGAATTAAAATGCTGAAGCTGTAAAAGGAGGGGAGACCTAAACAAATGACAGTATGACTGAAATGTTAATATGTTTAAAATAAATAAATAAATAAATACAACACATTTATTCTGTGGCACTTAAAAAAGTAATTAAGTGCCTTTTTTATTTCTTATTGGAGACATTTTTTCTTTTGTCTGGAGCAAGGCATTTTATTTTTTAGGATTCTTTAATTAATAGAACGTTTAAAATAACAGCATTTATTTGAAATGAAAATCTTTTATAATATTGTAAATGTCTTTACTGTCACTTCAATTCAGTGCATCCTTGCTAAGGAAAAGATCATTATTATCAATGTTACCAGCACATAAATGGTCATGAATTACAGAATTAAAGCAAAATGTTTACAGCACATATTACAGCAAATGACTTGCTCCCAGCACAAATGACATCAGTGAAGTGTGGCATGGAAGCGATCAGCCTGTGGCACTGCTGAAGCACTATTGAACCTTCAGCTCGTGTGTATATGGTTGGATCAACTGTTTGTCATCTTTCTTTTGAAAATATCCCATAGATTCCATATGGGGTTCAGGTCAGACATGCTGACTGGCCAATCAAGCACAGTAATATCATGGTCAGCAAACCACTTGGAAGTGGTTTTGGCACTGTGGGCAGGTGCTAAAATCCTGCTGGAAAAGGAAATCAGCATCTCCATAAAGCTTGTCAGCAGATAGCATAAAATGTTCCAAAACCTCCTGGTAGACAGCTGCATTGACTTTGGACTTGATAAAACACAATGGACCAACACCAGCAGATGTCATGGCACCCCAAATCATCACTGACTTCAGAAACTTTACACTGGACTTGGATTCTGTGCTTCTCCTGTCTTCCTCCAGACTCTGGGACCAAAATTTCAACATGAAATGCACAATTTACTTTTATCTGAAAAGGGGACTTTGGACCACTGTGGAACAGTCCAGTTCTTTTTGTCCTTAGCCCAGGTAAGATGCTTCTGACGTTGTTTCTGTTTCATAAGTGACTTGGTAGCCCTTTTCCTGAAGACGTCTGAGCGTGGTGACTCTTGATGCACTGACTTCAACTTCAGTCCACTCCTTGTGAAGCTCTCCCAAGTGTTTGAATTGGCTTTGCTTGACAGTATTCTCAAGGTTGCAACATTCCTTGTGCATGTGCAACATTCCTTGTGCTTGTGCACCTTAACCTACCCAATTTCGTCCTTCCAGTCAATGTTGAATTTAATATGCTTTGATACAGCCCTCTGTAAACAACCACCCCTTTAAGTAATGACCTTTTGTGACTTACTCTCTTTGTGGAGGGTGTCAATGATTGTCTTCTGGACCATTGCCAAGTCAGCAGTCTTCACCATTATTGTGGTCTCAAAGAACAAGAGATGCCTGGAATTTATACTGTAGGGATGGACATTTAATGAAACTCAAATGTAAATATTCTAATATTTTGAGATACTGGATTTTTGACTTTCATGAGTTGTACGCTCTAATCATCAAAATTAAAAACAAAAAAACTTTTGAAATGTTACTGTACATGTAATGAATCTAGAATATTTTTATATATTTTTTTGAGATGCACCTGCATAATTGCAGCAGTAGAACAACTATAAAAAAACTGTCTATTCAAAATGAATAAAAATCCTGCTGTACATGATTCTCTATACAAGTTAGCATTTGAAATATGCTCACCCACAGATATCCAGTGTTTGGTTGAAAATACATAAAGCCTAAAATGTAGTTTACTGTGCATATAGGATTGCATGTCCAGTGCACATGTAAACAAATATAATCCCAACATTTTCACTTGTGCTTGGTGTTTTTGCATTGTTGCATGCATTGACCCAGGCTTTAAAGTCTATTCAGAAGCTTTATTATTACAGACACTTCAGTGAGATCTGAATAGAGGTTTTATTTCAAGATCACCGATCACAAACACTTGCTCACAATGCTTCTCCTTTTTGCGCTGAAAAAAGAAAACAATTACAATAGAGGTATTCTGAAAAGGGTTGCGCAAAGGTGAAAAGCAACAACGAAATGTGAAAACTCAGTCCTCCTTCCCTTTTTTTCCAAAGAGCAGTGTCACTATCAATACCGACACCTTGAACAATCCTGTCGGTGATATTGAGAGCTCTCGGTGTCAGCAGCCTCGCTGTTGACACTCCCCCAAGGCAGCGGTTCCTCTGCGGTGGCCACCCTATAAAAAGACCAATCAGAAAGGCCTGATGGAACTAATTTCATCTGGCCTTTCAGTCCTGCCTTCTCTCTCTTTCTCTGTCTCTCACGGAGTCGCCGGTACCTTTTGCTTTGCAGTCACGTTTCATCTCTGTGCATGATTCATTCTGCTCAATAAGCTCCAAAGTAAGCAGATTTGTCCATCCCCTCTCTCGCCCGCTCTCTCTCCCCGCTCTTTTTCTTCCTCTTTAAGAAGGCTATTGTGATTCATGGACGGAACCCTTCAGAGCAAATATTCTCAGGACATTTCATGTATAAACATGCTTGACTTTCCATCATGAGAAGAAGAAGGAGGGGAAACAGAGAAAAAATAACCACAGAGCTTTCCCAGCGAATAAGGTCCACCTCGAATTGAGCGGTTTGGTCAAGTTAGCATCGCATGCCCCAAGTGTGATAAATAGATTAGTCTTCAAATGTAGGGAGCAAATGAGTTTCTGCTCATATTACACAGGGAGCCGTCACTCTTGCTAATATGTGGGGATTTCGGTGCCAAGCACCGTAATGGCAGTTGAAAGGATAGTGGCCCCTTTAGCGTTTAGACTGAAATAAACAAATTTCTACGCTCTATTAATATATACATCCCTTAACTTGCTTGGAAACCAACCCTCTTAGCCTTCCACCAGATTAGTGGGTTGCGAATGCAGTAGGACTTGAATTAAGCGAGACGTGCACAAAGAAAAAAACCCTTAGGAGGAGTAAAATGCCAGGGTATTAGCATTGAAATTTGCCATAACTTCTTTGAATATGCATTTAACGGTCTCAGCAGGGGATGGAATAGTGTTTGGTTTAAAAACAGCGACTTAAGTTGTGTTTGTTCATAAGGCAAGAATGCAATGCAGATCAATACTGGGATAGTTCATGCAAAAATTTAAATCTGCTGTTAATTTAGTCACCCTCAGGCTGTAGGTAACCTTTTTTTTTCTTCAGTAGAACAGTAAAGATGATTTGTAGCTGAAACCGTGGTCCTTGGTCATTCATAAAACTAAAGTTTTTGAGGTTAAAAAAGCATATCAAGGAACACCAAATGAATACCCGTGGCTCCTGATGATATATAAAGGTCTTATGAAGTGAAACGATCAGCCTGTGCAAGAAATTAAACATTATTTACAATATTATTACCTGTAATCCAGAGCCTCAGGCAAACTTAGAAACAGAAAATTCTTTTCCACAAAGTGGTTCTTTTGGACAGTTCATTTCAGTAAATATTGGACAGTAAATATTTGACTGAACCACCCAATAATGATGTGAAATGTGGATTTTTTTACATGTCTGAAGCATATAAAGTTAATAAACTTGTCTTCATCAACTCACCTTTTTACATAAACAATGAGAAACCATGAAAACATTCTTAAAAAAGTTCTGTTGTTACCATTCAGTGGAACGAACGACCATAGTTTGCTGCTATTTTGATTGTCAGGGAGTTTTGATTAATTAACTTGTAGGTCTATGCTGTTAGAGCCGCAAACTGTTTCAGACACTTTTGCCTGATTTGATGAACTGGTTCAAATGGTTCAGCAAAAATAATCATTTTAAAAGAATGATTCGTTGTTGAACTAGACATCGCTCTTGTTTTACCTGCATTGTTTTGAACTATAATGCATAGTTCAAAACAATCAGCAGCGTGTTTTATTTTTGTGTGAACAAAAATTTTAATAATGTAAAATGCTGATGTTTTACATTCTAAAGTATCTAAAGTCAATAAACGTCAGCTCAGCTTTTTGTATAAATCATGAAAAACCATAAAAACTTTCATTTGGCCCCTTTATTCAGTTCACTCACATGCATATCAATGGCTCACCGGCTCATCCGTCTTCGGTCGAACTGTTTCCTTAGTTCAGTGACTGTTGGAGGAACTTGAGCGCTGAATGATTCTTTCATCAAAGGATAAGATACACTGCTATTTTGGCTTATTCCACATTAGAGTGAGTGTGTTTTGATTGTAAATGTGTTTGAGTGTCACTTGTAAATCTGTGTTGCTCGAGCCACGAACTGTTTCAGATGATTTAGTCCGATTTGGTGAACTGGTTCAAGTAGAACCGATTCAAAAGAATCATTTGAAATGAACAGGACATCACGTCTAACCATTTGTCTGACGCTCTGGATTACAGGTAATAATGTTGTAAATAATGTCTGGTTTCTTGCACAGACTGATCATTTTGCTTCATAAGACCCTAATATATCGTTAGGAGACACAGGTATCAATTTTGTGCTTCTTGATATGCTTTTTTCAATTCTAAAAAATGGGCAGCTGCTGACTCGCATTTTATAAATCACCAAAGAGCACAGTTTCAGCAAAGAAATCATCTTTACTGTTCTACTCAAGAAAAAAGTCACCTACATCTTGAATAGCCTGAGGGTGAGTAAATTTGCAGCATACTTTCATTTTTTTTTGTGTGAACTATCCCTTTAACTTGCTTGGAAAACAACCCTCTTAGCCTTCCACCAGATTAGTGGGTTGTGAATGCAGTAGGACTTGATTTAGGAGAGATGTGCACAAAGAACAACCCTTAGGAGGAATACAATGCCAGGGTATTAGCATTAAACATTGCTATAACTTCTCTGAATATGCATTTAAGGGGATGGAATAGTGTTTGGTTTGAAAACAATGACTGAAGTTGTGTTTGTTCGTAAGGCAAGGATAGTGGCCCCTTTAGCGTTTAGCAAAACCCTTAACTTGGGTATGACTAACTTCTTTGAATATGCATTTAACGGTCTCAGCAGGGGATGGAATAGTGTTTGGTTTAAAAACAGCGACTTAAGTTGTGTTTGTTCATAAGGCAAGAATGCAATGCAGATCAATACTGGGATAGTTCATGCAGAAATTAAAATCTGCTGTTAATTTAGTCACCCAGGCTGTAGGTAACCTTTTTTTTTTTCGGTAGAACTGGTTCAAATGGTTCAGCAAAAAGAATCGTTTTTAAAAGAATGAGTCATTGGTGAACTAGACATCGCTCTCGATTTACCCACATTGTTTTGAAATATAATGTATGTTTCAAAACAATTAGCAGCATTTTTTCTTTTTTTGTGTGAACAAAAATGTAAATAATGTAAAATGCTGATGTTTTACATTCTAAAGCATCTAACGTCAACAAACTCCAGCTCAGCTTTTTGCATAAATCATGAAAAACCATAAAAACTTTCATTTGGCCCCCCTTATTCAAGTGTTCAGTTCACTCACATGCATATCAACGGCTCACTGGCTAATCGGTCTTCGGTCGAACTGTTTCCTTAGTTCAGTCACTTCTGGAGGAACTGGAGCACTGAATGATTCATTCATCAAAAGATAAGATACTATTTTGGCTCATTTCAAATCATAGTGAGTGATTTTTGATTGAGTCATTTGTAAATCTGTGCTGCTCGGGCCACGAACCGTTTCAGATAGTTTAGTCCGATTTCATGAACTGGTTCAAGTGGTTCACTAAATAGAACTGATTCAAAAGAATCATTTGAAACGAACAGGACATCACTTCTAACCGTTTGTCTGAAGCTCTGGATTATAGGTAATAATGTTGTAAATAATGTCTGGTTTCTTGCACAGACTGATCATTTTGCTTCATAAGACCTTAATATATTGTTAGGAGACACAGGTATCATTTTTTGTTCCTTGATATGCTTTTTTCAATTCTAAAAAATGGGCAGCTGCTGACTCGCATTTTATAAATCACCAAAGAACACAGTTTCAGCAAAAAAAATCATCTTTACTGTTCTACTCAAGAAAAAAGTCACCTACATCTTGAATAGCCTGAGGGTGAGTAAATTTGCAGCATACTTTCATTTTTTTGTGTGTGAACTATGCCTTTAACTTGCTTGGAAAACAACCCTCTTAGCCTTCCACCAGATTAGTGGGTTGTGAATGCAGTAGGACTTGATTTAGGAGAGATGTGCACAAAGAACAACCCTTAGGAGGAATAAAATGCCAGGGTATTAGCATTAAACATTGCTATAACTTCTCTGAATATGCATTTAACGGTCTCGGCAGGAGTCGGAATAGTGTTCAGTTTGAAAACAACAACTAAAGTTGTGTTTATTCGTCAGGCGGGAATGCAATGCAGATCAATGTCATTAATAAAGTGAACTGGCACATGCGCACACTTCTCAATTATAAGACGAACTCATTAGTGCAATTGACAACCCTATATCGTGTAAACCCAACCCCACCACTTAAAACTGCCTCACTAAGCAAGTTCAATTATTTTTCATTTCTCAGGCCGACAGCAATATTTATTACCTTTGATGATGTTCGGCGCATTGTGCCGGAATATACATATGGAAAGGGGGATTGGGGAATTTTGATTAAAATTGATTTTCTACCCCCTGGGAAGTGAAAAGTCAAATACTTGCACATTTATGAAAAAGATTTGGTCTGTTGACATTTGAGGGCCGCTTGATAAGTAATTAAATCCCCTTTTACCCAAGACAAGATGACAGGTAGCGCTTTCATTTAGCTTCAACACGTGGAGTCCTTAAGGGTAATGGACGTTTTCTACCTGCTGTTGGTTTTTATGGCCTCTCTTGTCATATTCAGCCTGTCTGCAGTCCACAGGGAAAGGACAGAATTGTTTTTGTCAGCACTTATAGTCACTGTTGTTCAAAGACATCACAACCAATAGCCTCCGACAGCACATGACATTAAAAGATGGCAAGTCAACTCATAGTGTTTGAATGGCTCATGTTTCTCTTTGGTTCTGCTGATATACATCATTTATAAATGTTTGGGATTGCTCTTGTTACATAAGAAGAATGCCCCTGGAAATGTTTTCCGAAAGTAGTGAAGATTTGTTCCTCTAGTTGAGGCTTTTTTAAACTTAAAGGTTAAGTGTAATTTCTGCACCACTAGCGAGACCAAATGGAATTACAAAAATTATGGTATTTTTTCGTTGCCAGTTTTTCCTCTGTCTGTCTTTGGAAACCCATGTGAATTTTGCCCTAGTTTCCTCATCTTTTCCTTACAGCGTCTGCCAATGTTCTATCCAATGAGGTTTATAATGCTAAAGGTATTATAAAGTGTTTATCCAATAGAAGTTGATTGGCTGGTGCAGAACTCTACAGATATATGCCATTCAAAATGATCATTTTTACATGAAGGCAATCAGATACTAAACATTTGCCCTAGTTTCCTCCTCTTTTGCTTTCTACACAGCATCTTCCGTTGTTTTGTCCAAGGAGGTTTATAATACTGTAGAAAGCATTTCTATTGTGCTTTTGTATTTAATTGTTTTAAGGCCTTAAATGCTGTCACTAATAAAAAAGGACCTGTTTGCACAAGTTAAAACCTAGACTAGTTGTGCAATAAATGGCCACTTATGTTATTTTAGCATCATTAAACTATAGATTTTAATTTAATATTTTGTTTTCATTTTAATAAAACAAAAAGATATATTTTTTTTAAATAAATGTTTTTTATTTATTTAAAATAATGTATTTTTTTCATGAATATTTATTTTAATAATGTATATTTGTAAGTAATTTTGATGTTTATTTTCCATTTTTATTTATTTTTCTTTTAATATGTCTATAGTTTTACGTTTGTACGTATGTTTAAGTTTTCGTTTTTTTAATACTTTGAGTTAAAGTTTAATTTTTCTTGTATTTTATTTCAGTTAACATTTATTTTATTTCAATTAATGCAATTTTTTATTTTTTTTTAATGATTAATGATAGTAACCCTGATGGGAGCTAAGCTACAATTTATGTGATACTAAATATTTGAGTAATGCACCTGTACGTTATGTGGGTCAAATTTCGAAATATAAATTTAAATTGCAAATATAAAAAAGTTCTTTCGTTTGTTTTACGCTGAAAAAAAGGCGTAGGATTTAATGTTAAATCAATTTCACTCAGAAAATGTTAGTAAATTTCACAAGCAAATACAAAGAACTGACAAGTAACACACTGAATTAAATGTGAAATTTTGGAGTAGAAATACTAAAATAGAAAATAGTTTTTTTTTTTTTTTTTTTTTTTTTTACTGTATTGGTGTTTGTTACTTAAATATTTGCATTTAGTGCTATATTTTTGAAAACCTACTAATCATTTTATTTCATAATGTATTTATTGCAAATGTATTGTAAATGGAAAACTAGACAAACTTCTTAAATCTGTGCAACTAAAACTGGAAAAGGGGAAGGTGTTTTTACATACAAAACTTAGCATTTTTCATATTTAATAGTGTGGGGGAAGTTTAAATGCATAGAAAAGGCTGTGAAGGCTGTCAGGGTCAAGGATGAAAGGCCAACCCCCAGTGAAGGGCTCTTTTTCCCACACCTCCTGCCATATTAGTCTATGGAGGTGAGAGTGTCTGATTAATGATTCAGCTCTGTCCCTTAGACTGGCCACGAAAACACATACATCTGTCACTCACAACCCGCGGCGTCTCCCTGCCGGCTGGCCACCCGGTACCAAGGGCATCCCCAGATGTTCCCAAGTTTCCGTTGGCGACTCCTAGCAGTCTTGTGCTGACAAATGGCTGCCGTGACATTGTGTATGATTGCCCTTGGCACCTTACTAGGCTACTTAAGTTGCTGTGCATGAAGCTATAGAGATATGGTGGTTGGTTTTTGTGTCGTTTTTAGGTTAAAATCAAGGTAAAATCTATTTTATTTACGTAATCTAACATATGTCAGTGGAACAAGAAAAAAGGGAAAATTAGAGGCTTTTGGAATAGTAACATGCACCAGTGACCCTTATTAAAAAGAAGTACACTTTAGCATACTTTTAAAAAGAGTACTTATCACAGAAATAAAATATAAGAATATACAATACCAGTTAAAAGATTATTAATGATTTTTAAAGAAGTTTCTTCTGCTCACCAAGCCTGCATTTATTTGATCCAACGTATAGCAAAAACTGCAATTTTTAAAAATATTTTTACTATTTAAAATAACTGTATTCTATTTGAATAGAAAGATCCATAGATCTGAATTTATCTGAAAAAAAAAAAAAAGCTTTTGTAACATTTTACACTGACTATACCATTCAAAAGCTTGGATGAATTCTGTAGAATCATGTGACTGGACAATTTAGATTTGAAAATCACAGGAATAAATTACATTTTCAAATATATTCAAATAGAAAAGAGTTATTTTGAATAGTAAAAATATTTTAAAATTTTACCATTGTACTTTGGATCAAATAAATGCAGGCTTGGTGAGCAGAAGAGACCTATTTAAAAAAACATAAAAAATATTAGTGTTCAAAAACTTTTGACTGGTGGTGTACTTAAGCGTGAAGTATTAGGACGCTTAATTGCATGTTAATTGCAGTTGAGTGAAATATATTATAGTTTAAATTTATATTAAATGCAATTAGCTGAGCATTAAAGTGCTTTTCATCCACTTAAGTAGGACTTTATATTTAAATCACTATTTCTTTGAAATATGTTTAAAATGTACTGCTGAATGTACTGACAAGCATTTATGATAAACTAAAATATACTTTAAAAACATTTCATTTTAATATGTATTTGTAATTACACATCTGTACTGATTAAGTTACAGTTCAATACAGTTAAAATATATGAACTAATAACTTCAATTACACAGTTAACTATTTTACATGTGCTTTAGTGTTACTGCAGTCAACACATCAAAATAAGGGTACTTTTTTAAAGCAAGACAAAAACTTATTACAACAATTAGTTAAACTTTTAATTTGAAATTAATACAAAGTGCACTTTTTGAAAATGTACTTAAGTGTGTTAAGAGGCAGTGACGAAAGTGTCACTTGAAGTCACTCAAATGGCCTTTTATTTCATTAATATTGTATATTCTACAAGTAAAGTTTGCTTTTTACACCTTGAAACGATTTTGAAATACAATATAAGTGCACGTTCAGTGCAGTTGGGGAATAATGCACAACAGTGTTTGATTACATTTAACTTTACAGCAGTCAACAGTCTTTCACAATAAGGCCAGTATTGTGCATTAAGAAAGTAAACAGTGTCAGTCTTGATTTCATGTTGAGTTTATGAGAATAGTGTGTAACCATGATGCAACTATATTGAGGGTGCAGGCAATTTTTGCTCCTCCATGCATGATCAAGGCAGGTGCCTATGATCACTGATATCTCCTGACAAGATTTTTTTTTTCATGGTTTTTTTAAGCTTTTGACTGGCTTGTCATGACAAAGAAATGTGAAACGAACTAATCCAACCTTGTTGGCTTCACCTGCACAACCAGACCACTCTCATCCTATCATGCTAATTAGAAAAGTTTTTTAAAAGACAATCATTAAGTGTGTCACAAAATGACCTGCATGCATTTTCACTCCCTGCACTTTAGCACGATAACAAGCTGGATCTCCGTAATCGTTCCTTTAAACATCAAAATGGCATTTCCAACCTTGCAAATGTGTTTTTATTCTGTACGTGCTTCTTTTCTTATTTTCTTTTTGCAATGGGAAAAACCAAGTCCAAAAACAAAGCAAACAAACAAACAAAGAAAAAGTAATCAAATTCAGCAGAGGCGTTGGATTATAAATGAGGTTTGCGCCAAGCGTCATAACGTTATTTAGATTTCTGTGTACTGAGACCTTGTTCTGGCTCCCAACAGCACTGCGACAGAATCAGATGTGAATATAAGCTGATGTAGGGAAATTGGCTTGTTATGTGCTGATGCTTTGGAGACCAAAGCCTGCGTGGGGAACAGAGTGGGGAAAAAAAATGAAATCTGTGGTGCAGACTGATGTTTTAATTACTTGAATTGGAATGATAACAGCGTTCCTCTCTTGGAATGATGCAAATTAATAGGGTGAGAGAAGAGTCGGCCCTCTCCAGAGCGCGCCTCATTTCCGAGCATGTGCCGAGATGTTTGGGATTCTCCCTCCTCTCTGGATTCATTCTCAGCACTGAGGAATTTGAAAACAGCCTTCAGACTGCATTATATTTTGGCGTTTGACATCCAAATGTTATAACCAGCATTAGCTATTCAAAATGAGCATAAGCATTGATGGGATTCATACAGCGAGGCTTGAATATTGTCATTTGCACATCCGTCTCATTTGCATTTGATCAGTTTTTGTCTGATGTAGTTGCTGCTTATTAGCAACATTGTTTTTTAAATTGATTGCTAAAGAGTTTAGAATTGTTTGTATTATAAAACATGCGACTAATTCAAATCTTCAAGATAAAAATTGTTGCTATAAAAGTCTCCCTTTCAACAGGCATTAGCAGCCTTATGCCTTTTCAAAGCCTTATGCTGTTGTTTGTACTTTGAAACGCAAAAAAAGATATTTTGAAGAATGTTCATGCTACTCTTTTTTCACACAGCAGTTCATACCAGCTGTCAGTAAGTTTTCCTAATTCAATTCTGATTCACAAGATCTAGATTCAGTTTGATTCAGGTTCATTTGGTCATATTTCAGATGGATTGGCTGTATGATAAACTGTATTTTACTTATGATCACAGTTTCTTTCTGTCTGAACATGCAATACATCAAAACAAACAAAAAACAAACAAACAGAGCCTCAAAGCTGTTTTATTCCAGCTTCAAGCACTGTTTTTTAATCAACACTTGAATGTAAGTAAGTTTCACTAAAAAAAAAAAAAAAAAACCTGAGAAAATCACATTTTTATCAAAGACTTCCTGGATTGACATTTAACTCTGTAACATTAGGCAGTTTTCATTTATATGCTGTTTATTGTTGATGATTGCATTATTTTTCATATGCATCTGCTTACATTCAAGATCGCTTGTTTCTGCATCTTCCTCACCTGTGTTTTTGAACAAGAGATTCTGGACTCATTTAGGAGATGCGTAATAGCGCCCCCTGAAGGTATAACAGTGTTTAGCAGGGAAGCGTTGTTTGGTGGAAAAAGAGTTGGACTTAATTGTTTGTGATATTTGTACTCTGGTTGCATTCTGAAAACTTATGTATGTGTGTATTTATTTATTTACTTATTTATTTATTTATTTTTTTTTGAATTAATTACAAGCTTCCACAAGCTTTCATGCAAGTGGTTACCAGATGCCAGGAGTTTAAATCCCCCAGTCAGAAGTTTTCTCCTAAAAGGATACATTTTCAGCCCAATATTTTACTTAATATTCCCAACCTTGCAACCATGCACATGCAAGATAAAAGCGATCATGATCTGAAAACACTTGCAAACTTGTAAGTTGGATCTTGGGAATCTCTACGGTGATATTTTGCTCAAATAAAAGTATACAGAAATACAGACAATCTTTTGTCTTTCATGGGACTGTTTGTGTTGTTTGTTGCAGTTAGTGAGCAAAATTGAACTGTAATAAATCGAACATGAATCTCGACTATATTGTTTGCAGAATAAATGCAATGTTGTTGTTTTTATAGAAAAGCTTGCATAATTTGAAAATTTTTGGAATTAATATTAGGAATTTCATTGGTTTTGCTTCTAAGAGAGGCTTCTTGGTGTACAGTACCAGTTTTCATGTAAATAGTCCATTTATTAGTTTGATAAATATAGTACTGTACATTAGGAAACTAGATGAGGTAAAAGAAACCATCTAGAAATTTCTAGAAAAAAATGACAATAATCATGATTTAATTTTTGAGCAAAGTTTAATCAATCAGTTTAAAGTGCCCCTGGATTATGATAGGTTCATATTTTGCTTTTGTGAGTCCCCAGCAACAGGCGGACATGCATGCAAGGTAAAAAAAAAAAAATCACTTCCATTATCTTATAATATGCATTTATTTTTACCTTATTTGCTCAACGACTCCCAAAAGATTCGCTCAACGATTCATTTTTCCAAACCCCTCCTTTGTGTGATACTAATCTGCTGCAGTTGGTCCGATGACTCAGTCTGTTGTTATTGGTCTTCTGCACGGAAACAGAACGCCCATCGCCATTACATTAAACACCCAAACAGCCAGCGCTGCAGTTTGTACACCAACATGCTCTATTCTTTATCAGAACTCTAAGTAATAACAAAGACAAACATTCACTGTTCATCAACACATTTCTAGACAATTGCGAGCGAACAGATTTTGCCGTTAGCCAGTTAGCCAGAGACCTACAAGCTGTGTGGAGCAAACACAACACAAATAAATACATATTTTGCATGCTACAGAGTACATGAGAGCAACATTTTTTTAAGGATTACTCCAATTTCAGAAAAAAACTTTTTACTCACCCCAAGTCATCCAAGATATTCATTTCTTTCTTCAGTCGCAAAGAAAGTAAGCGTTTTGAGGAATTCCAGGATTTCTCTCCATATAGAAGAGTTCAATGATGCTGAATGGATTAAAGATTAAAAATGTAGTTTCAATGCAGCTTCAAAGGACTCTAAACAATCCCAGCCAAGGAATAAGGGTCTTATCTAGCGAAACAATCTGTCATTTTCTTAAAAAATGTATTTAAACTATGTACTTTTTTTGTACTTTTTAACCACAAATGCTCACCTTTTCTAACTCTGGGATGCACTCTGTTTCAAGACAGTTGTCGAAAAACTCATTTTCTCCTTTATCTTCAAGATCGTCCTACATCGTTGTTTTACCTTTTTTGTAAAGGGTGTTTGACCCTCCTTGCACGTTCACTTTTTGAAAACACTAGGTCGGTACATCTGCAGCGATGTAGGACGATTTTGAAGTTAAAGGAGAAAATGAGATGGGAGTTTTTCAATATACCCTAACTGTACCCTAACAGATTTACCCTCACTGGGTCTGTGCGCGCAACAAGTGGGCGGGCAAGATGCTAGTGTTTCATGTTGACATCAACATGAAACAGCTTGGGATTTGTTTTAAAAATGACTCATTTAAATGATTCAGAGTTGATTCTTTTTTTTGAGAGACGATAACTTTATACACGGTGCACTTTCAGATTTAAAACTGTGTGGGATGTTTTCATTCACTTATAGCTGTGTTACACACTGCATGAAATGTAATTATAAAAAATCCATAATAGGGGCACTTTAACCATTATTGTGCAGACCTGTGCATTTTATTTACATATGAAATAATTTCTATCTCTACTGAAAGCTGTAAATGATACAGTGAAGTGTTTCAGACTTATAGGGAGTGTCTATATGCCACCGTTTTCAGCTAAAAATGAAATTTTGGGGGTTTTGTCCATTCATTTACACAAAAAACAGTCTCATCTATGTGTAAACTGCAAAAACTGCAAATGTGTGATAATTATGTTGTCATAATGTTTTTTTTTTTTTTTTTTTTTTTTTTTTTTCTTTTCACAAAGTGACGCCGCCAAGTAGTGGCCTGGCATGATCAATACACTGTTTTTAGTCATTTTGCAGATCTGTCTAAATGGGAATTATTTTGGGCTAGAATGTGCAGGCTGGTGTGGACTTTAACTGTAGAGAGAATATATGGATTTTGTGCATGTTATCATTTTTCAGAATTCCTCCTTTTGTGTTCTGTGGAATATATAACAGCATATGGATTTGGAACGACATGAGGGTGATTCATTTTTGGGTAAATTATTCCTCAAATCTCTCCACTGAATGTTACACTTCATTGAGCCCCACAAATGTAATCATTGAAATGGATCACATTTGAAATCACGCAGGAAAAATCTGATCTAAATTAGAATCAGCTCCAATCATAGATGTGAATGTGACTCCAGCTCCTTCCTGTTTCTATAAAACCGGTCTTTGAGGTTCAATCTTGGATTACACTGTCAGTCAACTCTTTGCTTTTTGGCACCATTATCCAAAAATGAGAGAAAGTTTGTTTGGATGGCTTGTTTTTAACAAGTGCAGTCAGCTGAGTTGGAGTCAGAGCCAAAGTGACAGGATGCTGAAACTGCTATAAAGAAAACCTCGCAGCAGCCCTTTCACAGCCACTTGAAGATAACTTTAAACTATGATGCAAAATATACTGAGAGCCACTGCCAGGAAACAGTGGCAGACATGCATATCAAGTCAACAGTCACTTTTTTCCCCAGACATCAGCTCTCCACCAATGAAATGGCACAGACTCAAACTCAGAACATACTGTGATGTGCCAGACGCCACTACAGAAAGAGGATTATAAAGTTCTCAAACCTAAAAACAGACCTCATTTTGTGTTCTCAAAAAACCCTGAAAGAAATATTACGAAGGCTTATTTTATAAATATATGTAGCACATATATCTACTGCTGCCTATGCTACCTGTCAAAAGTTTGAAATAATTCAAGTTGAAGTCTTTTATGCTCACCAAGGCTGCATTTATTTAATCAAAAATACAGTAAAAATGCAATATTGTGAAATATCATTGCAATTTAATAGAACTGTTTTCTGCTGTAGTATATTTTAATATGTAACTTATTCTTGTGATGCAAAACTACATTTTTTGAGCATCAATACTCCAGTCTTCAGTGATCCTTGAGAAATCACTCTAATATGCTGATTTGCTCAGTATTATCATTTATTATTGGTACTCAATTATTGAAACCAGTTTTTGCTGCTTTGTTAAGTTATGTGGAAATGATACATTTTGTTTTTTAGGATTCTTTGATGAACAGAAAGTTAAAAAGAACAGCATTTAGATGAAATACGCATCTTTCGTAACATTACAAATGTCTGTCACTGTAAAAAGTTTCAACTTAAAAACTTAAGTTTAGCAGCTGACTTAAAATTTTAAGTTAAATCAACTTAAAAGTACATGTCATTTTTACTCACTTCATTGTAGTGAGTTGAAATTACTTGCAGTTTTAATTTAACTTAAAATTTTAACGCAACTGCTGAACTTAAGTTTTTAAGTTGAAACTGGTGAAAGCTTTTTACAGTGTACTGTCACTTTTGATTCATGCATCCTTGCTGAAAAAAAGACTTAAATGGTAGTGTTTCCACAAAAATTGGTTTTAACGTCGATAATAATCAGAAATGTTTCTTGAGCAGCAAATCGGCATATTAGAATGATTTCTGAAGGATCATGTGACACCGAAGACTGGAGTAATGATGCTGAAAAGTCAGCTTTGAACATGAATAAATGACATTTTAACATATATATTTAAATAGAAAATATTTCTTTTAAATTGTAATAATGTTTCACAATATTGCTGTTTTTGCTGTATTTTAATCAAATAAATCCAGCCACGATGAGCTGAAAAGACATTTTAAAAGCATTTAAAATTAATTTTTTTTTCAAACCCTTTAACCATTAGTGTACAAAATTATTTAGAATTTTTTATATATATATATTTTTAAATGTAACAATTATACAATTTGTGATTAATCCATATTACAGTCGTCTTGTAGCATCAAAATATTGCCAGTGCATTACAAAAAACAAAACAAAACAAAAACATTAATACCACCAGGTGCCACTGAAGTCATGCAGTCACATTTGCTCTCAACTGATGATAGTTGAGATTGGTGTCTGTTCTGACTCCAAACGCAGTTGCCGCCTGAATAAGATGAGAGCGAGAAACCCCTCTAGACACAACCATCCTATGACATCTAATCGTATGGATTTGGTGTTTCCCTGCCTTCTTGCCCTATTCCATTAGGAAGTTGTTTGATGGCACCTCTGCTTTTTGAGGTTTAAGTCACAAGTTGCCCGCAGCTAATTCGGATCCTTGATTTATAATCTTTAAGCTTTGCAAAAATGGAACTCTCTCGCAATATAACGAGAAATCCAGTGAAATGAAAATCAGCGTAGATGGCTTGCATCTCCTGGGCGATGTACATAACCAATAGACAACCCACTTTGACAGTGCAGGGAACTCTCTAAGGATGCAAGTCATTATGTGAAACCAAGAGTCGGAAATATATTCACTAAGATATGTAAATGTCTAGGCCCCCGCTGCTAGAAGTAGGTTTAGTAATTCTCAATCGTACTATGTGGGACTTTGATTCTCTCTAGCAAAATGAAATTGGTGCCAAGATGTCACACTTCAGATGAGGTTTGACTGATGATTTTCTCAGGGCAGATTTCATGCACTCATTAGGACAAAATATGTAATAGCTGCAGAGAGTTTCAACACAAAATGACAGTTAATCCTCATGTTGTTCTAAAACTCTATTACTTTTTTTTTAATATATGGCTTTAGAAGACTTGAAATATAGTGCTAGAGTTGTATGGACTATTTTTACGATACTTTTCCTTTTTTGTTAAGAACAATGTGAACATTCTACTAAACAAAGTAGCAAATGGGTCATTCCATGTCAATTCAACCAGAGGTCCTCAGCTCATATTTTTCACATTTTGTTAAAAAAAAAAAAAATCTGTAAAAAGACAGACATTATATAATGATGAAAGGAAAAATATTAAATGTCACAAGTCGAAATGTCAATTTTTACACGAGATTTGGAGCCAAATTAGAGGGGTGTAAAATGACTTTAGAAAGCTGGCAGCATCATTATTTTATTGACTTTAGCCATTTTTGTTCCATTATATGCTAATGGTGACAGTTCAAAAATGGCAAAAAGCACTTTTTGTGTTTTTTTTTTTTGCCTCAAGTTTGCATGCCTACAACTCAAGACCTATTAAAGATATCTTAATATTCTTTTAGATTCTGGTTCTTAACAAACTTTACTTTTGGTATATTCATTTTAAAAGCCCTTAATGATTGAATCCCAGAGATATTTTGATTTTAATGTGGCTCTATGAGTAAATTGGTAAATTGTTCACATTTTCAGTGGTCAAAAACCAAATGTTGGTCTCTTTTTTTTTTTTTTACACCCCTGTAAATTGGCTCCAAATCTTAGGTGGAAATAGTGGATTACTCAGTAAATACACATCTGTGACATTTAATATTCATCACTATATATGTTTGTCTTTCTACAGAAAAAAATATTGACAAAATCAAATATTTTAATTTGAGGAAATTTACAAAATTTGTAATGACCCAAATGCATTTGAAATTACATGACAAAATTGCCAAAAAATGACAAAAGCATAGTTGTGCATATGATTCACTGCAGTTTCCTTTTCACACAAATTATGATTATAGGGGCATATTATCAATTAATAAAGACTTATTTTTGCATGCTTCCTTGCACAATATTATTTTATGACCTCAATTTTTTTTTTTTTTTTTTGATGTTTGCACCACAAAACCAGTTCCATATATATGGCTTTTTGACATAGTAAACTTGCTCGATAGCGCACCCGGTACAGTATTGCTTGTGATCTGCAGCGTTTGGATATAAGTCCTGTGAAAATGCAAGTCATGAAATAAGCAATCTAAATGGCATGATTGCCTTAGCAAATATGTTTTTATCTCATGTTTGCTTTTGTGATACTATCATTTAGGTTTAAGGTCAGTTTATTGTACAGTAGGTGGTGCAGTATCAACCTTTTGGCGTCACTCATTGGATATTTTATTTGAAGACTGCTGTGATAGGTATGACAACCAGCATAATAAACACTGCAAGGTTTAAGTTGATCTGTTTTTGATAGAACTAAACACCCTTTTAAAGCCACTCTCTGAAAGTGGCGTGAAATGTGAAAAAGCAATGTAATATAATTTTGCAGAAATGTCATCACAGACACGTATTTCCAAATAGCAGAAAAGCAGAAAATCTCTTCTATACGTTTTTCCCCACATAGTGTAGTTTGTGACCGGCAGTCACCTTTTTTCTCATCAGATTGGAAATGGGCCAGGAAGACCTGGGTCTGGCTTCCTGTAAGACTCTTATCTTCTGTCTCATCAGGGGAGCCAATCACCAAAGGTGCTTTTAAGAGTCTGTTTGTGCCGAGAACAGACTTAGTCCCTCATCAGCGCAGACAGACCCATCCAGGTTCATCAAAATCAGGGATTCTGGGTAGTGAGCACTCCTCTCCTACAGACTCGATAACAGCCTGAATTGAGGTACAGGATCAATGCCACAAACCTCACCCTAATTTATTTAATCAACATGGGGAGGAGAACTAAGGAGACAAAGTACTGAAGGATTTCCTGTTCCAGCCTTCGGATGCTGAGCAAATTGTTTTTAGATCAATCGGTATTGAAATTTAAAGGGCTAGTTCACCTAAAAATATCTCTTCAATCATTTACCAGCTATCATGCCATTCCAAACACATGTTTTTTTTTTCTTCTGTGGAAGACTAAAGGAGTTCTTTAGCAGAATGTTCATGCTGCTCTTTTCCATATAATGAAAGTGAATGTTGAAAGTCAATAGTCTCAAAATAGAAAAAAGTATCATGAAAGTGTATTTAAAGTAGTCAATATGACTTCTTTTTTCCATAAGGGTATAGTTTCAGAAGAAATACGTGATTTATATACATATACTGAGTGTTTGTGCATTGGCATGCTGTGAAGAGTTGGTAAACGATGACTGAATTTCCATTTCTATGCGTGCGCTATCTCTTTAATGAAACCATTGCTTGTGTTCTTTGCCGCACTAAGAAATGAAGATGAGGAAATGACATACACTTATAACGTTGAATGCTAACAGTTTATTAACCATCACATATGTTATTATGGGCTTGTTTTACACGAGGCTGTGATCCACATTCAGACCGCAGGCTCGGTGGATAAATATGAGTGCCGTAATTACAGGGCCATTGTGGAGATGTCAGAACAGTAATTGCTGGAGGGACAGTGGGTGAACGAGAGGCACGTCTCTGGCACATGTTCCTCGCGGCGGCGTGGCTAACTATGATTAGATGGAAAAGGCAAGAGGAAGAGGTTATCGCCGCTCCGTTCATATGTCTTATTATGAACAGCCTTGCCTATTTAAAAAGAGATCAGATATGTAGGGAAATTAAGACGTCTGTGTACACAGTGTAATTGTCCGGGATTCCAGATCCTCCCTGAGAAGCTGTCATGTACAGATGTTTGGAAACAACATTGGCCATGTTTTATGGAAGCTTGTATCCACCACAAGATGAAAGATGAAAAAAAAAGAAAAGAAAAGAAAAATGTCATCAGAGCTGTTTTTTTATTTATTATTTTTTTCATTATTTCAGACTTTTTTGAGTTTATATTCACAATTCTGACTTTTCTAAAAATACTGCAGTTTTTTTGCAGCTTTTAAATGCAGAATGAAGAAAAAGTCAGAATTATATATATATATACAGGTCCTTTTCAAAAAATTAGCATATTGTGATAAAGTTCATTATTTTCTGTAATGTACTGATAAACATTAGACTTTCATATATTTTAGATGCATTACACACAACTGAAGTAGTTTCAAGCCTTTTATTGTTTTAATATTGATGATTTTGGCATACAGCTCATGAAAACCCAAAATTCCTATCTCAAAAAATTAGCATATCATGAAAAGGTTCTCTAAACGAGCTATTAACCTAATCATCTGAATCAACTAGTTAACTCTAAACACCTGCAAAAGATTCCTGAGGCTTTTAAAAACTCCCAGCCTGGTTCATTACTCAAAACCGCAATCATGGGTAAGACTGCCGACCTGACTGCTGTCCAGAAGGCCATCATTGACACCCTCAAGCAAGAGGGTAAGACACAGAAAGAAATTTCTGAACGAATAGGCTGTTCCCAGAGTGCTGTATCAAGGCACCTCAGTGGGAAGTCTGTGGGAAGGAAAAAGTGTGGCAGAAAACGCTGCACAACGAGAAGAGGTGACCGGACCCTGAGGAACATTGTGGAGAAGGACCGATTCCAGACCTTGGGGGACCTGCGGAAGCAGTGGACTGAGTCTGGAGTAAAAACATCCAGAGCCACCGTGTACAGGCGTGTGCAGGAAATGGGCTACAGGTGCCGCATTCCCCAGGTCAAGCCACTTTTGAACCAGAAACAGTGGCAGAAGCGCCTGACCTGGGCTACAGAGAAGCAGCACTGGACTGTTGCTCAGTGGTCCAAAGTAATTTTGCATGTCATTCGGAAATCAAGGTGCCAGAGTCTGGAGGAAGACTGGGGAGAGGGAAATGCCAAAATGCCTGAAGTCCAGTGTCAAGTACCCACAGTCAGTGATGGTCTGGGGTGCCATGTCAGCTGCGGTCAATGCAGCTAGCTATCAGGAGATTTTGGAGCACTTCATGCTTCCATCTGCTGAAAAGCTTTATGGAGATGAAGATTTCATTTTTCAGCACGACCTGGCACCTGCTCACAGTGCCAAAACCACTGGTAAATGGTTTACTGACCATGGTATTACTGTGCTCAATTGGCCTGCCAACTCTCCTGACCTGAACCCCATAGAGAATCTGTGGGATATTGTGAAGAGAAAGTTGAGAGACGCAAGACCCAACACTCTGGATGAGCTTAAGGCCGCTATCGAAGCATCCTGGGCCTCCATAACACCTCAGCAGTGCCACAGGCTGATTGCCTCCATGCCACGCCGCATTGAAGCAGTCATTTCTGCAAAAGGATTCCCGACCAAGTATTGAATGCATAACTGAACATAATTATTTGAAGGTTGACTTTTTTTGTATTAAAAACCCTTTTCTTTTATTGGTCGGATGAAATATGCTAATTTTTTGAGATAGGAATTTTGGGTTTTCATGAGCTGTATGCCAAAATCATCAATATTAAAACAATAAAAGGCTTGAAACTACTTCAGTTGTGTGTAATGCATCTAAAATATATGAAAGTCTAATGTTTATCAGTACATTACAGAAAATAATGAACTTTATCACAATATGCTAATTTTTTTAAAAGGACCTGTATTTGTTAATTTGTTTGTTTGTTTTGTGGCTAAAATAATAACCAATTCTCTTTCTGTCAGTTCTAAGAAAAAAGCAAGAATTGCAAGATATGAACTCAGAATTGTAAGATATAAATTCAGAATTACTGTATATAAATACAGAAACAAGAAAACTGGCAATTGTGTGTTTATAATTAACAGTTGGGAAAAAAAAAATCTGAATTATGAGATAAAAAGTTGCAGTAAAGTAAAAAAAAAAAATTAAGATTTAACATTGAAATTGTTTGAAAAATAGTCACAATTAACTTTATTTTTTAATAAAAAAAAGCAAGATGTAAACTCAGAATTCTAAAAGTCAGAATTGTGAGATAAAAAAGCTACCTTTTTTTCCAAAAAAAAAAAGACCTCTGCTCTTTCTAAGCATCTGTAGTCAGTTCTAGAAAAAAAAAAAGCCAGAAGAACTGCAAGATATGGACTCAGAATTGTGAGATATAAATTCAGAATTACTGTATATGAATGCAGAACCAAGAAAAAAAGTCAGAATTGCATGATTTTAACCGGCAATTGTGTTTATAACTACCAGTTGGGGAAAAAATAAATCTGAATTGTCACAATTTACTTTTTTTAACTGAAAAAAAAAAGTAATTGCAAGATGTAAAAAGATGTTTAAAAAAGTCCATATTGTGAGATATAACATTGAAAATGTTTGAAAATGAGTCACAATTAACTTTATTTCTTATTTAAAAAAAAAAAAAAAAAAAAAAAAAAAACAAGATGTAAACTCAGAATTTTAAAATAAAAGTCAGAATTGTGAGATTAAAAAAAAATTAAATAACCTGTAAAATAATAATAAAATAAAATAAAATAAAAAAAGACCTCTGCACTTTCTGTTGTCAGTTCTAAGAAGAAAAAAGGCAGAATTGCAAGATATGGACACAGAACTGTACGATATAAATTCAGAATTGTGCAACTATCAGTTGCAAAATAAAATAAAGTAAAATAAAACGAAACTAAAAAAATGTTGAGATAAAAAGTCACAACTAACTTTTTTTTTTTTTGTAATTTTCTGTGATGGAAAAAAATGAATTGCAAGATGTAAAAAGATTTTTTTTTAAGTCAGAATTATAAGAGAAAAATTTGCAGTAAAAGTCAAAATTGTGAGATATAACATTGAAATTGTTTGAAAAATAGTCACAATTAACTTAATTTTTTTTATTCCAAAATAATAAAATAATAAAATATACAGGATTGCAAGATGTAAACTCAGAATTCTGAAATAAAAGTCAGAATCGTGAGATATAAAAACAAAAAAAAAAGAAAAAAAGTCAGAATTGCATGATTTTAATTGGCAATTGTGTGTTTACAACTAAGTGTTGCAAAACAAAACAAAGTAACTCAGTTTCACAGGAAAACCGCTGACTTTGCAATTACCCCTAATATTTATTTTTTTTTAATTCCATGTCGGAAACGGGCTTTCATAATTTTTGTACAGTCATTTCGTATCCACGGATCAAAAACTGGAATTGCAGGAGATACTTGGATTACACCATAATCCTCTTTGTGCCTTGGTTCTTGGGATAATATATCTATTTCAGTATTTCTATTGTATATAAGGGGTAAATTGTGTTGGCTAACTGTTCTCCAAAATTGCTTCACATTCTTACATGGATTGGTATTTGTTGAAGCAGTGAACGAACAGCACCCGGGGCAGTCACGGTGTGTTAGTTTTCACAGGAGAACCCTATTTTATGAGCACATGTGACTCCACGAGGCACGGCGTAATAGAATAGAAAATTGAGAGTATGACTTTAAATGAATATGCACATTTTTTTTTTTCTTCACGGAGCGAAGATTGAATGTGAAAATTGCCTGTCATAATGTCATCAGACATTGCGAGGGGAATATGAGGATAATCAGTGCCTAATCAGCGCTGTGCAGTGTGCTGTGATAGTTTAGGCTCCATTGCTATTCTGTTTGCTGCTTTCTCCTCAGCTGATGATTGCACTGGACAAGCTAAATCACATCCATTTATGCCTGAATGCTTAACATATAGCTAGCCTTGTCTTATATATCTTATTATATCTTGATATTTGAAACTGATGTGCGTTAAATTAATTAAACAATAAGGGAGTCACCCTTCCTTAAATTCGAATTACGAAATGCTAATGCGACAGCATTCATATCAGCACAAAAAAAGTTTGCCGTGATCTAATTGTGAGTCAGTAAAGGTTTAATGAAGATCTCAAAGTAACCGCAAGAGCAAGCCGTCAAAATATCTATGCAGGGCAACTCTTGTGAAAGCACTGGCCTTAATCAAAAGAGCCATACAATTGGCTACTGGTAGCTTATAGCGTGAAATCTAGCCCATGTTAGCAGAGCTTTATAAAGACTCGTTTCTTTTCAGACTGATAACGTTTCCCAATTACCAGATGTGCTGAGCAGGCTTTGGTGGCGTGTCAGCTGTCGAGTCTGGTTGAGTTTGTGCAAATCACTATTGTCATCTATTTGAAATGTTCGTTTGATTAGCATTTTGTTAGCATTAGCTAACAAGTTATTTGTATACATTTAAGCAACCTTGTGAAAAAGAAGTGTGATGTAAATAAATCAAATAATGACATAAAAGGTCACTTAAGTGACTTAAAGAGAATTCCATGACTGTTTCTTAACACACTTAAGTACACTTTTAATAAGTAATAATGTTCAATTAAAAATTCTTTCTTTGAAGTGCATTTTAAGTCTTTTGTTGTGCTTTAAAAGAAGTACACTTATTTTAATCTATTGACAAACTAAACCACAAGTACTTGATTATGGATGTTATATGTACTGTATTTTAACTGTTGGACAAAAAAGAAGAAAAAAAAAAACACTACATTTATTTTATAACACTTTATAATATATTTTTATAATATTTATAATTTATATATATATTTTTATATAAATTGTTTATTTATAATATTAATGTAGTTCTCTTTTTTTTTTTTTTTAAATACAATCTTGTGCCCAAAGCACAATAACTAAATTAATGGTGTATATTAGATCAGTTTGTAATATACAAAATATACAAAAATATCAAAATTATCAAAAATATATATATATATATATATAAAATATGTATATGTATATGTATATTTAGAAAATGTTTCAAAATATATCCACATAAATATACACTAACGTTCAAACGTTTGGCATTTATTTGATTAAAAATATAGAAAAAAAAAACAGTAATATTGCAAAATGTTTTTACAATATAAAATAATGTTTTTTATTTTAACATACTTTAAAATAGAATTTATTCCTGTGATGAAAAGCTGAATTTTTATCAGCTGTTACTCCAGTCTTAAGTGTCACATGATCGTTCAGAAATCATTCATATATGCAGATTTATTATTAGAATGATCAATGTTGGATAATATCAACAGTTGTGCTGCCAAATATTTTTTGGAACCTGTGATTTTTTTTTTTTTTTTTTTTTTCAGGATTCTTTCATAAATAACAAGTTTAAAAAGTGCAGTGTTTATTCAAAATATAAATATTTTATAACAATGTAAATTATTTATTATTAACTTTTAATAAACTTTTAATTATTAACTTAATACATCCTTGGTGAATAAAAGTATTAATTTCTTTAAAAAAAAAGAAAAAAAAGAAAAGAAACAATAAAAATGTACTGACCCCAAACTTTTGAACGGTAGTGTATGTTCTACCAATATACCCCCCCCCCCTTTATTTATATATATATATATTTTAAACATATATTTAAAAACTATATATATATATATATATATATATATATTATTTTTTATCTATATTATTATTAAATAATCGTAAATAATAGGCTATTCCATCAACATTTGCATTTAGCTTAAATGTAGGCTACTGTAATATTGGAAATGTATTTTTTTGCCCATGAAATATATTTTGAAACATATTTTTGTATATGAGGTTGAAACTAAAATAAATAAATAAATACATATTCATTGAGCTTTCCTGTTTTCAGCATAGGGTTAGCTTATATGTGAAATATATTCTGACCAGAATACATTTTTTTTTTTTTTTTCAAAATATGTTTTAAAATATATTCACATAAATATACTTTCTACCAATATATTTTTGCCTTTTTTGTATATTTTTAATAACATACATTTTGAGAAAAAAAATATATGAATATAAGCATTTTAAATTATATTTTGCCCTTCGTATATTTCAAGAAAGTACATTCACATAAGTCACATTTGAAGAGAAAAACATTTATTATGTATAACATTATTAAATCATTGTAAATAGCAGGCTATTCCATCAACATTTGCGTTTAGCTTAAATGTAGGCTACTGTAAGATTGGAAATGTATTTTTTTTGCCCATGAAATATATTTTGAAATATATTTTTGTATAGGAAGGTTGAAACTAAATATATTTTCCAAAACAACAACAACAACACTTTAGTTCAAAGACCAATTCTTAATATTTACTAGTTTCTTATTAACATGCACTTAACTATATTGGATGTTTATTAGCTTATAAAACACACATTAATGCCTTATTCTGCTTGAGCATATTTAAAGATCCATTAACCCTATATCTAAACTTAAAGGGGTCCTATTATGCTCTTTTACAAAGTCTTGATTTTGTTTTGGGGGTGTACTAGAACATGCTTTCATGCTTGGTGGTTCGAAAAACGCATTCTTTTTAACATAATTAACATTATTACAATACATTTCTCCCAGCCTGGCACATAAGGCTCGATTAGTTCCGGGTTTAATGAAGACCCGCCTTCCGAAAACGAAATGTGTTGTGATTGGTGAACAGCTTAGAAGGTGTTTCAGTACTGCCACACCCCCTGTCAAAGCAGCAAGTTCTGTATACAACTGTTAGCGCAAGCTAGATTAAAGTGATTCTTACGTTTTAAATATGGATATTTTTCTTACAAAAATGATTTGCTACAGGAGGCCTTTATTAACCCCCTGGAGCCGTGTGAGGCACTTTTTGGATGGATGGATGCATATTATTGGACTTGTTTTGGACTGATGAAGAGAAACACCCGTCTATGCCGTTCTAAAGCTTGGGAGTACCAGGATAAATCTGAATATAACTCCGACTGCATTCGTCTGAAAGAAGGAAGTCGTATACAGCTAGGATGCATGGAGAGTGAGTAAATATAAGCTACAGTAGTGTTGGGTCCTATCGTCAGCCTGCCAGATCGCCAATACATGATATTATCGTGCTAATGTATTTAATTATTTACATACTTAGTTTCATTGCTCATAATCAGCTCCAGCATAAGACTAAAAGCAGCCTAACATTATCAAAGAACATCATCACTGATCAGCCTATTCTAGTGCAAGTTTATGCATTTTAAAAAAAACTTGCGTTATAAGTGAAGCTATCAACACTGTATGACAAATGAATCTCTTACCACACACTGCACACGTCTGCGGCACGTTACTGCTCTGAAGCGGCCACTCTAGTCAGTGCTTGTGTTTATACCCGCCGCACTGTGGATCGTTGAAGCGGTTCTCCATGCTGCATCGCTAAAGTTTGGCAAATCCCCCACCTCGTCCCTACCCTCCCTCCAACAATTAGAATTTCCGTGGCCGGGATTAAATTTAATGATATTCTAATAGACTACGTTGTGACATCATTGCATGCGGAAAACAAACGTTGTAGTCCAAAGGAGCCGTTCGTTTGTAGTTCTTGAAAAGGATTTTTTTGAAAACGAAAATATCTCCTTTTGGAGTGGACTTTGAGATTTGTAACTTTGTAGATCTTTTTTATGCCCAAAGATACACACCACACACTGACTAAAGTTCAAAAAGTGGAAAAAGCACACCTTTAACAACTATCTTACTATTAATAAGCAGCACATTAGGAGTTTCTTGAGGCAAAAGTCATGATCAATAGTTAGTTAATAGTGAGAATTGGTCGCTAAACTAAAGTTTGACCAATGTTTCCTTGGGTTATTATTATAAACCACTGAGACTTTGACTGTTTAGGTATATGATATATGTATGAGTGTGTGCTGTTTAGCAGGAAAAATATTTTTCCAAACTGAAGTGTGTGAAGCTCTTCAATGCGCATTCAGAGTCGGTGTGTGAAGGAAAGACGCTCTGAAGTCGTTTTGAAATATCTCCTCATTGTTCCAGAAGTCTCAGTCGCATTTTTCTTTGTGTTTGTCTGCTGGCTCACTCCAACACTTGGCTCTATTTTTTGCCAGCCAACTTATTACCGGAGACACAGGTAGCAGCTCTTCACAAACATAATATTTTCACACATGGGTGACAATAATTGTGATCTCCACAAAGCATGGACGCCTTGTCGCGTTTGCAGAATGGCGTCCTCCTTGTCTCCTGCGAGGTGGAAGAAAGCCTGTGTTTGTGGAGCTGAAGATGAAGGCTGCTTCTCTGTCACGGCAAACTAAACATTTTTGATTGCATTTCTTTAAAATGGCGCTTTTTGATCGGCTTGTTTTGAACAGATGTGCCGTTCCGAACAGATAAGAAACAACCTCGTGCCTCGTGCAAATGTGATGCCTGCGTCTTCGTAGTGTCGCCTTTCTGTTTCCCCTCAAGTCTGTTGGTTTTGAAGTCAGAGACCTCATTTTAGTGAAATAAGAAAACTATTCTTTCTATAATAGTAATAGTAGGAGAGCCAGAGATAGTTTTATTGATATTTGAGTCTATTAAACCTGTTAAAACTCCAATAATTCATAAAGTCTTTATAATATATAGAGCACTGAAATGTATTTTATATGACAGTGTTACTAAGTTTCACATATATTTAAATTTTTATTCATTTTTACAGTTTATTGTTTATAATATAATATAGAAAAATCAATAATCTTTTTTTTTTTTTTTTTTTTTTTCTTTTTCAGTACAGGTTTCATGGGTTGTTTTTTGCTTCATAATTGTTTTATTGCTTTAATATTTTCTGTCTACACAGAAATTGGCTTTCAAAAAATAAAACTGTCTTAGGAAATATTTACTATGGTAAAATGAATTTTTAAAGTTGTAAATAAAAAGGTTATTGAAAAATTGTTGTATGTTTTACAGGAAAATACTAATTCAGTCTTTCTACTTCAAAATTTGTCATTTCATTCAATGAGTTACTTGCCATTTCTTTGTAATTACTTGTGAAATTTACTAAAAATTATTGAATCCTACATTTAATTTTTGTTAACTGAAATAAAGCTGAGATAAAATATTAGATGAACAATTTAACCTGAAATAAAGTAAATAAAGTTTAAGTAATAAAATTACTAAAAGTAACTCTGAAATAAATTAAATTAAAGCTAAATATTTATAATAAATTATATTAATATATAATATATTAATGAATATTGAATATATTAAACAATAAATTAAAGGAATATTAAACAAATAGAAATTACAGAATGAATGAAATTTAAACTAATATTTATAATAAATAAATTTAAATAATGTATTCATGCATACTGAATATACTAAGTAATAAATTTAAGAAATATATATAAAAAAATGACAAAAGACCCAAAAATGACTGACATTTAAACTAATATTTATAATAAATTATTTAAAAAAAATCAATTAATGCATATTTAATGTATTAAGTAATAAATGTAAGAATATTTAATAATAATAATAATAATAATAATAATAATAATAATAATAATGACAAAAGCCCAACAAAATGAGTGAAATTTAAACTAATATTTATAATAAATTATTTCAAATAATATATGAATGCATACTGAATATGTTAAGTAATGAATTAAAGAAATATAAAAAGAAAATAAGTAAATAAATAATAATTTAATAATAAATTATAAAAAAAATAATCTATTAATACATATTGAATATATTAGGTAATAAATGTTAGAAATATTTAATAACAATATAATAATAATAATAATAATAAACAAAATGACTGAAATTTAAACTAATATTTATAATATTTTTTTTAAATAATATATTAATGCATACTGAATACGTTAAGCAATAAATTAAAGACATATTTAAAATAAATAAAAATTAAAATGACAAAAGACCCAAAAGACTGAAATTTAAGGTAATATTTATAATAAATCGTTTAAAAACAATCTATTAATGGACCCCAAAAAATGGCTGAAATAGAAACTGATATTTATAATAAATTATTTTAAAATAATATATTAATGCATACTGAATACATTAAGTAATATATTAAATAAATATTTTAAAAAGTAAAAGTCCAAAAAATTCTCTGGAACAAACTAAAATTTTGGATGCAGACTAAATAATGTAAAATAAAAGCTAGTTAAACATTTAACAAATATTATGATAGTATATAAGTGATACTAAAATATCACTAAATATTTATAATAAATTATATTATATAATATATATTATGTAATAAATTAAAGAAATATTAAAAAAATAAAAATGACAAAACAAAATGACTTAAAATTTTAAATGTAGCTAATTTGAAATGTTAATAAATACTATGATAATATATATATAATACTAAAACAACACTTCTCTTATTGTATAGGACAAAGATAGGCCTACGTTTGCTGTATATACAGTGGCTCAAAACTCTAAGACCACATTAAACCCACATTAATTCTAAATCCAATTTAATCTTTGAAATAAATAGAATGTTTTAGGATATTTAAGAATGTAAAAATAATAAACATTATAGCAATGTATTCTGTATTGTTTCTAGGTCACCAGTTAGATAAGTACATTTGTACAGACTCCTATTGAAACACAAGATGCTTCCTGGATCTTTCTCAAGTCTTGCTGGAAAGCAATTTGTTGTGCCTGTTAAAACAGTCCATTTTGTAATTATGCTTTTTGCTGTCTGTAAAGTCTATACTCACTGTGTCAAGTGTAATCTGTTCTGAGGAACGAGTGGCACTGCTGGGAAAGACTGGAAAACAAACAAAGAAATTGGCAAATCATGTCTGGGCTTCATGTTGACACGTCTGTTTGTATTACTTGTTCTGCTGGTTCCTCTGTCTGTCTTCGGTCTCACGGTGCAGACAGATGTTTTATTCATATGAAGACAGGCTCTGCGTTGTTGGATAAATTGGCCGTCTCATGAAAGACTGCCAGTGAACTTGTCAGGCTGAGCAGGGAATTTCCAAACCCGGCGACCCACATTGAGCTGAAGACTGGACACGCTTCCCGCCGAGAGAGCGGAGCGCAACATTAAACATGAAAGCGCCTTAATTCTTCACAATCAAAGCATTTTAGTGGAAGCTTCATTTCAACAAAAGGATTTCGTTATGAATGCTGTATTAAAACATTAAAACCGTCAATTATTTATTGGTCTGTATTAGAAAAAGTCATATCATTTAAACAATTAGGTACTGTATGTAATAATATTGCTTGTTTTTCTAAAGATGAACATAAAACAATAAGCCAGACATTTCTTCTCTCTAGATAGAAAGTCTACACACACACAGTTTTAACTCTTTTGTGTATTAAGAATATCTTTATAATATAATAATATATATTTTTTCTGTATCTGTTTTTAGTTTTGTTCAGTTTTTGTAATATGTTTTTTTTTTTAATAATCTTTATTAAGTTTTCGGTTTTAGTATAAATATCTCAAGTTTATGGAAGGTATTTTCAAGTGAACTGAATTTCTATAATGACATTGTTAGTTTACATTTATACATAACGTACAGCAGAAAGAATGAGGAAGCAGAAAAAGTAAAGGCAGTCAGTTGTTTCTATTTTATTTTATTTTATTTTATTTTTTTATTTTTTTATTTTCTTTGTTTTGTTTTATTTTATTTTTTTATTTAATTTTGTTTCATTTCACTTCACTTCATTTCATTTTGTTTTGTTTTATTTTATTTTATTCTATTTTATTTTATTTTTCAGTTAGCATTTATTTAATTTGAATTCGTGTGTGTGTGTTTTTTTCTTTCTTTTTTTTAAAGGTAACATTACTCTGGTTCATAAACCATTAAAAAATGTAAAGGCAGTCAGTTGTTTCTATTTTATTTTATTTTATTTTATTTTATTTTATTTTATTTTATTTTATTTTATTTTATTTTATTTTTTTGTTTTGTTTTATTTTATTATTTTATTTTATTTTGTTTTGTTTCATTTTATTTTATTTTATTTTATTTTATTTTATTTTATTTTATTTTATTTATTTTTCAGTTAGCGTTCATTTAATTTGAATTTGTGTGTGTGTGTGTGTTTTTCTTTCTTTTTTTAAAGTAACATTACTCTGGTTCATAAACCATTTTATTTTATTTTATTTTATTTTATTTTATTTTATTTTATTTTATTTATTCTGTTTTGTTTTGTTTATATATTTTTTCAGTTAGTGTGTATTTAATTTAAATTAATGTTTATTTGTTTTTTGTTTGTTCGGTTTTTTTCTGTTTTTTTTTTTTGTTTTTTTTTGTTTTTAGCTAACATTACTCAGTTTCATAAACTATTTAGAAAAGTAAAGACAGTCAATTTTTCCCATTTTATTTCATTTTGTTTTGTTTATATATTTTTTCAGTTGGCATGTATTTAATTTAAATTCATGTTTGTTTGTTTGTTTGTTTTTTTAGCTAACATTGCTCTGTTTTATAAACTATTTAGAAAAGTAAAGACAATAAATTGTCTCCATTTTATTTTATTTTATTTTATTTTATTTTATTTTATTTTATTTTCCCTAACAGAGCAGAACATCTTAATATGAGCGTTAATTCAGAGTGGCTCTGACAAACCTGACTCATTTCAGTTGACCAGGCTGCCATGTTGCTACGTGGGTTTACCTGCAAAACATCAGGTGATTTGACCTCCACTCAGAGAAACATTATGTGCCTTTATTTAAAATGTCTGCTTTACTGTAAGCACCACTGGATATTATTACACATTAAGAAATCCTCCTGCACGTCTACAAATCTGCACTGCAGATACAAAACAGCATTTGCATGGTCAGTAGACAGACTCACTGAGCTCTATAATGACCGCAGAGGAGCTGTCGGTTGCTACGAGTAGCTATTCATACAGGGAACCTGTTACTGCAGCGGAATTTCATAATGATGAGGAGTCTGTTCAATGGCATTTGTCTTCAAAAGATACATACGTACAGCGGAAAGAATGAGGAATAGGCGAGCAGCAGGGTTTTGGGTGTCTGTGGGTGAAGATTTCCAGACTGTTTCTGGGTGATAGTTTGACTGGAGGGCAGGATTATCTGAGAAAGATCAGACCTGAGGCCATAGGGCATTATTGTGTGTAGACTATAACACATTATTAAACGCTTTGGCAAAGAGGCTGAAGAAGGTGATTGGTGGATCATACCGAAAGAGCCCAACAGATCCTTGATAACATACTGTAGGTTAGGCTTAATCTCAGAGATTTGGGAAGTCAATAAATGACATTTGACCTGGTGAAGAGTCAGCTGTGAGAAACTTTTATCTGTTTTGAGCAAGATTACAGAGAAAGCCAGTTTGTCCAAAAATTGTCATCATTTACTTCCCCTCATGTCATCCCAAACCCAAAAGTCTTTCGTTCATCTTTGAAATATAAATAAACTTATTTTTGTGTGACTTTTCAGCTTTCAATAATGTCATTCTCTTCAAAACTCTTCAAAATGTCATAGTAAAGTAAAAAAAAAAAAGTTCCATTGAAATAAAATAAAATAAAATAAAATAAAATAAAATAAAATAAAATAAAATAAAATAGAATTAAATTAAATTAAATTAAATTAAATTAAATATTTTACATTCAAAAGAAAACAATATATTAATAAATTAGGCCTAAATTTACACAGTTTTAACAATAACAAACGTGGCAAGTCAGTTGTTTTAAATTCACCAGGTTTATAATCAAATCTAATTTATTTATATTATTTATTTATCTCATACATTTCAACTAACTGGCTTTATTCCACAACTAGCCGTATTTTATCCATGATCATATTTTTTATTGAATAAATTTCTTTGGTTTCACAATGAACTGATTTAGGCTGATTCTAAGCGATTTCAATAAATGTATTTTGAAAAAACAAATAGACGGAAATACACTGACCAAAATTGTAAATGCAACACTTTTGTTTCTGCCCCCATTTTTCATGAGCTGAACTCAAAGATCTAAGACTTTTTCTGTGTACACAAAAGGTCTATTTCTCTCAAATATTGTTCACAAATCTGTCTAAATCTGTGTTAGTGAGCACTTCTCCTTTGCTGAGATAATCCAAAAACCAGTCAAAAACACATCTCCTTCACATAGAGTTGATCAGGTTGTTGCTGGATATTGGCAGGAACTGGAACACATTGTTGTATACGCCGATCCAGAGCATCCCCAACATGCTCAGTGGGTGAGATGCCTGGTGAGTATGCTGGCCATGCAAGAACTGGGATGTTTTCAGCTTCCAGGAATTGTGTACAGATCCTTGCAACATGGGGCCGTGCATTATCATGCTGCAACATGAGGTGATGGTCGTGGATGAATGGCACAACAATGGGCCTCAGGATCTCGTCATTCAGAATGCCATCAATAAAATGCACCCGTGTTCGTTGTCCATAACATAAGCCTGCCCATACCATAACCCCAACGCCACCATACGCCACTCGATCCACAACGTTGACATCAGCAAACCGCTCACCCACACAACGCCATACACGCTGTCTGCTATCTGCCCTAAACAGTGAAAACCAGGAATTCATCCGTGAAGAAAACACCTCTCCAAAGTGCCAGACGCTGTCGAATGTGAGCATTTGCCCACTCAAGAATGACAAAACACAAAATTACCAAAACTTAACTAAAAAAAAAACAAAAACAAAAAAGCTAAAAACTATAAAGTATCTCAGTGATATATGAGACCCTGGACCACAAAACCAGTCTTAAGTCACTGGGATTTATTTGTAGCAATAGCCAAAAATACATTGTATGGGTCAACATTATTGATTTTTCTTTTATGGCAAAAATCATTAGGAAATTAAGTAAAGATCATGTTCCATTAAGATATTTTGTAAAATTCCTACTGTAAATGTATGAAAACTTAATTTTTGATTAGTAATATACATTGCTAAGAACATTATTTGAAGAACTTTAAAGGTGATTTTCTCAATATTTTGATTTTTTGCACCCTCAGATTCCTAATTTTTAAATAGTTGTATCTCGGCCAAATATTGTCCAATCCTAACAAACTATACATCAATGAAAAGCTTATTTATATGTGATGTATAAATTTAAAAAAATGACCCTTATGACTGGTTTTGTGATCCAGGGTCACATATATATATATAT
Organism: Labeo rohita; assembly: GCF_022985175.1. NCBI lineage: Eukaryota > Metazoa > Chordata > Actinopteri > Cypriniformes > Cyprinidae > Labeo > Labeo rohita. The sequence goes on from NC_066875.1 coordinate 4,254,282, forward strand.
ATATATATAAACACAGCATCAAAAATAAGTGACAAAATGACAAAAACAACAAAATTACTAAAACCTTAACTTAAAAAAAAAAAAAAAATTAAGATGGATGTATTTAAATTGCATATAAAATTCAATTTGGATTACACAGTTTAAACAACAAACATGGTCAGTCAGTTGTTTGTACTAAACTAAAACTAAAATTGAAATAAATTAAGAAAATATAGACATTTAAAAAACAAAAACTACTAAGAATGACAAAACACAACAAAATTACTAAAACTTAACTAAAAACTATAAAAGTATCTCAGTAATATTAAAATAACACTGCAACACACATAGAGAACATCACAGATGGTGAACAGAAGCTTAAACATGTTTGGTTGCTCGGTTTTTCTTAAATTCTTCTTTTCTGATCACTTATTTAATTCTAAAATAACACTGAAGCATTGCTTGCAAACTTGGTCTTCAAAATGTTACACTTCTTACAGGAACATAATTGTTATTGCCTGGTAATTGGTTTTAATATAGTATAGTGTTACTAAGTTACAAATACCTCATTTATATGCAGTCAACACACAACTGGCATTGCACCATCAGAAATGCATGTTTAAAAGAAATGACTCTGCAGTTGTTTCTCATGACCAGTTTGAAATTGGATTTTCTTTTGTTCGGTAGTCTGTGAATGTGTTAAACATACAGTGTTTGTCTAGTCTGGCGTTCTATCAGCATTGTCTCTTTAAAGTTTGCATGGAATCCATCTTTACCTATTTTATGCTGCCATAAGGAATATTAATGTAGCGTCTCTCAAAAAAGTGGTGTCTCATCATTGGAGAAGTAATATCCAAACAATAGCTCTTTTTTTTTGGGCGGCCATCGCTGAGTTCGCAACTTATGTGTCCCACTCTGCTCTTTCTCTCTTGGATCAGGATGGGATATTAGCCGGATGCTGATGAGAGAAACCAAATCTAATCTTGACGCGCAATTTCTCCGCACACGCGGGATGACAGCTATTACCATGCAGGGTAACATTTGTTGTCGCTTGATTACGCTAATGAGAATGCACACGAATATGAACTGCTTAAATGTTATTGAAATTAGGCCTAATTGCTGATGGCACCTCAGGTTAATTTGTATTCCCTTGCCCAAATGTGTGTTTGTGGATGCGGCTGAGAGTTTGTTACAGCTCTTATTCAGTTAGAGGGGTTTGTCCGGGTACACGGCGAGGGTCTGACAGAGGTTGAAATCTGAGCTGCTTCGCACATAACCATCATCCTTTGACGAGACAGGTCAGAGAATATTACTGTAGTTGTGGAGAAAGAAGGGTGCTTTCGATTTTATTGAGGGATGGATGTCGGGGAACAAAGCAACAACAGACAGGGATTGGTGCTAAACCTAATCCAGACACTTTCTTGTAAAAAATGTCAAAGAGTTGTTGTATTTCATGTTTGTTTTGTATTGTTTTTCTGCTTAATTATTGATGCCGACTGCTTTTATTCCCATAGAGCGCTCTATCAAATAATAATTAATTGCGGAGGGGAAAACGCTCTTTGATTCCTTTCAGACAGAACCTGTGAGGGAAGGAGGTAAAGAGTTGTTTGGCTGAGAACTGAGCACATGAAACATGCTCAGTTCAGGTTTGGGGACTAACAAAGCAGGGGAGAACCGTCAAAATGGTCCATTTCTTCAGTCATAAACACTCTACATTCTTAAATATAAAGGTTTCAGTGGGGGGTTTTGTAGCGATGCCACTTTCATCAGCTCGTGAAATATTTTTTTTCTTAGCCTGACAAACATTTTAATAATCTAAGGAGACTTTTTTTTTCTACTTAAAGGGTTAGTTCACCAAAAAAAAAAAAAAAAATCAGCCTATTATTTACTCACCCTCAAGCCATCCTAGGCTTATATGACTTTCTTCTTTCAGATGAATCCAATCGGAGTTGCATTAAAAAAATGTCCTGGCTCTTTTAAGCTTTATCATTGCAATAGATGGGTGTTTCTCTTTATCAGGTCAAAACAAGTCCAATAAAGGGCATCCATCCATAATAAAAAGTGCTTCAGACAGCTCCGAGGGATGAATAAAGGCCTCCTGTAGCAAACTGATGCGTTTTTGTAAGAAAATATCCATATTTAAACATAATAATCACTTTTCTCTAGCTCCAGTAAACAAACATTGGTTTTCGTGAGACTTAAAGGCGCATGCGCAGCGCCGGCATCCGTGTATGACAGTTGACCTGTTGAAGAGAAACCCCCACCTATTGCCATGATAAAGCTTGAAACAGCCAGGACATTTTTTAATATAACTCTGGATTTGTCTGAAAGAAGGAAGTCATATATGCATGGAGGGTGAGAATGAAAAGTTTCCATACCCTTAAAGATGCTCAAAAGTGCTTTGAAACACGCAGCGTTATTTTATGTGTGGACGTAGTTTAAACTAAAACAGGAAGAGAGGGCGGAGCATATCCAGCAGTCCCGCCCCCGTTTTTAAATAGCCAGTAGCATTTAATTTATATCACATCTTGGGCCAGAGCCGTTGAGCTGGGTAAAGGTGCATTTGACAGTGTATGACAGCTACAATCTCATCCATATCCCATGATCTACGTGTAAAAAATAGGGCCGTCAGTTTAACGCATAAAATGTATTAATTGGTTATGAAAAATAATGTGATTAAAATATTTTAATGCACTTTATATGCTGACCTTGCCCCCAGACCTGTACATCATTTTATATTTCATAGAGTTAACTGTTGACAAGTATGATGCAGGGCAACAACTCCACAAATGCAGTTATTCCCCAAAAAATTCAAGATATTGGGGCAAAAATGCTCATACTACACTGTAAAAAACAATTTGTTTAGTCAACTTAATATAATTTGTAGCCTTAAAATTTTAAGTTCAGTCAACCCAAAAAAGTTTATTTAACTTGAAATGTTAAATTATACTAAGTGGCAACTTAGATATTTGAGTTGAATCAACTTAAAATTTTAAGGCAGCTAGGTTACTTACCCATCTGTTAAGTTTAGCAAACACAAATATCTAAGTTGTTACTTAGTACAACTTAACATTTCAAGTTAACTAAACTTATTTTAGTTGATTGATCTTAAAATTTTAAGGCAGCAGGGTAACAAATTATTTTAAGCTGACTCAACATATCGTGTTTTTTATTTTTTACAGTGTAGGGATGTCACAATACTCAATATAATATCGAACCGTTCTGTACGACATTCAGCATTTGAAAAAGCAACACTTGCAGAGCATCTTCCATTCTAATGACATGCAATGATAAGCCTTTCTAAACCTGTTGTCCAACAAAAGAGAACATTATAACTTATTTTTACTTCACAGCATTAGTCAAGTGTTTGAAATAACTTCCTTTTGTGATCTGATGTGGCTTCTTATCATAGAATGAGGCAGACAATATATTCTATACTGTATGTCAATTAGCAGTGGCTTACAAATATACTTAATCATTATGAAAATACCCGAGATGGCTTGAAGAACACAGATAAACCATATATTATTGCAGACGAGTGTTTATTGTCCTTACATTTCATCATTCAAAACGTTTAACGTTATATCTTGTTTTTGCCTTTGTCCATGTTAGAGATTTCCTAGCTGGAACGTCATCAGTGTTATCTTTTTGACACATATGTGGATTTTCTGCATGAGGGCGCCCTCTGGTGTCCAGTATGAATGAAACCCATCCTATTTTTCGGAAAAATAATACCTTCCTCAAAATAAATATTAAGCAGACATATAATTTACACGTTTTCCAGTGTACAGAGGTTTACAGGAGTATTTTGTTGTTAATTAGATGCAAAAAAACAAAACAAAACACACCGATGTGGCAAGCTACAGAATCAAACCAAACCGAACCGAAAACCCTGGTTTTAAAACCAAGGTACTAACTGTATTGTTACATCCCTACTACTTAGTCAAAAATTTAATTTTTTTTTTTTGCTTTAAGCATACATTAATTCTTGAAATGGCCAACATTTGTCTAAATATGATCTAAAAGTGCATCTAAAACATGTATTTCCCCCTTTCTGACAGTGAAGTTTGTGATTCCTGAAAATCTTATAACGATGCCATGAGAAAATATCTCTATATCTTATTCACCTCTGTCACCTGATGATACTGTCTGTTCCCTTTCAAACTCTCTTTAATCAGCATTTACTCATGATCATATTCTTTATTCTGCAGTATACAGTACATGTCTGCATGTTAAACAGTGCACACAAATCAGGGGAGTGAGGTAAATAGAGGCATGTACTGTGCTTTTGTAATTTTTCATAGGATTCATGTATTGAATAGGTTCTGTTTGACTCTGCCTTTACATTGGTTGAATTCACAAGACATCAGTGTTAGAGTACATGTATTCAAGTTGAAATTGGCATAATTGACAGCAATCAAAACCTTAATTCAGGACTAGAGGAATCAGATGAAATGCTCCTTGATTATACCTCAGAAGACTAAAGGCTGAGTCGTTTTTTTCACTGCATTTCTCTTATTCTTCTGTGGGAATTGTGGACCTTGAAATGAATGCGTCAGGTGTGCCAAATGAAAGCTTTGATACACTGGCTTTTATTCAATGACTTTTCTTTTGTTGAACATCATAAGACTTTTGTTGTCTTGTACAAAGGTATCAGCGAGTCTGTCCTATTTAGTTTCTGCTGGAGACCTTTCTGGGGAGAAAATGAAACTTTCACACACGTAATTTGAACTAGGGCTGGCTGATATGGCCAAAAATATGATCACAATATATTTTTCCATATCGTACAGTATTAGCATTTATCACAATTTTCATTTACCATTAATCGGGAAGAAAATTCATTCTGCATGTTTGTTAGACTATAACAATGAATGTAAACATAACTTTTTGTTAATTAATCCACAGAGTAAGATACCTTTTAATTTAGGGCCCCATGAAATCCATTTTATTTTTCCCTAATTTTTAAAAATGTTTTATGTTATGATGTAATACAAATTTTTCAACAAAAATGGTGTCTGATGAAATTACTTAATAAAATGCAATTAATTTAACAAAACATTGTGTTTTTATTTTTTTGTCAAATAAGATCCTGCACAACAGACAAACTTCTATGCACACCTTGGCAATAGAATCGCCATTGGCAAGTAATTTTTTTAGTTTACTAGACTGATATATATATATATATATATATTGTTAAGAGCTCCTGCTCTTTCTTTCTCTATTTTCTTTTCTAAGTGCAGCTGCTAATTGGATGGGGGCGGAGACTAGTAAGAACAGCTGAAGCCTCTGCCTATTTAAGAGCTGCTGGAGGCACTTCAATGGCGGCTTGCCCTGGGAACGCTGTTTTGTGTTTGAATTTGTTTTTTCTTTTTTTTTTTTTTTTTTTTTTGTTTAAGGATGGTGAGTGATCGTTTGTTTAGTTACTACAGAGTACATAGAAAGCATAGGTAAGTGTGCTGACCCGGAAGATTTTGTTGTGTTTGATTTCTTCCTCAGGAGACAGGAAGTTTTCTTAACTCTTGAGTAAGCTGTAGTTTAAATTAGTTAGTTCACCAGTCCTTGTTTATGAGAATCTTAACTTTTTGCCCTGGCTACTGTTACATTTGTTTAGAATGGTTTTCTTATGTTGGGCCCTAAATGGGTCGTAACAGAATTGGGGGCTCATCATCTGGATATGAACCACCTTTTTTTGAAAAGCTACCTTTTTTTTGTACCATGCTTAGTTACTTAAATGTTTTTGGTTGGACTGCTATTTTTGTTTTGTAGAAGGCTTTGTAATATTTGTGCAATGCTACTTTTGTGTTTGTAGTTTGCTTTGGGGAATTGAAGCAATTCTACTTTCATGTCCTGTAGCTTGTGTTATGCACTGCTACTTTTGTGTCTTGTAGCTTGCTTCGTAAGTTAATGCATGGCTACTTTTGTTTCTTTGTAGCATGCTTTTGTGTTTAATGCGTTTCTGTTTTGTTTCTGTAGCATGCTTTCGTATCTAATGCATTGCTACTTTTCTTTGTAGCATGCTTTTGTATTTTGATGCATGGCTACTTTGAGCATGTCCTTTGGTTGCATTTAGTAGTTTGAAAGGTGGGTTTTGACCAATTTTTGCCATTCTTTTGTTTAAACCATTTTTCAGTGTCCAAGGTCTGGAGTTGTTTCATGGGCTGAAGTTTTTGTTTATTGTATCTTACAGTAGGTTTTCTTATTACCTTTTGGAACCTTTTGTCAGGGGAAGTTTTGTGATGGAGAATTTTGATTTGGAGTTTGTGAAGTTTGTCCAGTTTCCTTCATTAGAACCGCTTTTTTGCAGGAAAGTGGAACTTCCAAAAAATTGCAGATTCTGTTCAAATAGACTACCACAAATAGTCTTAAGGTTGCCACGAGACAACTTATATCTGCATTAGTAGATCAAAATGGATTTTAGTGATGCTGCTTTAAAATTTTTGCAGACTAATCAGTTTGATTTGCATAAAGATTCATTTGTTGAAAAGTTTCAGAATGTGAAGGAACTAGAACTTGAATTGTAACTTAAAGAACAGTAGGTTTAAGAAAAACAAATTGCAAGTGATGGCTTAAAAGGTTAGAACTGGAGTCAAGAAATCTGGAGATAGAGAGAACTCCGTGTTTAAAAAATTGTAACTTTGAGCAGTTACACAAAGTTAAACAGCTGTAACATCTGAAGCTAGTGCTCACTTTGCTGTTTGTAAGAACATCCGTTTGGCTCCTCCCTTCATAGAGAAGGATGTGAATAAATGCCTTACTCATTTTGAGCATGTAGCTCTAACTTTGGGTTAGCCTAGGTATGTATGGACTTTATTTCTACAGTGTGTTCTGTCTGTTCTTTGTATCGTTTGCATGTGAAAAGGACCGCTTGTTTGACTGTTGGTGAATTTCTCAGTGAGTTACAGTTTTTGATCGTTTTGGAGAGATAATTCTTGTGATAGTTCTTAGTGAATGGCTTCTTGATTAAATCTCCATCTTTTGAGTATGAAAGTAAAAGGGCTCTCTTTTTGAGAACTACACATCATACTTGATGGATTGGTCAGTGTCTGTGGGTGCTATTGAAAGTTCCTGTTAAGATTCTATATTGAGATGTCCTAAGTCTTAAGTCCTTTTTAGTGTCTGAAGTTGCTGTTGTAGAGGTCAGGCCTGAACTTCCTGTTGAGGAGACCAAATGAGGTGTACACAAACTATCCAGATGAATTTCCTGCCTGTGCCATTATCAGAGCTATGTATCAGCAACTGCCAAGTAAGTCTGTTTTAAAAGATTTTAATGAAGTTGAGTTCTCTGAAACCTTTTTCTCTGACTTGGAGTTTCCAAAATAGGAGTTTTGTACTGGGACTTTTGGTCTGAATTTTCCATTATGGATTGTGAGTATTCCATTCATGAAAAATAATTTGTTTAAATTATGTTTAATGTTTTATGGGTGGGGGTGTTACAAGCCCCTGCTCTTTCTTTCTCGTTTTCTTTTCTAAGTGCAGCTGCTAATTGGATGGGGGCGGAGACTAGTAAGAACAGCTGAAGCCTCTGCCTATTTAAGAGCTGCTGGTGGCACTTCAATGGCGGCTTGCCCTGGGAACTCTGTTTTGTGTTTGAATTTGTTTTTTCTTATTCTTTTTTGTTTAAGGATGGTGAGTGATCGTTTGTTTAGTTACTACAGAGTACATAGAAAGCATAGGTAAGTGTGCTGACCCGGAAGATTTTGTTGTGTTTGATTTCTTCCTCGGGAGATAGGAAGTTTCCTTAACTCTTGAGTAAGCTGTAGTTTAAATTAGTTAGTTCACCAGTCCTTGTTTAAGTTTTTTTTGTTTAAATACACTTCTTGCTGTTTCTATTTTTGGTCTTTTTTTTTTTTTTTGTACAATAAAATCTTAACTTTTTGCCCTGGCTACTGGTACATTTGTTTAGAATGGTTTTCTTATGTTGGGCCCTAAATGGGTCATATATATAAGCTTAAATGTTTGTGAAATGGCACAGCTTTATAAATATCTAAAAGTACACTCTTAACATCAGTCAGTCAAGCATTATAATATATTATGATAATCAACCATTATTTAATGATAGAATTTTAGTAATTAGAATTAAAATTCATATTTTTCATTTTAGCTGATTGGTCATTCAGTGTTTCTGTACAAAAAAAAACAAAAAAAACAATTAAAAAGGAGAAAAAAAATCATACTGATAGGATAATAATAATAATACTATGGGTATTAACAATATAAAAACAATATAAACCACACTAAGGATTATTAAGCTGCTGTGTTCATGAATATTAATTACGTTGTCTGCGTTCGCTCAAACTGTTTTGCTGAAATCAAAACCGGGACAATAACAGGTGAGCACCAGCCAATGAGATTGCCAATCAGTATCTGGTGTTGCCTCATGCAGTGCAACACATCTCCTTCGCATAGAGTTGATCAGGTTGTTGATTGTGGCCTGTAGAATGGTGGTCCACTCCTCTTCAATGGCTGTGCAAAGTTGCTGGATATTGGCAAGAACTGGAACATGCTGTCCTATACACCGATCCAGAGCATCCCAAACATGCTCAATGGGTGATATGTCCGGTAAGTATGCTGGCCATGCAAGAACTAGGATGTTTTCAGCTTCCAGGAATTGTGTACAGATCCTTGCAACATGGGGCCGTGCATTATCGTGCTGCAACATGAGATTATGGTCGTGGGTGAATGGCACAACAATGGGCCTCAGGATCTCGTCACGGTATCTCTGTCCATTCAAAATGTCATCAATAAAATGCACCTGTGTTCGTTGCCCATAACATACGCCTGCCCATACCGTAACCACACCGCCACCATGGGCCACTCGATCCACAATGTTGACGTCAGCAAACCGCTCACCCACACGACGCCATACACGCTGTCTGCCATCTGCCCTGTACAGTGAAAACCGGGATTCATCCGTGGCTTTTATTGTGGCCAGCCTAAGGCACACCTGTGCAATAATCATGCTGTCTAATCAGCATCTTGATATGCCACACCTGTGAGGTGGATAGATTATCTCTGCAAAGGAGAATTGCTCACTAACACGGTTTTAGACAGATTTGTGAACAGTATTTGAAAGAAATAGGCCTTTTGTGTACATAGAAAAAGTATTAGATCTTTGAGTTCAGCTCATGAAAGATGGGGGCAAAAACAAAAGTGTTACTTTATAATTTTGGTCAGTGTATTTCTGTCATAACTGAACTTTTATTTTGTTGGTTTGTCGTGAAGATCTGTGAGTTTCAGTGCGTGTTTGACGGGATGTTTTCTCAAATAGTGAAAGCTTGTAAAGCGAGTCCTCAAAGCAGTTCCTGAGAAGACGTTCATGTGTTTGTGTCTACATATATTGATACACAGATACTGAAAACAATAAAAATAATCATTTTCATTTTTTAATACATTTATTAAAGCCAAGTATAAATCTCATCAGTTTAGTGTTTTTAAGCATTTTACATTTATTCCAGATCAATAACTCAAGGCAGTAACAATATAAACAATATATTTTATTTGTTCACTTATGTTCAGCTATTATCTAACTGTATTTGCATTTTTTGGCTCATCAGTCATCAAAGCTTGAAAAATATTGGTCACAGACACAAAAATGTACTTTAAATTTCACCAGGCTGACTACTGACTAAAAACACCCACAGATCATGTTTTCATGACATTTCAAGTCTTATTTTAATGTAACAATGTTATGTCTATATGTGTGAATTGTTTACTTACTTTTTGAATCAGTCTTCATGTTAATGCCATTACATTGTTCATTCAGACTGACTAGAGAACACAGAATGTGCACAAACACCAGAGGCGGGATTTATCGCATGAACCAATCACAGCCAATCATAACCAGTCATATCCAATCATATCGTGATAGAGGCATTGCCTCTTCTTGCGTGACTTTCCTCATTCATTCTCAGTTACCCCCCACCAAACTCACATCATGCTTTAGAGGGTCTGTTATTTAGTAATTTGAGTGTTTTATACACTTTTTAATGTTATATTTTGTAATATTGGTGTTGTATTGTTTTTGTGCTATGAATTCTTTTCTCATCCAATATTTTAGTACAAAAAGTTTGGTCTCGTTAACTAATAATTGTGTACAAAAAATGTTCTCCGAACATTTATGCAAGAATAACTTCTGACTGTTTTTATTATTGTGTGTTTGGGGCAGGGGTCTGATTTCTATTTTTGGTGAGCCACAAAAAAAGTTTCATTGCTAGTTTGGATAACATTTGCATGAGTTGTAGCTGTGTAATGGCCCAAGTCCCATTCCTCCATAACAATAAAACAGGAAATGCGGATGAATATAACACATAGATAGATTCAGATGAGAGGGAGGAAATGGGGAAGAGGAAGAAGAAGAAGAGAAAGCACTACAATAACACGCAATCTGCGAACACAACACTTTTTCTGCCTCACAGGGGCGGCAGCTGTGCTACCTCGCTATTCCCGGGGGGTTTTAATGGATTCTCCCTTGCAGGAGGAGGCGACGACTCCTGGGCTTAAACACAGCGCTGGTGGGAGCCGGGCTGTGCCACATTTACACAGAAATGAGCTGCAGAGACATCAAATCATGGAGCAGGACTCTACTTAGGCAGATTTATTTTTACCTGACTGGATTCAGACCTCTCTTAATTATCCTGGCTAGATGTTTGTGGAAGCTGTTGAGTTCAGATATTTTCTGATAGCCGCTCAAAATTTTTCCTGTGGGCTTAAAGGAATTGTTCGCCAAAAAAAATACATTTGCTGAATATTTACTCACCCTCATCTCATCCAAAATGTAGATGAGGTTGTTTCTACATTAGAACAGATTTGGAGGAATGTAGCATTCCATCACCTGCTCACCAATGGATCCTCTGCAGTGAATGGGTGCTGTCAGAATGAGAGTCCAAACAGCTGATAAAAACATCAAAAGTAATGCACACCACTCCAGTCCATCAGTTAACATCTTGTAAAGCCAAAAGGTCCATGTTTGTAAGAAACAAATCTATATTTAAGACGCTTTTAACTACAAACCATTGCTTTTAGCTAAAATATATAATCCATAATATTGCTTCCTCCAGTTACAACTCATCAGTTTTATTATCCAGGTTGTTTAGACTTTTGTGTTTTTGTATTGTGTGGCACTTCATTTACTTTTGCTTACTTTCAGGCTGTCTACGCTGAAATATTCAACATGTACAAAATCTGTGAAATGTACCATGTACCTGGAGTAACCATCTGAGACATCATCTAAGCATCTAGCTTCTACATGAACCATATTCTTACATGGTTCATCCACTGGAGTCATTTGTCAATGAACACAACAGTCTATCTCATGTGTTTGTCATATGTTAAGTGAAAGCCACCCTTCTGAGGACTCATGCATTATTTACCCTGGATTCAATATTCCGGGACTAAATTTGTGTAATTTCATGAAAAATAAAAACAAAGCAAAGTCTCTCTTTACGAAAAAGTGGCCAGCAGATTAATAATGTATATGATGGTCAAAGACAAGAGACAGCTGATCCTGACGGCAGTCTGTGGTCCTGAGATTACAGTAGACCTGATGACCTGCAGTCATGAAAAATTTACATCAGTGATATTGAGCTGACTTTATGCTTTATTTAGACTTTATTCAGATTATCTCACCGCCAGCGATGAGCCTGACTGAACTGAACTTCCCATCCATCCATCCATCCATCCATCCATCCATCCATCCATCCATCTTTCTATCATTTTATAATTTTTTCTATCATTTGGGCTGTCATTCCGTTATCTTTCTATCGCTCATTGTCTATCTATCTATCTATCTATCTATCTATCTATCTATCTATCTATCTATCTATCTATCTATCGTTCTATCGCTCTATCTATCTATCGTTCTATCGCTCTATCTATCTATCGTTCTATCTATCTGTCGTTCTATCTATCGTTCTATCGGTCTATCGTCTATCGTTCTATCGGTCTATCGTTCAATTGTATCATTCAATTGTTCGTTCTATCTATCGTTCTTTCTTTCTATCGCTCATTCTGTCTATCTGTATCATTTTTTAGATATAATTTTTTAGATAGATAGACAGATAGATAGATAGACAGATAAATAGATAGATGATAGACAAACAATGAGCAGGAATGACAGCCCAAATGATAGAAAAAATTATCAAATGATAGAAAGACAGAATGATAGATAGATGATAGATAGATAGATAGATAGATAGATAGATAGATAGATTCATTGTCTATCATTATCATCTATCGTTCTATCTATCTATCTGTTGTTTTATCTATTATTCTGTCGTTCTGTCTTTTTATCATTTGATACATTTTTCTATCATTTGGGCTGTCATTCCTTTATTTTTCTATCGCTCATTGTTTGTCTATCTATCTATCTATCTATCTATCTATCTATTAGGGGTGTAACGGTACACAGATGTCACGGTTTGGTACGTACCTCAGTTCGAGGGTCACGGTTCGATACAATTTCGGTACAACAGAAAAAAAAACAGATCTACTGTGCTAGGTTTCTTTTCATGTATTTTTAACAGACAGTAGTACAAATTACTATTTTTTTTTTCCACCTACATGTGAAAATACTAAATATCATATCAAATTATAATGTCATATATAGGCTATAAAATCTGCAGTACATATATACATACAAAGAATAAACACTTGAAATATATTTAATTTAGTTTACTGATAGACAAGGAGGAAAAACAATGCAACATGTAACGTAGCATATATTTGCTGAGTTTCAGTTCAGTTTTGTGACAGAAAGGAAACTCTGTCACAAAGAAACCTATTTGTTTTTTGTTTAAGTTGATTTTGCTGGTATGAGGAAAGTTGAAGTAATCGCGCCGGCGCACACAAACACAAAACATAAGCGCGCCCGCCTCACTGTGTCACCGTAGAAACGTGTTAGCATTTGGATACATCGTCAATATGAAAATATTATGGAATATTTGGATTTGTGTGGAATGAGAGAGGTAGGATACAAGAGCACAAATCTTCATTTCGCAAACAGTTGAGTGCGCAAGCCTTTAATGTAACGTTATACTCCTTTGTCAGTGTGAGACGCGTTCAGAATCAGCACATGGTCACTGTCTAGTGGTCTTTGTTTTCAAGTGCGCAAATCCTGGCATTCGCTGTTCTTCTGCCGGCGGTTATCAAACAGAGTTGCATTACTGTGGGCGCCCCCTTCTGAATTGAGGGTGAATTGCCTGTATTCGTTGTAAGGCCTCGTGCACCGAACCGAGATGCTCGTACCGTGACGGTTCGGTACGAATACATGTATCGTTACACCCCTACTATCTATCTATCTATCTATCTGCTTTTTTGTTCTTTTTTTCTGTTGTTTGTTTTGTCTGTTGTGTCTTTTTGATCTATTTATCATTCTGTCAGTCTATCTGTTGTCCTTTCCATCATTCTTTTTATAATTGTATCTGTCATTTTGTCCATCTATCGTTCTGTCTATTTATCATTTTGTCAATCTATCATTTATGTCATTAACATTCTTTAGTTTTTGTTTGTTTTTCTCTTTCTGTATTCTATCATTCTACCTGTTTGTCTATCTATCTGTCTGTTGCAGAAACATTTTATAATAAAGATGAATGCTTCCTTACATGAGCAATGTGCATTTTTCTTTAATCATTTATTATATATTGTTTTGAAGGTGTTTAAAATTATAATTAAAGGAGTCTGACTCACCCAAACCCCCCTGCCATTAATGATCATTTCCTGTTTGGCAAAACAAGATCATATTCCATATTTTCTAGGGAATATGATACAGGCAGTCTGTCCAGTAGAATCAGCAGACACCCACTAACATCTCTGATCATCATTACAGAAATTGAGCATGAGTCTGTAGTAGTAATGAACCTGACACTCTTCATATATTCATACATCAGCGTGTGAAGGTTTGACACCTGACCATCAGAGGTAAAATCTGTCCATTTTCATTATTTCAGAGTGAAAAACAAGAACTTGTATAGTCTCTTTTGCAAACCAAATGAGACGCAGATGAAAAATACCACATTAAACAATGACGCTGTCAAGCTGTCAGTAAGGTAATGAAGTTGGCCAACACCATTTGTCTTATTTTGTCACGGTTTTTCCCCATTAGTCATAGCGCCTTGCCATTAACTCCTCAGGAACCCCCTTCACCCAAGGACACTTAAACTCACTTTCAGCACACACACACACACCATGACTAAGACACTAAACTAGAGGAACAGAGGTAGAGTGTCGCAGAATGAAGTAGTCAAAAACTGCTCAGGGGCAGCAGAGGTCTGTAAGTGATGAACAAATCCTGACATCTTCAGTTACTCCTTGAATCTGCCAATGTTTCTATTTAAACGCATTATGGAAATAATGTACTTTAAAGTAGTATACTTAAATGGAAACTGAATGTAATGTTTTAGGACACTTAATAACATGTTATTTACTATTAAATGAAAATTGATTATAGTTTAAATTTATATTAAAGGCAATTTTAGAGTAGTATTTTTTTAAGTAGAACTTATACATCTTGAAATGTAATTTCATAATATATTTTTGCTGTGTTTAAAATATGGTTAAAGTACTGCTGAATGTACTGACTATCATTTATTGTAAATTAAAATATACCTTAATGTAATTTCTGTTGAAACTTGTATGTCATGTATGTAAATATATTTTCAATGACACATTTGTAATGATAAAATTGCAATTTAGTATATTTAAAGTATATAACGTAATACTAAAGACCATACTAGTTAAAATTGGGTACTTTATATGTGCTTTAGTATGTTAGTCAACACTTTAAAATAAGTGTACTTTAAAGCACAACAAAATATAATACTTTAAAAAAGTACTTTCAAAGCTTTTTATTTGACATTATTAGAAAAGTCTCACTTTAAAAGTGTACTTAAGTGGGTCAAGAAACATAGTGTAGTCATGTGTTTAATTTTAAGTGTTATTTTATTTTATTAAGAATATATTACCTGCAAGTACAATTTTTTTTAAAACATATTCTTTTAAGTTCTGAAGAACACTACAAGTGTAATACAATTAAGTGCACTTCTTTTCTTAAAGGAGAACTTCCAGAACAACAATTCATAAAAAATTTACTCACCCCCTTGTCATCCAAGATGTTCATGACTTTCTGTCTTCAGTCGTGAAGAAATTATGGTTTCTGAGGAAAACATTTCAGAATTTTTTTTTTCCATATAATGGACTTCATTGGTGTCCCAATTTTGAACTTCCAAAATGTAGTTTAAATGCAGCTTCTAAACGATCCCAGCCGAGGAAGAAGGGTCTTATCTAGCGAAACAATTGGTCATTGTTTTCAGAAAATAATTTTTTTAAGCACAAAAGCTTGTGTAGCACAGGCTCTGGGATGCACGTTCACAACGCTATGTACTATTGAATCACGTCTAAAGGTCATGCAGAATGTAGGTGGAACTACAGACCCACAGTGTTTACAAAGCAAACATGCAAAGACTAAGAATGTGCAAGTAAGTTTTTAAACGCTGTTTACAAACAAAAAGGTACAACGATGTCCTCCTCTCAAGTTGTAGCAGAAAATAAGATGCTGTTTTTCACCATACTCAGTACGATGAACTTACACGTGATTCGTAGTAGTGATGTGAAGTTCCGAACAGACCTTTGAGTCTCGTTCAGCAAAATGAACGAATCTTTTTTCGAGTCATTTTGTTCATTTTAGCAAAATATAATTAAAATGTTACGTGTTACTTCTCTAACACATCTACTGCTTACACAAACGTTGATCACACTACAAACAAGACAAAACTGTAATGCTATAAGAAACAGAAAAGATTAATTCATTGTTTACCTGGGTCTTTAGTCTATGATTAGCTCACCTCACCTCTTATCTGACAAGTTTTCAAGTTCGAGACGTTCGTTCATCACGTGACAGCACCATAAGATGAACGAACGACTCGAAAAAACCCGAAGACTTGAAACAGGTGAACTAATTCCAGTACAGAACCTAATAGGATGTTGCGCATGCACGACTGAACGAATCACTCCCTGAGATGACTCGTTCTTCCCGAGTCACATTAAAGATTTGTTCAAAATGAGAGAATCGTTCAAGAACGACCCATTGATAATAGCATTGTGAACACGCATCCCAGAGCCTGTGCTACACAAGCTTTTGTGCTTAAAAAGTATACAAATTTTTATTTTTCGAAAAAAAATTACCAATCGAATGACCTTTGAAGCTGCATTTAAACTACATTTTGGAAGTTCAAAATCAGGGCACCAATGAAGTCTGTTATATGGAGAAAAATCCTGAAATGTTTTCCTCAAAAATCAGATATTTTTTTTACGACTGAAGACAGAAAGACATGAACGTCTTGGATGACAAGGGGGTGAGTAAATTACTTGCAAATTGTTCTGGAAGTGGACTTAAGATATATTTCAATTAAAATACTGGTCAATACTAGTCGATACAAAATCAAAATACAAAAGGTGATTCAACATAATAATTTAAAATGTAATTTAAAGTAAAAACTTTTAATCTGACATTACAAAGTTGTTTTCCAAAAGGTACTTAAGTGGCCTTTTATTTCATTACTATTGTATTATCAACTATTTTTATTTTTTTATATATATATATATACTTTCAAGATTTAAAGTACACAGTTGTCACATAAGCATTATAATTCAACACAGGTTGGAAAAATAAAGTAGAGTTGTGGGAAAGAAGCCGCCTCTAGCTAAACTTGTTTGCAGGTGGTTAGTGAAAGAGACACAAGCGCTGACACTGAACAGTTAAAGTAGAGTCAACCTGGCATTATTATGCTCTAAATAAAGCAGTAGATTAGTTTAAGCGTCTGAGAAGGTGTGTCTGTGGGCTGCTCACATCGCCGTGTGCGTGTGTTGTTAAATAAGGCGTAATGAATCTTATTGATGTGTGTCCCACCGCGCCAGCTGAAGGCCACCCTCGTGTAGTGGGTCTGCTCTTACAGATGCCAGGGGCCAAGCACCTGGGAGGGGATTAATTAGCAGACAGCTGCCCAGCAGCTCTCAGCTCACTCTGGGGAAGGCCGTAACATCCACCACATTCAGAACCTGGCCTTCAGCAGTCCACACCTAAACAACACATCAGAATATTGGAGTGTTGTCTCATTTATGGCAAATGCACTCATAATTTGTACACTCATAATTTGTACACTCATAATCTCACATGAGTCACTCAGCTCCTCAGTGATGTGGGTTTTATAACAGGTTTCCTTTTATAATTTTCTTCTGATTTCTGCTTCTGAGCATTAGTGCTGAACGGGCTGTTAAAGGAATGTATCATTTGTTGAAATCGCTGAAACTTGTAACAATTTACAAATTTGTTCTCCATCCAACAGGCAGGAAGTGATTCAAATTAATAACTTAAGAGCAAATTTGAGATTTAGAGTATGAGCTTTATTTATAGTCGGGTGCAAAAGTCTGATTGATTTAAAATCTAATTTAATCAAAGAAACAAGTGGAAAGATATTGAACATTGCAAAACAGAAATGTAGAGACAAAATATTTTATACCTCATATACCTCCAAAAAAAAAAAAAAAAAAAAAAAAAAAAAATTGTGTCAAATGGACAGATTTTCTAGATTCTAAAAATTGCAAATCATAATAATGATTTAAATTTTTTTTCCCCACAAATTACACAAATTAAATTACATTTATGATAGTTTTCCACAAATTATAATTTCTCAATTTAGGTTTACATTCAAATTGTTATGCTGCTAAATTTTTTTAGAATGACAAAAAAAAAAAAAAAAAATCAAATAATAAAAAAGGTGATTTCAGACCAGAATTAGTTTTAAACTATTATATTATATTATATTATATTATATTATATTATATTATCTAAATATAATTTATAGCTTTCATTTTTGTATTTACATTTTTCTTCATTTTTATATTTCTTATGTTTTAAGTTCCTATTTTGCTTTATTTATGTATTTATGTTTTTCCAGTTTTGATAATTGTAGTAGTTATACGTAAACTTTTTATTTCAGTTCAGTGCCAAGGCAACATATGTAACTTTTTCATCTTTCAAATTTAATTTAGGTTTACATTCAAATTGTTATGCTGATTAATTATTTATAATGATAGAAAAGAAATATTAAAATAATATTTAAAAAATAAGATTTTTTCACTGGTGATCTCAGAACAGAATTTTTACTATTGTAGTATTTTTATATTATATTTTATTATATTGCTTTCATTTTTGTATTTTAATTGTTCAAATTTTAGTAATTATATGCTTTTACTGTTTGTATTAGTTTTTTTTAATATATTTTTAAAATATTTCTTATGTTTTATATTTCTGTTTAGCTTTATTGATTTATGTATTTTTTCCAGATTTATTTTAAATTTTAGATTTATTTATTTTAACAGTTGTACTTAAACTCTATTTCAGTTCAGTACCAAGACTACATTTGTAATTTTTTCATCTAATATTTTCAGATTTTTTTCCAATGAACAAAAACAATGATTAATACTTTAATTAATTTCTCAGACTTCTGGTATTTTGGCAATAAGTGGAAGAAAGTTGGCTATTACGAATCCTTTATGGTTTGTCACGAAGCAGGGAGCAATAGGTTGAAATGTAAAGCCTGTAAAACTTTCGGCCCTCGCGCAGGCACGGGTAACAATAATTAAGCGGCACGATAAAAATGATTAGAACTGCTTCTGACATTCTCATTGCGAGTAACTTCGCTTTAATTGCAATCACAAATTTTAATGCCAGTTTTATGTGCCAAGGCTATGAGCTGTTTGAAGTTCAGCGGTTCTACTCTTTAAATCTGTCCCATTTCTTTAGGTGAGCGGCGAGACTCCGAGACAACGGCAGTCATGAATCCCCCTGACCATTAACGGAGCAGACTAGCGGCTACGGCCAGGAGGAGGGCCCAGAACCGCTCCGCTCCAGACTAGTTAGCTATTCAGCTGCAGCATCTGTTGAGGGCTAATGAATGTTATAACCTCATAAACGTCATGAAATTGGACATTATCCCTTAATTAAAAGAACAGAGATGCATTACAATGATTACAGTGGCACCACGCTGCATTTCCACTCAGCTGCACTGGAGTGCTCCGAGCGAGGCTAATGTTTCTCCTCTACGTGGGGTGGGACATGATGGGACCTCTGAGCAGAAAATGAGGGAGGGGAGGATCGCTTTAATGCGAGGAGTTCAGTCACCTCCTGTCACAGTGTTTATGGAAGTATCTTTTCAAAGAAACTTTTCAGGCCCAGACTTTTGCTCCCTTCAAAAACTAGTGAACTGCCTACGCAGCCATTTTAGGCATTGCAGGGCATTCTCCTGTCATGAAGGCTGTATGATGGGTAGTTATGGGCCTCCTAAAGGTACGTTTACATGACAGCAATGTACTAAAAACGGAAAAGTTTTCATTTGCGTTCTCATTCACACGGATCCACAAAAACAACTAAAAATGCAGTATATGCATGCCAGGCCAGTAGTTGGCAATGTCAAAAAAACACTATGTAAACATGTACACTCGTGCATAATGTCACCGTTTTCACAAATTAGTGTTTTTGTAGTTTACATGAAGGCGAGAATGTTAGCGTTTTCAAAAAATTCTGTTATCATGTAAATGAACAGCGTAAAAAAATGTTGTTTTTAAGGTATTGTGCACGACAACAATGTACTAAAGACATAAAAGTTTCTTTTGTGTTTTTGAAAATTTAAGGTGTCCCTGTCACTGTAAAGAAACACACACGCAATTCCTATAGACTGATCACATAATACGCATGTGCATACGTCACTGTTTTCATGAATGTGTTTTTGTAGTTTACATGGAGACGATAGTTTTCAAAAAGTTGTATTTTAAATCCACTTTTTAAAAGTTTGCTTTTTCACATCCCCCAAATGCACAAAGCACTAAAAGTTTTCTGTTTTTAAAGGCAAGTTTGCACAACAACAATGTATTAAAGACATAGAATTTTTTCTTTTCAGTGTTTTGAAAAGTGTTGTGTACAGGCGACAACGTTATCAAAACAATCCCGTTCATACAGATCTGCAAAAACAATGAAAAATACAGTATCATGCATGGAAGGCCAGTAAAGAAACACTACACGAACACATAATACACATGTGCATAACGTCACTGTTTTTACAAATCTGTGTTTTTATAGTTTATACAAAGACGATAACGGTATCATTTTTAAAAACATTTACTTTTTTGTAACCTGTTTTCAAAAATGTGCATTTTTAGGCCCCCAACAATTTGCTAAATACATAAACATGATTTTTTTTCTCATTTTTGAAACATTTTGTGTACCGAAGACAGTCATCAGAATGATCCCCGTTTGCATGGATCTGTGTAAACTACTAAAAATGCTGTGTTATGCATGCTAGGTGTACAACTCTGTAAAGAAACGCTGCGCGTCTGGACACATATGGATTTCTAGACCGATCTCGTAATACGCATGCACATGACATCACCATTTTCATTATGTTTTTGTAATTTATATATATATAGCTATAATTATATCATATCGTTTTCAAAAACATGCACTTTAAAAGTTTGCATTTTTTTGTCCCTCAAATGCATAATGCCTAAAAAGTTTCCTGTTTTTAAAGGCAAGTTTGCACGACAACAGTGTATTAAATACAAAACTTTTTCTTAACAGTTTTTTTCAAAAGTTTTGTGTACAGATGACAGTGTTATCAAAATGATCCATTTACACAGATCCACAAACAGCATCTAAAAATACTCTATTATGCATGCCAGGCCAGTAGTTGGCAATGCCACTTTGTGAAGAAACACATACGCGAACAATGTAATACACGCACATAACATCACTGTTTCCACAATTTTGTGTTTTTGCAGTTTACGCGACGATAATGGTATCACTTAAAAAAAACGTTCACTTTTTCAAAGTGTGTTTCCAAACATTTGTTTTTATGCCCCCAAAATGCTGTTGTCATGTAAATGAACAGTCCAAAAAAGTTTTTAGTTTTTTAAAAGTATGTTTGCATGACAACAATGTACTAAATACGTTTTTTATCATTTTATTTTATTTTTTTAATTATTTATTTATTTATTTATTTTGCGTTTTGAAAAGTTTTGTGATGCTACAGAAGATTCATTTTTCGTTCCACAAGAACCATCTCTTTCTTACCTTTTTGTAATCTCAAGAACCTTCTTTTGCCACAAAGAACCTTTTGTAAAACAAAAAGTTTCTTCAAATATTAAGTTCTTTATAAAACCATTTAGACAAAAAAGGTTCTTCTATAGCATCGTGAAGCACCTTTATATTTAAGAGTGTAATTGCGTACTTAAAAGAATAAAAGAATATAATTAAGTGTGAACTGAATGTAATGTTGGTTTTGGAAACTTAACTGCATGGTTATTGCAATTGATTGCAAATGTATTATAGTTTAAATTTATATTACATGCAATTAGATGAACTTTAGAGTGGTTTTTGACCCACTTAAGTAGGGCTTAAATACATCTTTTTATGCAATTTCATAATTACTTCTGTTGCCTTTGAAATGTGGTTATTGCACTGACAATAATTTTTGGTAAACTAAAATATATTTTAATTTATTTTGAAACTTTTATTTAAATATATTTGTAATAGTAACAAAGTTGCAATTTTAAATGTAATAACACGATTCAGTTAAAATCAAGTACTTTACATGTGCTTTAGTATGTGTACTTCTTTAAAGCACAACAAAAATTATTTAAAACTTAATGATTTAATGCACTTTGACAATTACAAAGTGAACTTCTTAAAAGTGTGTTAAGAAGCGGTCCTGAAAGTATCTCTCTTTAAGTATGCTTAAGTGGCCTTTTATTTCATTAGTATATTAAATGCAATAGTTTACTTTTAAGTTTACACAACGTTTTATGTGTTTTTATGCTTTAGTAAGTCATTAGCTTAGCCGCATGCTAACATACCTTTAATGGTTGGTGTCTTGTTTCATAAGACGGCAACCTAAGTAGTCAGCAGACAGCTCACTCGAGCTTGTGAGCGCTGATGGTGTTGACCGCTACGCTTCTGCCATGCTGTCGGTCAAGCTGCGGGGAGTTTATGTCCCTTGCTGGCTTTATGTTTTGGCTTTCTGGAGGCCATGATGATTATGGGAGCTGCGCTCAGTCAGGAGGTGATTATACTGCAGTGTCAGCCCCCGAAACAGCTGTGCAATAAAGGCCGTATAAAAACAAAGCAAGGTGCCGCGGTTTGCACAGCACCTGGGCCAGACAGGCTTTAAATACTCACGCCCACTAACCTGTCCAGGGAGGTTTATTGGGCTCAGTGTGCGTCAAGGCTGCATCCGTAGGTGGGGATGTTAATGTCTTGCGAGCATGGATGGCTTGCACATGCTCTGCTGGTGACCCCGCGTGTGACTGGACACAAACTCACCCCGTGTGTCAAAACTGACCCGGCTGACTAGTTTACAGTTGGCCCAAAATTAACCTCAGTCATTGGTTTGTGACCATGGATGGACTGTGACCTTGCTTGTTGATTATGTGAGCTCGATTCAGTCAGCGGGTGACAGCATTGCCTCCACCCCTTATTTACATACATGAACATCTGGCACATCTGCATGAATTAAAGTCTCAGAATCATCTGTCCTATTTGGAGTCATGATGCATTTCCGCTATTCATACTCATCCATGTTTATCCTTGACTGATCTCTTGATCCGTGGCTTATACTAATTATAAGTTAAAAATAAATACTGTACCGTAATTAAAGCGATAAGGTACAAGAAGCTGTGTTATATTATGACCAATAAAAATGCATTCACATTACAACAATGCCTTGAGAACCCCTATCATTTTTTATTTTTAATTAATTAATTAATTTATATTGTAAACACATAAAAAAAGATCAAATAATAAAATAAAAAAATATACTTTTTTAAATTATATATAAAATATATACTAATATAAAGATCAAAAGTATACTTGAATTATGTTGAATATAGTTATTTTTATTTTTTGTATGTTGTAATAAAGTATAATGCATATATTCATCAATTTAATGCATCTTTGAAAATAAAACTATTAGTTTCTTTCAAAAACACTGACCCAAACAAAATATTAAATATATTTCAGTATATAATATATTATAAAAGTGTTTTTTTTTTCCAAATAAATTAAGACTTTTCTTAAGCAAGGATGATTTTTAATTTTATTTTAATGAATGAATGAATGAATTTATTTACATTGTAAACACATTAATAAATTATGAAAATTAAACAACATAAAAAAGATCAAATAATAAAATAAAATATAAATATTTAAATTATATATATATATATATATATATATATATAATGAATGAATGAATTTATTTACATTGTAAACAGATAAATAATTTATGAAAATTAACAAAATAAAAAAGATAAAATAATAAAATATACATATTTAAATTATATATAAAATATATACTAATCAAAAGTATACTTGAATTATGTTGAATATAGTTATTTTTATTACAACTTAAATATAATTTAGATTTTTTATGTATGTTATATTAATATAAAATGCATATATTCATCACATTTAATGCATCTTTGAAAATGAAAGTAGTAGTTTCTTTCAAAAACACTGACCCCAAACAAAATACAAAATGAAATGAACACAATGAACAAAATGAAATGAACAAAATTAACACTTTTCTTAAGCAAGGATGATTTTTTATTTTATTTTAATGAATGAATGAATTTATTTATTTACACTGTAAACACATTAATTATATAAATTAAACAACATAAAAAGATAAAATAATAAAATAAAAATATTTAAATTATATATAAAATATATATTAATATAAAGATCACAGGTATACTTGAATTATGTTTAATATATATAGTTATATATAGAATAATATATAATTATTTTTATTACAACTTAAATATAATTTAGATTTTTTTTTATGTATGTTATATTAAAATATTTCCAAATAAATTAACACTTTTCTTAAGCAAGGATGAATTGATCAAAAGTGACAGGAAAAATATTTGTATTGTTTAAAAATATTTCTATTTCAAACAAATGCTGTTTTTTATTATTTCTATTCCTCAGATATTCCTGAAAAAAAAAAAAAAAGTATTGTGGTAAATCATCAGTCATCAGCAAAACTTCATCAAAGGATCATGTGACACTGAAGACTGGAGTAATGATTTCGAAAATTCAGTATTGCATCAGAGAAATAAATTACATTTTAAAATATATTCAAATACAAAACTGTTATTTTACATTGAAATTATATTTCACAATATTTTACTCTGTTTTAACAAATAAATGCAGCCTTGGAACTATCTTTTTTAAAATCAGAGCACTTGAGCATACAATATCTTTGAATGAATAGATATAAAGTTACAGACCTGCACAAAATAGACATTTTTATTAGCAAATTCTGCCTCCTGAGGAGAAAATGAACGAAAAGCACCATTCTCTGGCAATGTTTCGTTATAAAATATTAATATCTATCTGTCAAGGGCAGAAAGCATGTAATTTAAAGACAGAGACAGCTGAAATTATCCTGGGTGTCCCTTCGTTTTACATTTGGCGGAAGGACCTTCAGAAGGCATTTGTTTCAGGTTTCCTTCCTTGTTAATTGGCTTTTTGCGTGTTGAAAATTCACATTGGCAGTGTTTGGTTGCTGCTGGCGTATTATTTATAACCCCCAGTTTCTGACAGGAAGTTTTTCCTCTCTCTCTCTCCCTTTTTGCCTCATGGACAATGATTGATTTATTCAGTTTAACCTTGATAAGGAAGGCAATAGAAAAACAAATTGCCTTATTGACACAGACGTGATGGCACGCTTGGCTCAGGTGACGGGGGAGGTGAAGCAGAGGTCGCTCTGTTCGGAGAGGAGAGAGGAAGTGATACACATTTCTCAAAATGATTGCCTTTCATGTCACTCATCCGCATGCTGGAACACATACTGTCTGTTTTTAGGCGGAGACAGTTATTGACAATTATTCTGCTGTTAATAGTGGAAGGAGTTTGCGCTATATTGAGTTGAGTCTGAGGTCAGAGTCGCTCTACAAACAACATATTCTTGGAAATCAGGACGTGATTCTGCTTTTCAGAACATTTGGCAGTTTTTGACATGTAGTGTCAAATGTGCATCTCTCAGTTTAAGTGTATAATACAAAATTATAATAAGCAAACACACAATAGGAAGAAGCACGTGCAGAACTTTGTGAATTGCACATGTTCTAATTCTGCGTAAATCTGCTGAGCTTTTAGCTAGTAAGTGCCACATGAAAATGCTGGACAAGCAGAGTTTTCTTCCATGTCTTGACGTATTTCCCTTTGAAATGGGAAATATTTAAGGTCTTATCAGCTTTAGCACATTAGATGTTGTTTACATTGCAGCTAAGAACCATTATCTGACTTTCTAGATGGTTGCAAGTACAATGTATTCTAGAGAGCGTCTGATTGGATGAATATATTTAGTGCAGGATGAGTCATACTTTTTAATACTTTTTAAATAAGTACTTATTATGGAAATAATATACTGAAAAGGATACAAGAACATACTTAAGTGTGAACTTAATGTGATGTAACTTAATTTCACTGTAATTCTTATCAAATTTGATATATTATAGGTTACATTTATATTAAATGCAATTACAGTAGCTAAACTTTAGAGTGCTTTTTGACCCGCTTAAGTAGGACATTGCGGAAATAATACTTTAAAAGAATATACTTAAGTGTGAAGTTTTAGAAGAACTACATATTAATTGCAATTAAATGAAAATGTATTATAGTTCACATTTATATTAAATGCATTTAGCTGAACTTTTGAGTTCTTTTTTTAGCATACTTAAGTTGGACTTCAGTACATCTTTACATGTAATTTCTTGATTACTTCTATTGTCTTTTAGTATGGTTAAAGTATAGCTACGAACCATTATTTGACTTTCTAGTCAGTTGCAAGTACAATTTATTCTAGAGAGCATCTGATTGGACGAATATATTTAGTACAGGATGAGTCATAAGTCATAAGAAGCACATTTTGCAGACTTTTTAAATAAGTACTTATTATTAAAAGAATATACTTAAGTGTGAACTTAATGCACTAGAACTTAATTTCATGGTAATTCTGATCAAACTAATTTTGATATTTTATAGATTACATTTATATTAAATAAAATTAGCTAAACTTTAAAATGCTTTTTGTCTCACTTAAGTAGGGCATTGCGGAAATTATACTTCAAAATAATATACTTAAGTGTGAAGTTTTAGAACTACATGTTAATTGCAATTAAATGAAATGTATTATAGTTCAAATTTATATTAAATGCATTTAGCTGAACTTTCAGTTTTTTGAACTTGAGTTCTGTTTTTCAACATACTTCAGTAGGACTTAAGTACATCTTTATATGTAGTTTCATAATTACTTCTACTGTCTTTGAAATATGGTTAAAGCACTGCTGAATGTAATGACAAGTGTTCATGATAAACTAAAATATACTTTAATATTACACATTACACATTTAATTACACATGCAGTTACACATTTGTAATGATGATATTGCAAAAAAAATAATTTAAAATATTTTGACTTGTATTTTAGGTGTACTTAAATTACAACAAAATATGAACTTTAAAGTAAAACTATTAATTTGACATTATTACAAGCTGTGCTAATTTAAATTATACTTAAGTGTCTGTCTTTAAGTACACTTAAGTGTCTTTAAGTACACTTAAGTGGCCTTTTTATTTTAAAAGGGACGATGCACATTTATTAACACAAGTAAATAAGTCTACTATGTAAATGTGACTGATTTAGCCATTCAGGCTAATAACCCTGGCAGGCTGATGATAAAACAAAACAAACAAACAAATAAACAACAACAAAAAAAATAAAAAATAAAAAATAAAAAAATAATAAAAAACAGATTTCATTAATTTTACATTATTTGCAAGTAGTTTTTTAAATATACTTTTAAGATTTGAAATACACTACAAGTGCACATGCAGTTATGCACATCTTTTTTTCACAGGCGTACTTTGGTCAGCTTTTCCTGAAAGAGAAAGACATTTCAAATGTGTTTGTATGTATAAATGCAAATTTTATAAGCAAATTTAGAAATATAGAACAACACCAGAATGTAAACTCAAACTGAATTCATGCACCTTCAAATCTCTGCGTTCACTGTTCATCCTCCGGTCATATCATCAGGATCGTGACAATAACCGGAACAATCCATCACAACAGCAGAAAGATTAGCATAGCATATTGCTATTCTGCCTGTATCAGACGGGGCGGCTGTAATGCGGTTTCTCCTAGACTTTAGCAGCATGTAAATGCGCTTTGAGTCCCATTTGCTTTCTTGTGCCGTATGAAGTGTGTGTGGGTCTCACCGCTCTATTAATCTCCCTCAGTGGACCTGCCCTCCGTGTCGCTCGCTTCTCCCTCATTCCAACGGGTCTTCTGACATTTTTTGTCATTATCTTTTCTGGCATACGCTGATTGTACTTATCACTCTTGACCTGTGTTTAAAATGTCTACGCTGCATGTTGTGCTATTTTTCTGCATTTTTCTGCAAGTTCAACCTAATCCATGAGACCTGCTATCAAGGAATGAAGCATTTTTCCCTCAGGCCACGTACACGCTGTAAAGGTTCTGGAGTGAAAAGTGCATTTAAATATGCCAGTGAATACCCTAAATTATCATTTTGTGTGTGCACGGGTCAGAACTCACTCTAAAAAAGGCAGTGATTGACACTTTAATAAACATAGCAATGATCTGGCTTGCACATTTGGTAGCCGCTATATATAATATTACAGTGACCAAAGGCCTTTCATGCTTGCCAATTTTAACTAAACCACCATCGACAAGAGCCATCATGGTTTGTTTGTGTTTAAAAGGCTACTGTGGAGCAGGGTTGCCAGGTCTGCATAACCAAACCAGCCTTATTAATATTCAAAACTATACCAAAATTGCTCCAAAATCATGTTCCAGAGGGTCAAAACCTCCTTCCAGTGGGTTTCACGTTGATTGAAATCATATTCCAAAGGTCGGAAGGATTCGTTTCAACCCATGAACTGATAAAATAACCTGTGGCAATATGATAAAAGTAGCCCAGTTACACAGGAAAAACACTGACTTGGCAACACTGCTTCACAGAGTATGCTCTTAAAGGGTTGCCATGTCCACTTATTACAAACAATGATTATGAAACATTTGTGGGTTTGTTGTTTGGGCTTTGCTCATACAGTGATCCATTTTATGGAGTTAAAGTACACTGTAAAAAAAAAAAAAAAAAAAAAAGAATATAAAAAAAATCCATAAAATTTGTGGTTAAAAAAACAAAACAAAAAAAAACAAACAAACAAACAAATGGCTGTGGTAGCCACAATTTGATTAGATGTATACAATTATTAGATGTAACATAACTAAAAAGAAACAAATGTGAAATGTAACGCAGGGAATGCTGGGAATGTCCATTTACAAAATGGGCATCTGATGACCCCTTTAACCGATAAATAGATTTTTACTGTAGCATTTTTACAGTCTTTTTACCATTAAAATCATTCTTTAGCAGGCAGGTACAGGTTACTACATTTTGGTGTGTAACTTATTTCCAAGATAAAATGTTTGGATTTAAGTTTTGTAATTGTTGGATTTAAGGATTAGATTTTTTTTTTTTTTTTTCTAACAAGATCTGGCAACGTTAATAATGTACCCTGTGCTTTCTTGCACCACACAAAAGACACAACTGATGCACGGTTAAATGTGTCATTAATAATTACACTCTAAAAATGCTGGGTTATTTTTTTTTAACCCAATTGCTGGGTTCAACTTGTTGGATCATTTTATTGGGGTAATTTTAATATTTTTACCCAGGTGCTGGGTAGTTTTTCTGCAACTAAGATGCAGGGTCATTTAACGCTGGGTTATTTTTTTTTATACCCAACCGCTGGGTTTATCCTGTTTCTGACAAAACAACCCAGCTGCTGAGTTACAGTCAGTTGAAGTGTGGCCTTTTTAAAGTCCTCTACAGGACTCAGCGCTGCTGATTTGCACTTCTTCAGCAAAATGAAGGTTTTATAAAGTCTAGTCTTTTTATAAAGTCTTTACTGTGCTGTAAATTGTATTATTTTACACAACGCAACATAAGGCGAGATGTCAGTCAGCTGCTTCAGCAGCGGTTGTTTTGCAGGATAGAAACGCCTTTTGCCTTGCATAAAATAAATGGATTTTATTCGTTATTGTACTGAGTTTAATCTTAAAATATGTTCTCTAATGTCAGTGCTGCTTGTTTATAGGCAGTTTTTGGAGTCAGACATGGCATCTTTTAGCTACGAGTGAAACACAAGGCTGCGGTCTGAAGTTCGCAGTTACCCTGGCGCACAGCAGCCCTTCGCCGGCTCAGATTACGGTGACAAACTGGCATGAGAATTAGCGCTATTTCAGTAAAAAAGCGATTACAGAGAATAGTTGAATACACTTAAATTAAAATTCTACTTTTGAATGCTACATTTTTAATGTCTAAAATGTTTGTTAAACGAGTTTAAATATATGTAACATTGTAAACTATGCTGTGTTCACCCAAATAAATTTAATTTGTCTTGTATTTTGTCCATGTGTTCTTGCTTAATAATAAATGTTCATCTTTTGATTATTGCTGTTGCCTCTAGTAATTCTGTGTGTGTTTTTATAAGTTCCAGTCCATTTTAAACCAGCAATATAATAACTTTTAAACAATAGTTGACTTAAATAAAATAACCCAGCATGTTTGGTAAGAACATTTAACCCAGCATGTGTTCTGTCCAATGTTTACTCAGTGTTGGGTTGCCAAATAACCCAAGTTGGGTTGTTTTTTAACCCAGCATTTTTTAGAGTGTAGTTGGTCAGTTCGGTTCTGTACACACTACGTGGAAATTCTGTAAAAGCGGTTGTCACTACCTGAATTTTTTGGGAGTCAATTTGAATGTAGAATGTGTTATCATTACTGAACTGTGTGTGACCAGAACATGATTAAGCTCTGAAAGGTGAACTGAAAGCTGAATTCAGCTGCAGTGTGTACATGGCCTTAATAGCACATGATGATAAAATGAATACATCTGCTTGTCAATCACATATAGTGGTCAACCGTGAGCTTGAGAAACCAGGACCAGAGCCCGATGGCCCTCTGTGATCCAGTTAAAACACAGCAGAGAGTCACAGTTACCCATCACCCCCGTCTGATTCAAAGACACTCCTGTAGCCAATAAATGTCAGTGTTTTTTTATTCCAGGCCCTGTGCTGCATCAGACAGGACTTCCATTAAGACTGACTGGCCCAGACTGAGCAGGATCTGAATGATTTTTCCCATGTTTAGGCTCCATTGTGCTGGAGAGAATGGCTCCATCTTCTTCTCTTTCTTGCTGCGTCCCAATTCACCCACTTATACTGTGCCCTTAAAGTATATACCCCTTTGATGAAGAAAAGTAGATACTTTTGAGTGTGTGGTAGAAGAGTGATTTACTGAAAAAAAAACTCCATTCAAAAGTTTTAGATTGTTATAAAATTCAGGTGCATCGGGGTAAAAGGCGCCTTTTATATTATTTTCCTCTAAACCACTAGATGGCACAAAAACGTGGTGTAGCACTTTTTAAAAACATTTGCTTTTCAAGATGCACATGCAAATTTGTCTGATCCTTGATGTGATCATGGGCAAAGTCGATTCTGTGCTTACTTGATCTAATATTTGATGTTTTTTTGTAAATGTTGTAGATTTAAGTAGCAAATGAGAATCACT
Source organism: Labeo rohita (assembly GCF_022985175.1). NCBI lineage: Eukaryota > Metazoa > Chordata > Actinopteri > Cypriniformes > Cyprinidae > Labeo > Labeo rohita. Next base: position 4,284,975 of record NC_066875.1, read on the forward strand.
AAAGTTGATGCATATATTTTGAGACAAATGTCTCCTTAATGATTTTCAGTTAAGTTTAAGATAATCAAAGCAACACTTTTTAATTAATGGAAGAATATGTAAAAATATGGTATTTGGGGTAAAAAGCATCCCTGCTGTTGGGGCTAAAAGGCACAATAATTAACATGATAATTAATAGAAGGCTGACTTTTCCATTTGTTGACATGACATTGTTAGATTCAGATGGTAAATATCATATGTTATGTTGGGTGTCCATCTTAGAGATAATCAACATGTTCAGAATGAAACCATCATATTTAAAAACATAATATTAATTATATCATCTAATAAAATATAATTTGTTGTTACTAATGTACATCTATATTAAATTATTATGGGATCTCCTTGCCCACCTTGCCACCTCATACATTTATAAAACTTTAAATCAAAATAAACAACTTGTATGATTTTTTGTCATACAAAATCTGTTGCTCCATTAATGTTCAGTACAAACATATATATTTTTTTCTGCAGTTATACATTTTAGGTGGAGTGAATAGCACATTTTTTCTTAAAGGGGTCCTGTTATGCCCCTTTACAAAGTCTTGATTTTGTTTTGGGGGTGTTCTAGAATGTGCTTTCATGCTTGGTGGTTCCAAAAAAACGCATTATTTTTTCACATAATTTACATTATTACAATGCATTTCTCCCAGCCTGGCACATAAGGCTTGATTAGTTCCGGGTTTAATGAAGATCCGCCTTCCGATAAACTAAATGTGTTGTGATTGGTTAGCTGGCCCACTGCGTTGCGATTGGTGAACAGCTTAGAAGGTGTTTCAGTCCTGCCACGCCCCTTGTCGAAGAAGCAAGTTCCTTGTACAACTGTCAGTGCAAGCTAGATTAAAGTGATTCTTACGTTTTAAATATGGATATTTTTCTTACAAAAACGCATCGATTCGCTAGAGTAGGCCTTTATATAACTCTGACTGCAATCGTCTGAAAGAAGGAAGTCATATACACCTAGGATGCATGGAGGGTGAGTAAATAATATGCTACAGTAGTGTTATGTCCTATCATCAGCCTGCGAGATCGCCGATACATGATATTATCGTGCTAATGTATTTAATTATTTACATATTTAGTTTCATTGCCCATAATCAGCTCCAGCATAAGACTAAAAGCAGCCTAACATTATCAAAGAACATCATCACTGATCAGCCTATTCTAGTGCAAGTTTATGCATTTTAAAAAACACTTGTGTTATAAGTGAAGCTAACGTTATCTACACTGTATGATGAATAAATCTCTTACCACACACTGTACACATCTGCAGCGCGTTACGGCTCTGATGCGCAACCGGAGTAGTACTGTTGCAACATTGATAATAATATTTATTGAGCAGCAAATCAGTATATTAGAATGATTTCTGAAGGATCATATGACACTGAAGACTGAAGTAATAATGATGAAAATTCAGTTTTGATCACAGGAGTATATTACATTTTGAAATATATTCAAACTGCTGGTTTAAATTGCAAAAAAATATTTCACAATATTTCACAGTATTACTGTGTGCATAAAAATATTCTGATTATATTTTTTTCAAGCACATTTTACATATTCCAAACAACATTAGTCTTAATAAGTACTATTAATTTTGTATATAATATTTATAATTGATATATAATTGTTAGCAGGGACTGGAAGTGAAACAACAAGGCAGATGTGCATAGTTATTAAGCAGTTTTATTTTTCTTTTTACAGGTAAGATACATGAAGACTTTTTTTTTTTAAAGGCTTTTTAGACTGATCATTTGAGAGTGACTCTTGAGGGACCAGCAGCACTTCCTCTTGTACTGCTGTTTGAAGAATTTATCTTCCAGAATCTGTCGGTAAGTTTTGGGAGTTCATTTTAAGTCCATCTCCTGCCCTGAGAGGTCCGTCTCGCTCATCGTTAGCAGCAGCTTAAACCATGACTCCCTCACCACCTCCGCTGTGGTCTGATTTGATCTGGTGCTGGTACCTTGATAGTCGCTCACAACCTGTCTGTCCATAAAAACTTTAGAAAAAATCAGCTTCATCAAGTTCACGACACTTCAGCAGGTTTATGCTTCACGATTCTTTACCTTAGCAAAGTCTCTGAGAACCTGACACCTTGCGCTTCTGGAGACTGTACTTCTGGTATTTGCGGATTCAACATGATCCAAGGAATATCCGTGTTTATAGAGCAACATCACACAAGTAGCTGTGATATTGCATTAATAAAACAGTTTGACGGCACGGATATGTAAATACATAAAAAACAACAACGAAGATTATTCAGTATTTTAATACGGGCATGATCATACGAGAAGAGAGCTGGTCTGTGAAGTTGACTAGTAAACTCAGAGTCCTCACGATGGCAGCAGGTCTTTAGTAATGCTGTGAAGGGGACGGGGCTCAGACGGGTCAGCCAAGGGGGGAAACGCTGCCTGGAAACCCATATGAGGAGTAGGGGGGGGGGGGGGGAGATGAGCGGGTTAGTAGCAGAGCTCATGGGCAATGAATTAGACGTCTTCTTTAGCTCTTCATTTGATGTCCATTAATCTGTTGGCAGCAGACTGTATATTAACCTAATTAACAGCCAGTGTTAAGGGCCAGGAGTCTTGCGTAAATCCTAACAAGGGCCAAAAACGTTCTGATGGCTTCTTAGGTTGGAAGTGATTGTGTATTTAGAGAATTTTTTAGTAAAACAATACTACTAAAACTTCATTCATTCATTCGCTTATTTGTTTATTTATTTATTGTACATTAAATGTTACAGTGACCCAATTTTTCAAGTCATACACTTGAAAATTGTACCTGTAGAGGTAAAATATTGTTATTTATTTATTTATTTATTTGCTGTACATTAAATGTTACAATAACCCGAAGTCGTACACTTGCTAAAATGTGTAAAAATCGTACATTTAGAGGTTAAACATATTTATTTATTTATTTGCTGTACATGAAATGATACAATAGCCCGAATTTTCAAGTCATACATTTGTTAAAAATGTGCAAAAAATTGTAACTGTAGAGGTAAACAGATGTTTATTTATTTATTTAATCGATTCATTCATTTGCGGTACATTAAATGTTAGAGAAACGTTACTTTTTGAAGTTGTATATTTCAGAAAAAAAAAAGTGCAAGATTTGTACCTTCAGAGGTTAGATTTGTTTATTTATGTAAATTAAATGTTAAATAAACTAATTTTCAAGTTGTATACTGTCAGAAAAACTGCAAAAATTGTACCTTTAAAGGTAAAACATTGTGTTATTTATTTATTTACCTATTTATTTATTTGCTGTACATTAAATGTTACAGTAACCCGATTTTTCAAGTCGTACACTTGCTAAAATCTGTACAAATTGTACGTTTAGAGGTTAAGCATATTTATTTATTTATTTATTTGCTGTACATTAAATGTTACAGTAGCCTGAATTTTCAAGTCATACATTTGCTAAAAATATGAGGTAAACTGATATTTATTTATTTATTTATTTACTTATTTACATATTTATTTCATCCATTCATTTGTGTTACATTAAAAGTTTGAGTAACGTTACTTTTTGAAGTTGTATATTTTCTGAAAAAAAAAGTGCAAAAATGTGTACCTTTAGAGGTTAGATTTATTTACTTATTTATTTATTTATTTATGTAAATTAAATGTATACTTTATATGTATTTATACTCTGAAAAAAAAGCTTTTTTTTTTGCTTGTTTGTTTGTTTATTTGCTGTACATTAAAAGTTAGAGTAACATTGTTTTTTGAAGTCGTATACTTTCAGAAAAAAAAATAGATTAGGCAGTTTCCTTTCTTTTTCTTCCTTTCTTTCTTTCTTTCTTTCTTGCACACTCAAATATACAGCAGCTTGTCATTTATATATTTATGTATTTGCTGCACATTACATTATAGAGTCTGTCATTTCATTCTGTCATTTCTACATCTATCGGGTTCTTACAGATACTTTTCATATAAATCTTGCTGTGTTAATGCCTAGTTTGTCTTTTTGGACTCATTATTAGCTGGAATACTTGCACTAATAGCAACAATCCCTCCTGTCGTAGCAGGATGTGACTCTGGGAAGAGCATTGTGTGTGCTCAAAGATTACAGTTCAGGATTTATGGCAGGCCCTCAATCCAGCGTGAAATCCACAGGGATACAAAGGGATCATGTGGAATCAATGGACAAAGTTTATGTAGCTGCCCAGCTCTTGGCCTTTGGCTCTCGCTGCTCGGTGGAGCTTGTGCTGGTTTGAGGCTCCAGCGCTTAATTAAACAGAGTGGAGCATGTTATGAAGCTGTGGCGAGAAATGCTGAGACGCTGTGCTGTTTACACAGGATCAATGTTTTGTAAGGGCCAAAGAATCGGTACGTATAGGAAGACCTACACATGGTTAAGAAAAGATGTTCAGTAGAGCTTGACTTTGGTTTAGTTAATATCCACTGAATGAAAAAAAATATATATATTTTTTAAAATATATTTTTACATTAATAATATTAATGATGGGACCACATGCAGATTATTAAAAAATGTCCTTGTTTTATTTAAGAATTAAACATAATTTAATAATACATTATTATTATTATTATTATTATTGCCTTTAATGGTCTTATTTTTATTTGCATTAAAAAAGTTGTATTTATTTATTTATTTATTTATTTATTTATTCATTTATTAGGCTACTTGTTAAAACATATTTAATACATCAAATTAATGATGGGACCACTGCGGATTAGCAAAAAGTCATGTCCTTGTTTTATTTAGAAATATAGTTTTTTAAATAATACCTTATTATTATTATTATTATTAATTATAGTATTATTTTAATTAGAATTTAAATATTATTATTATTATTATTATTATTATTATTAGTAGTAGTAGTAGTAGTAGTAGTAGTAGTTTTAGTAATTTATTATTATTACAGTAATTTATATATAGTTTATTATATTATTGTTATTATTTTTTACAATAATAATAATAATAATAATTATTATATTTATATTATATAATAATGATTATTATTCATTACAGAATTATTTGAATTAGGATTTTAAAAAATTACTATTAATTATTATTATTAATATATTTAATTTTTACAGAAATTATTATTATTATTATTGCCTTTTATGTTTTTTTTATTTATATGTATATTTATATATATTTATATTTGTGTGTGTGTGTGTGTATATATATATATATATACATATATATATATATATATATATATATATATTTTTATAAATTTTACATAATACATTATTATTATTATTATTATTATTATTATTACGATTTGTTTTTTACATAAAATATTATTATTATTATTATTATTATTGTTATTGCCTTTTATGTTGTTATTATTTAGTTGATTATTTAGTTATTATATATATATAACAACAAACAATAAAACATATTTTCCATATGTTACTTTGTAAAAAATATTTTCATTGTCATGTCCCTTCTTTTATTTAAGAATTCAACTTTTTAAAATATATTATTATTATTATTATTATTATTATTATTATTATTATTGTTGTTGTTGTTGTCGTTTTGTTGTTGTTGTTATTGAAAACGTTTCTTAGGGATTTTGCTACTTGTGAAATAGAAGTACACTTTTGTATATTTTAAAAAATGGTGCTTAATATACCCTTAAAATAGTTTACCTAAGTGTAAAATCAGCGTGTTTGGAGACTTAAACGCATGCTAACTGCTATTAGATGAAAACGTATCTGTGTTTATATTAAAAGCTGCTAGCTGAACAAGCTTTTTTGACCCATTTAAATAGGATTTTAGTATATCAAATAATAGGTTTGCTTTGCAAACCCGTACATGAGTATAAATGGCTAAGAATATGTGAAGATTCACACATTATGATCACGTTTTGGTAAAGTTTGACTTTAGTTTGAGCTAGTGGATTAATGACAGATCAGATCATTCCCCATCAAATGAAAAGACGTGTGTGTATTTAATGAAATGTTGGGTGTTGCTCATCCTCTCACAGAATGACAATCATCATCATAATTATTAGGCCACTCTCTAATCACCGTAATTATAATCTGTCGTAATTATACAGCTACAGATTGTGACAAGACAATGGAACCAGGAGAAATTTCGATTACTGTAAACACATACTCTAATTATTATCCAAATAAATGAAATCAAGAACACTGATTATGGCGTTTTCGTGGTTCAACCTGTCTCGGTTTTATTTTTGGATCTGCTATTATGTTTTCAGAGAAACACTACTACAATTACAACAGCTCAGCTGCTTTTCTTGTTGTGATGTACACAGAGTGTAGATGGAGAGGTGCGATATGTTTCGGTGCTGGATCATTGAAGGGTTAATGTTACCCGAAACATCCGGGTCCCTGATAAACATGCAGGTGTCGGGAGCGCTGGGTCGTGCGGTTCAGTCACATCATGACAAATCCACCTGCTCTTTAAACACGTCTAACATGAAAGAGCCAAAACATATGCGGTGCTTCCTACACACAGCGCATGTAAACTGATGCCAGTGGCGGAAAAACAGCTGCCTTGAAAATTCCCTCAACAACATGTTTTATTTTTCCACAGTGTCTTGTTGGGAGGGAAGGTTTGTGCAGTAAAACACTAAAGCTCAGTTTGTAAACTGATAGGGATTCTCAGTAGCTGTAAGAAAAAACTGTATTATTCCTTTTCCCTATATATTTATATATATATATATATACTATCCTATTAATATTTAAATATTAATGTTAGATTTCTATTATTGATTAGACCTCTACAAATTTATGCCATATCCTTGTTTTTTTTTTTTTTTTACATGCATTTACAAAAAGAATGTATTTAATAAAATATTTAAAAATAAATACAATATTTAAAAATAAATACAAAAAACTGTAAAATTGTGAAAGATTATTGGTGGTTTTCTATTGTAATATGTTTCAACACAAAATTTAGTGAAAAATTAGCTTTGCATCATATAAATAAATTGTATTTCAACAAATAATTTTTATTATTTATTTAAAAATATCTAAAAAATAATAAAATAATATTAATAATGAGGCTTCAGCAGATTGTTTTTATTTATTTATTTAGGGGATTTTTGCTAGGCTACTTTTATTGTTAGGACCCCTTGAATAAATATTTGATAAAAATTCAGAAAAAAAATGTAGAATTGTGCAATATTATTGCAATTTAAAAATGTGGTTTCCTATTCTAATAAACAGAATCAATTCATGTGATGAAAAGCTTTAGTAAAAATTTTACTTAGTTAAAATTCAGCTTTGCATCATATAAATAAATTATATTTTAAAGTATATTAAAACAGAAATCTGTTATTTTTTTAATGTAAATTGCAATAATATTTCATAATATAATTTCATTTATTTATTTAAAAAATAAAAAAGAGTACTTATTACAGAAAAATATATATATTTAATTTGCAGTTCTATATATTATTTTTATGTTTTTGCACATACAACTGCATATTAAATGCAATAAAAAAAGTTTACTTTTGTCTTAATATCCCTCCTTTTTAGGTTGTGACACGTATTTTTAATAAAATACATTAGTATATATTTTGATATTAATAATGAGACTACTGCAGATTAACAAAAAGTTTGTTTTTAGTTTGTTTTTATTTAGGGGATTTTTGCTACTTTCATTGTTAGGACCCCTTGAAAAAAAAAATAACTGATTAAAAAAAAGAAGAAAAAAAAGTGAAATATTATCCAATTTGAAATAGTGGTTTCCTATTTTAATATACTTCAAAATAGAATATATTCAGAAGTATATTCAAATAGAAAAAAAAAAAAAAATAAATATTCCATAACAATATTTTTTCTTTTTAGTTATTTTTTTATTTATTTATAAATATAAAAGTATTTAAGTCTGCTATAAGATCTGGGCTTGTTTTCACACAGTTCAATTTTTCTGAATCACTTTTTAATAACTATTTGTACACATTTGTCAGATAATGATTTAGTGATATTAATGACTGACAGAGGACAAACCAGCACAGTACTGACTTTTCTCAAGGCTCATCCGTAATTTAAACCTTACGCTGCTCTGAGGCCACGTTCACACACTCTGGTACAGTAAGTCAGTGAATGTGGATGTTGAGATATCTCTCTCTTTCATTCCAGCATACTGTATGCTATGGCCTTCACAGAGACAGAGAGAGAGAAATAGAGAGATGATAGAGAGATAGAGAAAGAGAGAGAGCGAGAGAGAGCATTAAGGACATGTGAGAGAAAGGTTTGAGGAGCAGCACCTGGCCGGTGAAGTGGAGCGAGCAGGAGAGAGCGGTGAGCTCTGGGAAACAGATCACTACCTCGGAAAAGGAAGGTAATGCTGATGTGAACACGCTCACCTGGGGACGACATAAATCACTGATCGGCCAGAGGAGCCGACAGCCGCTGAATACACAGGAAGAGATAGAGAGGAGAATGAAGGGAGAGGATAAGAGGAGAAAGAGAGAACTACCGAGACACTGGAAGAAAGGGTCACTGAAAGACTGAGAGAGAGAGAGAGAGAGGAAGAGTATCAGCTTTGTCTCAGATGAGTGTTCGATGGGATGAGGGAAAATAGAAACCAGGAAACAATAGAGTGCAGCAGCATCACGAACATTCAGCAATGACTGGGATTCTGAGCCAAGTGAATTTTTTTTTTAAATAATATCAGTATCATTAAAAAGCATGATTATTGTAAGTAAAAAGTGTTTTGAGCGCTGCATCAGAAATCACTCAGTCAAGTCTACATTTAGGTCACATGTCAGTCAGGTCACACTTTCTGCAGATCATTCACCATCAGGGTTGCCAGGTTTTCACAACAGAACCCACCCAATTGCTACTCAACACTAGCCCCAAAGTAGCCCAATTGCATTTTGAGGGGCCCCCAGCAAATAGCATTCCAGGGGGTAACATGCACGTTTTTTGTGGGGTTCCCCTGGTAAACCGCTGACTTGGCAACACTGTTCACCATTAAAGGAGAAGTTCACTTCCAGAACAACAATTTACAAATAATGTCCTCACCCCCTTGTCATCCAAGATGTTCATGTCTTTCTGTCTTCAGTTGTAAAGAAATGATGGTTTTTGAGGAAAGCATCTCAGGTTTTTTCTTCATATAATGGACTATATTTTGAACTTTCAAAATATAGTTTAAATGCAGCATCCCAGAGCCTGTGCTACACCAGCTTTTGTGCTTAAAAAATATACAAATATTTATTTTCCAAAAAAAAAAAAAAACATGACGAATCGTTTCGCTAGATAAGACCCTTCTTCCTCGGCTGGGATCATTTAGAGCCCTTTGAAGCTGCATTCAAACTACATTTTGGAAGTTCAAAAACCAATGAAGTCCATTATATGGAGAAAAATCCTGAAATGCTTTCCTCAAAAACCATAATTTCTTCACAACTGAAGACAGAAAGACATGAAGACATGAGTAAATTATTTGTGAATTGTTGTTCTGGAAGTGGACTTCTCCTTTAATGCGCTCATGATGCTGGAAACCAGGGGTGGCGATTGCGTATAACAGAGTTACCCTAGCATTGAGAGTTCAGACAAAACATCATGATGATGCTCGTTAATGGCTCTCTGATTGGATCCCACTTCAGGATTGTGATGAGCGTAGTTTTTACCTGTGTTTTGATAATTGAAATTTCTTTATTATTATAATTTTAACAACATTAAATTCCCAATGGCAGATCTTTACAAAATTATATAGATGTACACATGTATGCATTATTACAAAGGTAATGAATGAATTCATGAATTTATGAATATTGCTCTTGCTGCCTGTTGATATGGTGTGATAAACACATATCATATGAGAAAAAACACATACAGGGGAATAACTAATTAAGTTAACGTGTTAAACTGACAGCCCTAAAATATATAAACATATAATAAAGTAAACTGAATGTGTTTGTAATTGCATGTTGATTGGAATTAAATGAAATGTTTTATAGATTAAAATTATCTTAAATGCTAAATTACTGTAGCTGATCTTTAGTTATTGTTTTGACCCATGCAGTTCTATTTATTTATTTATTTATTTTTGTTATTTAAATACATTTGTAATTACACATTTGTAATGAAGTTGCATTTTAGTAAAATACATCCATAATGCATTTTAGTTTATATATACATTCAATGTAATCATAGTAGCTGAACATAAACCCATGCAAATAAACGTTTTATGTTGTTTTATTTTATTTTAATCATACATTCGCATTGGATTTGCTTAGTACATTTAATATATATAACGCTAAGTGTAATACTGAATAACGCGCTACAGTTAAAATTATAATCAAGTGCTTGTGCTTTAGTATGTTATAGACAACACATCAAAATATAAAGCATGACAAGATTATTAAGATACTTTTTAAGTGTGCTTCAGTGTGTTACAAAAGAGTAATGAAATGGCACTCTTTCATTATGCACAGTTGATTTCATAAATATATATCAGTAAGTACAGTTTTTTTTTTTTATATATATGCTTTTAAGATTTGAAATACACTGCAAGTGCACATTCAATACATTTAAGCGGACTTAATTACAAGTGTTCAGAGATATAAAAAGAGTGACATGATCATTTGATCTTAAAAAATATTTGTCCAAATCATAATCTGTATATAATCCATCTTTTGCATGCCGAATTTGTGGTATTTTGGGAAATATGATCATTTCACATTGTTGTTTGCCTCTGATTTAGGGGAGACATGACACTGGGTTACCTGGGTCATTTTTGGAAAAGCGAAAGTCTCCTTTTGTTCTCCATTTAATCTCATTGCCTTTCAGAAAAAAACAACTGAATGAAACAACTCCTTTGTGATTTTATAGAGAAACACACACACATATCGAAGACTAAATGAGAGTTTTTATTTGCTACTTATGTGAATTGACTAAAAGACAACACTGAACCTTTTTTTTCTCTGCATGTGTTTGTTTGGGGAGCGTTAACCGCTCACGAGTGCTAAACATGGCCCACGGTGACTTGATTTTACAAGCATGTCTAATGCTAAACAACCTCTCGTCATGTCATACTCTGAGAAAATGGTCACTGTTGCAACACAAACGGCTCATAATTCTGCGTTTTGCATTCATTCTTATTGACTTTTAGCCAATAACACAGTGAGTGGCACTGCTTGGGTTTTCATTTCCACTGTCAATTACTCAGAACCAGAGCGTGGCGTATATTAATGCTGGATGGGCGATTCAATAAATCAAATGCATGAAATGTTCCAAATTTAATACTGCGTTTGATTTGCATTCTTGTTTACGACTAACTCGGTTTCACGTATTTGGCGGCGCATGTTGTATTCCCTAGTATAATATATTCCACGGCACATTGTGTTCGATGTATTATTAGTAGCAGTTTGTGTGTTAAATGAAAAAAAATTAAAAAGGACATCCTTTCCACTATTATTCAAAGGGGCTTTCTGAACGAATGAGAATTTATGGTTCATAAATCACATTAATGAGGACGATTAGTTTGCACTTCTTTTTCCCCCCCGCTTCCATATGCGTGCTGCTCGGCTGCTGGAATATGAAACAAATGGCATGAGAGCGCTTCATCTCAGAAGCACAATATCGCTGCTCTTCTGTCACCAGGGTGAAACGGCAGCCATTTATAATTAATCCATCCCGCTTTATTTCCTTGCCCTGCGTTCCTCTGTCAGCCTGAGACACACACACACACACACACACACACACACACACACAGAGATTGTGGTGTGTGTTGGAGGTCAGATGTATGCACCTCTAAGGTCGTAGGTTGCCTGCGGGCTGCTGTTGTAGATAAGAGACAAAGGAGACGCGTGAAGAGTATTTTCTGCTGATAACTCTCCTCTCTGCCTCCATACTGAAGAAACGTTGATGAATGTGTGCACGACATACACAGACAACATCCAGTGTGCCTCAAAGGCCTGTTTCAGCCATATAGAAACATGTCTGCTTGCAAAACCTACAACATTTTAGTAATAAAGTAATTTTTAAGTATCACTAGAAACCAGTTGGTACAGTATGGAAATTGCATGTCAGCTTTTTTAGGCAATAATAACAATAATAAATAATAATAAATTGTTGTTAAAGGAAAATGAAGATTTTTATTGAATAATAATAATAATAATAATAATAATAATAATATTATTATTATTATTATTATTTTCCTAGCATTTATATTGTTTTATTGATGTATTGATCTATATTTACTAAAATTTATATTGTTTTATTGATGTATTGATTATTATTTATTAAAAAATTATTATTATTATTATTATTATTATTATTATTATTATTATTATTATTATTATTGTTGTTGTTGTTGTTGTTATTTATGTATGTTAGGAAATGGAAATGATCTCAAGAACCTGGATTATTTAAGCATTAAACGTTTATTTTATTTTATTATTTTATTTTTTTTAATGCTATTATTATTATTATTATTATTATTATTATTATTTATGGCTGTTAGAAATATGGGTCAAGAACTAAGATTATTTCAGCATTAAACTTTTATTTTGTTTATTTTATTATTTTATTTTAAATGTTATGGGAATGAGTTTAAGAACACGGATTATTTAAGCATTGAACTTTATTTTATTTTATTTTATTATTGTTTTGTTGTTATGATTATTATTATTATTATTATTATTATTATTATTATTAATGTCTGTTAGGAAATAAGAATAAGCTCAAGATCCTGGATTATTTAAACATTAAACTTTTCTGTGTATGCACCATATGTACCTATGTATTATTTCTTTATTTATTTATTATTATTATTGTTATTATTTTCTGTCTGTTAGGAAATGGGAATTAGCTCATTTATTTTATTTTGTTTTGTTTTGTTTTGTTTTGTTTTGTTTTGTTTTGTTTTGTTTTGTTTTGTTTTGTTTTGTTTTGTTTTGTTTTGTTTTGTTTTGTTTTGTTTTGTTGTTAGGAAAAGTGAACTAGCTCAACAATCTTTTTTTTTTTTTTTTTTTCCCTAACATATGAAACAGTTTTTCTTAACAGTCTAGCAAAGGAAAAGGTGAGGTATAAACTAAAATTAAAAGCAAGAAACGAGTGGAACAGAAAATTTTCAGGGTGCTCTAAGTATGACGGGGTCTCTGTGGTCCAATGAAAACAAAATGGCTTCCTTAATCTCATTGTAAACTCTCAATTGCTGCTTTTATTTTCACAAGAAATTGTTTTCATTCACCCAGAATCCAAATTCTCATACTTGATCCTCTTCTTCTCATGCATATTTTGTTTCGTAGCTTAATTAATGAGCTATTTTTCTTCAATAAAGTGCTTACAAAAAGATAATTGTGACTTTATGAACAGTTTCTTGAGCAGCAGATGGTCTTCTGCAGGCCTGCCATGTTAAATTAGTGATGACGATGTCTCTTTATGTGCTCTCTACTGTGGCAACCCATAAAAATCCTCATTAGGCCACTAATTAATAGTACCTTTTCCCCAGAATTCAGCCGTGTTACTATTTTTCGGAAATGAGTGCAAAAATATGTTAAACCCTGTTTATGGCATGCGTTCAACTCCATCTTTTTTTACTTCTTTTTTTTAAATAATTGCATTAGTAGTTATAATCATTCTTATTATGTTCATTTGTACTGCATTAAGGGTAATTACATACCTATTAAAGATGCCACAACATTTTTGGCCTCAACTTGCAAAAGAGCCCGGGGTTCCTGGCTGTTTAAAATGCAATAAAACTCCATTCACGTAATCCTCCCAGTGTTTTTTTTTTTTATTTATTATTTAAAACAAATGATGTCCTACTGTGCCACCAGTAATCCAGCACATCAAGTATCGGTAACCACATAAAGGGAAAGCGTGAGGGCTTTAATTACATGCACAAATAATGAGCCGGCAAAATGTGGGGATTAACATGTTTGCTTGAAAATGTTGGTTTTGTTTTGAAATGTTCCCTTGGATGTATTCCAGCGCTCAGCGACTTTACATCTGCTGGCAGAGATACAGCGCTGCCTGTGGAGGAGCAGATCCTGGCTGAAGGAAAGCATGGAAATGAGGGGTCTGTGGACGGTGTGGCTGTTGCTCGTAGCTTTGCATTACAAATTGTAATCTTGTGATGTTGACGTTTTGAAATATTTAGAATGAACCCTTTTGAAAAAAGGACACTTGCATACGAAGCTTACTTTTAAAATGAGCCCTTGTTATGATAATGTTATACTTTAAAAGAATATACTTAAGTATGAAATGAATGGGTTTTTTTTTTTTTCGGAAACTTAATTGCATGTTATTTACAATTAAATAAAAAATGTATTATAGTTTATATATATATAAAATCAGCATTTGAAGTGTATTTAATGCATTTAATACATATTATTATTAAAAGGTGTTATTAAGTGTACTTAAGTGCGTTGAAAAGCAGCTGGAAAGTTTACATTTTTCTATGTAAGTGGATTTTATTTCATTAATATAATATTATCTTATAAGTACAGTTCAAAATATATATTCAGCATTTGAAGTAGGCTATATTTAATACATTTAATACATTTAAAAATTAAGCACACTTTTTTTTTCACAAGGTGTACTTAATTACAATTACAAGGTGTAATTGAGTGTATTTAAGTGTTTAAAAAGCAGCATGAAAGTGTACATTTTTCTATTTAAGGTGACTTTAATATTATTTTAAATCATTAATAATGATTACTATTATATTAGTACAGTTAAAATGAGGGCTGGCAAACAATTAATCGCGATTAATCGCATACAAAATAAAAGTCTGAGTTTGCCTAATATATATGTGTGTGTACTGTGTGTAATTATTATAAATATATAAATACACACATTAATATAGATATTTAAGAGACATGTTATTTGTGTACAAAATATTTTATTTATATAAAATATAAATTCTATAAAAATGATAATAAATACATGTACATTTTTCTCAAATATATATATGAATGTGCTTGTATTTATATATACATAATAATTACACACAGTACACACATATATTAGGCAAACTTTTATTCTGTATGCGATTAATCACGATTAATTGTTTGCCAGCTCTAGTTAATATATATTCAGCATTTGAAGTAGGCTATATTTAATAAATTTAATACATATATTTAAAAATTAAGCACACTTCTTTTTCATAAGGTCTAGTTAATTACAATTACAAGGTGTAATTAAGTGTACTTAAGTGTGTTAAAAAACAGCAGCATGAAAGTGTTCTTGTTTCTATTTAAGTGGACTTATATTATCTCCAAGTACAGTAATATAAATAAATAAATAAATAAATAAATAAATAAATAAATAAATAAATAAATAAAAATCACACAAGCACATGTCTTTTTCACAAGGGAAAAGAATAGCTAAAAATATGATATTTTAAAAAAGTCAAAAGTCATTTTACTGCTGGTTAAAAAATTAAAAACCTGAAAAGATGGTTAAACCCTCTAGTTGTGTTCAAGTCAAATTGACCCGGAAAAGATGTTCTTTTTCACGAAAATATTAGTTAATGTTATCACATTGGACTCAAACTTACTGACTTTGATCACACAGGGTATAAGTACCTCTCTGAATTTTTTTTTTTTTTTTTTTCGAATTTTCATAATTTTTTTGTGGGTTTTATTTAACCTAGTCACACTTGTGGTGTTCCCGGTCAAAAATGACCGGACGCCAAACAACTCCTTATAAATCTCTTATTATGCTATATTATCACTAAAGACTGGATTCATTCATTTATCTGAGAAAAGGTACCTCGTTTTTTGAGTGAAAAAAATCTTTTTTTTATGAATAATTTTCACAATATGAGATAAAAAATATATATATATGAAAATTTGCACTGTGTATCACACTAGTGTGCTTTAATGTTTAATCAGGAAGTATGCTTTTAAATGCTTTTATTTTGTACAAAATTGCAAAAAGTCACAGTTGTGGTGTTCCCGGTCCGGAGGGTAAAAATGACCGGACTCCAAACAACTGCTTATAAATCTCTTATTATGCTATATTATCACTAAAGACTGGATTCATTTTTGTCAACTTGTTTTCTTTCATTCAGGACCGGTTTTGTGTTTCTATTTGCATCTGGTTAATCATAGGCCTCATTTATGAAAGTAGGCAAAACTGTACAAAATTGCACAAAGTCACACTTGTGGTGTTCCCGGTCAAAAATACTCTCAGATAAATGAGGCCTACGATTAATCAGATGCAAATAGAAACACAAAACCAGTCCTAAATGAAGTTGACAAAAAGAATGAATCCAATATTTGGTGATAATAATGAGCATAATAAGAGATTTATAAGCAATTGTTTGGAGTCTAGTCATTTTTGACCAGGAACACCACAAGTGTGACAGGAATCCGAACACAATCAGAGGGTTAAAATTGGAAAATCCTATCTGATTTTTGTTCTTTTAAAATCTGATCACTGAACTGGTTGCATTACTGTAGAAGACTTGGAATGTGAACCTATTTTACTATATTTTTTTATGGTGCTTTTGCATAATTTTCAAAACTTCAAAGCACATGTAAGAATTTTTGCTGTTATGTTCCATTGAAGGAATAAGAGTGAAATTGTAATTTTTTGTTAAACCATCCCCTTTAATCAGATCTGCACTTTAGGACTAGTTTTTGGTTAGTTCTATGACTTAACTGCTCCTCAAATTATTTAACCATTCCCTGTTTCATAAACTTTCTTTACATTAAAATACTTTCTGCCTGCCATCCTTAAGCGTACTTTCTTATCAGTCTCAAACCAGAGGTCTATTCCTGTCTTCCTTAACCAAAATAATGAGAAAGGCCATAATTACAGAGTTTACAGCAGGATTGTCGAAAATGAACTCTGCGTAAAACTTTCTTTAGTCCCATTAATGGAGAATGTTGTAATTAGCTCCTCGCAGATTCTCTCCTGCAGCAGCCTATATGACTTATTCATGGCTGTTTTCTTGTCCGTGTGTTAGAGGAGCGGCTGATATGGGGCTGATTCTTCTCAGCAATTGAGCTACACTTCCCTCTGATCTTCAAGCGGTAAAAATCAACTGCATCATTAAGTGCCTGCCATTTCATCAAAGTGGGAGTCAAGCAGAAAGACTCTGAGGGCATGTAATCAGTCTGAGGGAATACACTTCTATTTATTCCAAACAAAATGAAATTATGCCAGACTGTCTGACTGATGTTTATAGGAACACTAGGTACCAATGGTGGCATCGTGTTTACAAAATAACAACGTTAAAACAGATGAAGGCCGCACATGCGGTAACAAAAACATCTCAATTCTGACTTTATCTTGCAGGCAGTTTCATGTTTTTCTTCTCTCTCCCATCAAATTCTCTCCAATATGCGACTGTGAGGTAAGCCATAGTTAATCAGACGTGTTAACTGACGAATGACGATCATCTCCCGTATGCATATCCAATTCTTTGTGATTAATCCTCAATTAAAAGACCTTGCATATCGTAGCAGAGATGATATGACCCGCATTTGAACTCGGTCCAGTGGAGTTAACGCATACACCTCTGCATTAAGAATGAACCCCTTTGGTTACTTGCGGCGTCATTCGTGGACCAGGTTTTTGTTAAAGGTTAGCGACCCTTCTGAGTGAAAAGTAGGCGACTTTTAAGCGGTGATTAATTTTTTAGACAATATATTTGAATAATTTATTATCTCAAAGGTAGCAGATCAATAGAAGCCAAAGAATTGCCTGAGAGTGACTTGTTGTACTTGTGACCTCTTCTCAGATTTCCCAGGGGTCTCTTGCTTCCTTTCTATGCTTGGTGTCACATCCCTTCAACTGATGTCTTTAGTAGTTTATTTCCTTATTTCCTTATTTTATCATACTGCTTGTTATATTTATTTCATATATTCACACTTCCGTTTAATGCTTAACCAAAGGAAATATAAAACAATTTTAGCACAAAAGCATAACTACCGAAAAAGGAAATAAATAGCTATCTAAATTAGAAATAAATGATAAAAGGCAGTATTTGTGTGAAAACACTGGATATGTATCCAGTCAGTGTGTTTGTTTTGCTTTGTGCGCTCTATTGTGTGGAAACTGTAATTAAATTGATAAAATTGAACTGTTGCAGGAATGCAATTAGAAAGTTGTCAAAGATTGAAATACTTTTTTTATTCTTTGCTGTATAAAATCTCATAAATATGTTTTTACGTTTTTGAACAGTAAGATTTTTAATGTTTTTAAAGAAATCACCAAGCCCTGCACATTTATTTGAACCAAAGTACAGCAATAACAGTAACATTTTGAAATATTTTTTACTATTTAAAACAACTGTTTTCTCTGAATATATTTAAAAATTAAATGTATTCCTTTGATTTCAAAGCTGAATTTTTAACATCATTACCCCAGTCACATGATCCTTCAGAAATCATTGTAATATTCTGATTTGCTGCTCAGAAAACATTTATTATTATTATTATTTTGAAAACAGCTGAGTATGTTTTTTTCAGGTTTCTTTGATGAATAGAAAGTTCAGAAGAACAACATTTATATGAAATAGAAATCTTTTGTAATATTATAAATGTCTTCACATCACACAGGTGGAAAATAATAAATTATACTGACTCCAAGCTTTTGAATTGTATAGTGTATAATGTTTGATAGTTTTTTTTTTTTTTTATTTCAGATAAATGCTGATCTTTGGATCTTTCTATTCATGAAATAATCATGAAAAATGTACTCAACTGTTTGAAATAATAATAATAATAATAATAATAATAATAATAATAAATGTTTCTTGAACAGCAAATCAGCATATCAGAATGATTTCTGAAGAATCATGTGACACTGAAAAAAGGAGTAATGATGCTGAAAATTTAGCTTTGATCACAGGAATAAATTACTTTTTTTTTTTTAATATATTAAAATAGAAAATTTGCTGTATTTTGGATCAAATAAATGCAGGCTTAGTGAGCAGAAGAGAATTCTTAAAAAAAATAAAAATAAAAAATAAAATCTTACTGTTCAAAAACTTTTGACTGGTAGTGAATATCTCAGGGGTGTTTCCTTCAAGGAAGCAAGGGAAGCAGTGTCTCCTCAAAATATTGTATGAGAAACAAATCATAGTACAGAAATAAAACAACACCAGTATTACAAAATATAACATTAAAAAAGTCTAAACTACTTGTTTTTCTAAAGAAGCATTGTCCAACAGCGACACCAGCAGGTAGTTACAGCAAAGAGTGTGCGTCTCTCTCACCTGAGCCCACTGAGTTTTAACAGACCCCCTAAAGCAGGGGTGCCCAATTTTGTTCCTGGAGATCGACCTTCCAGCAGAGTTTAGTTCCAACCCTAATCAAACACACCTGTCTGTAATTATCAAGTGCTCCTTCAGATCCTAATTAGCTGGTTCAGGTGTGTTTGGTCAGGGTTGGAGCTGAACACTGCAGGAACGTCGATCTCCAGGACCAGGGTTGAGCACCCCTGTTTGGTGGGGGGTAATTGAGAATGAATGGGGAAAGCTATGTGAGAGGAGGCAATGCCTCCATCGCAATATGATTGGATATGACTGGTTTTGTTCGGCTGTGATTGGTTCATGCAATAAATTCCGCCTCTTGTGTTCATGCACGTTCAGCATTAGCGAATCAGTCTAAATTAACAATATAGTGGCATTAATGAAAAGACTAATTAAAAAAAAGTAAGTAAACAACTCACACACTTCAATAAAACCACTTTGTTACATCAAAATAAG
Source organism: Labeo rohita (assembly GCF_022985175.1). Classification (NCBI taxonomy): domain Eukaryota; kingdom Metazoa; phylum Chordata; class Actinopteri; order Cypriniformes; family Cyprinidae; genus Labeo; species Labeo rohita. The sequence continues at coordinate 4,304,640 of NC_066875.1, forward strand.
ACGTAAAATGGCATGAAAACATGATCTGATTTTAAATTAATCAGCTTGGTGAAATTTAAAGTAAATCTCTGTTTCTGTGACCAACATTTACGGAGCTCTGATGACTGATAATCTGAAAAATTCAAAAATTGTTAAAAGCATAAGTTCACAATTAAAATAAATTGTTACTGCCTTGAGTTATTGTTTTGGAATAAATGTAAATGCTTAAAAAACATTCAAGTGTTAGTGTTTGCCATGGTTTGGGTTTGATGCCTCAGAAACATCACATTGTCAGTCAGATATCCTGATGATGAACTGGAAGCAGGCAGGAGAAGGACATGTCAGTGTTTGTAGTGCTGTATAATATCTCACGAATGCTCAAGACATCTAAAAGCTCCTCCCATAATCAGTGTGCCAGCTCAAATGAAAAGAAATTGGCTGCAATTAGACTGAAAGATCAATTGTCATGCATACGTTCCCTCACATGCTCAAACAGAGGCGCGCGACACACACATCTCCGCAAACAAACCGCACTCCCTCAGCCTTCTCCTTCCCCTGGCCTTTTTGTTTGTGGGAGAAGATAAATATCCTCATAACAGAAAGGCCCTGCTCCTGATGCATTTTCAACAGTCCACTGCTTCAATTACATGTATTTACTTACAAGTCAGAATTTATTTTCTGCTCGGTGCAGTCCGATTTGTTTTCATGCGTAAATGGAAAGGTCTCCGGCACTATTGTGCAGGCCGTATTTTAATACGGTGCCGCCAGTGTCAATTACTGCAACTTTTTACATGCAAATGCCTTAATAAATCAGCCTCCTGCATGGACGCGTTCACACCCTGTAACCGCGACTTATATACCTGCGTTGGACTTTATGAGAAAAGGCTGCTGGGTTGTTGCCATGGTGATGCACTGACTATCATTCTTTTGCAGAGCAATTTGAAGGGATTCTTGTAAAGTAATACACTATAATTTATGATGGAATTTTTCCAGCTGCCGAATATGTCTGCTGATAAATGAGGTGGATAAATGTGGGAACTGCATTTGTTGAGCTCGGCCAAATTCTTGACGATTGACTGGCCATGGATGCTGCTATTGGCCACGGCCATTGGCGTCTGGGCCTCCATTTCCAACTGCTACTATGAGCCAACCAGTTTTTCAGTGTGTCAATTGGTTTAGCCCTTCTCAGCACAGAGTTCATCTTCTTCAGTGCCGTCATTTCTTAATCTGATTTTGACAGTGTTTTTTTCCCATTCTATGGAGGTCAATGGCTACAAGAAACTGTCTGGTTACCAACATTCTTCAAAATCTTTTCTTTCGTGCTCAACGGAAGAAAGAAACTTATACAGGTTTGGAACAACTAGAGGATGGGTAAATGATAACCTAATTTTCCTAACCTTTTAATACCAGCTGTAAACAGGACCCTAAAATACAGCACTATACCCCTAACCTTCTCTCCACCACACTTTATTTGGGGTCTTAAGATTGATTAGGCAACAATTTTAGACCACTCTGTTTAATTGTATGTCTCGATTTGGCTGAGCGGGAAATGAAGTGAATCGAAAAGATACAAATGCTAATGGAAAATTCAATGTTCTGGCACACCAGAGCAAAATTGGAATAGATTGTTTTGGTGCGCATAGTCAAAACACATCCCATAATGCTAAAGTATTAGGTCAGCGGTTGCCAAGTAAGCATTTTTTTGTGGCTGTTTGAACGCATTTGACCACATGAGCAACTACACAATGAAAGGTTTGAATGTGTTTTCGACTACCTCTGGAAGTGGTCAAAAGTGGACATGCTTAAAACATTTTAGACCCCATTTACTCCTGTATCTAATGTCATCCACTTGCGATCATATTGATGAAAACGCATCTTACCAGATGAAAAAATGGCCTTAAAGTACAGCACCTAATAACTCCCAAACTCCTCTACACTTCAGAATGAATGACTTTGGGGACTTAAGATTGATTTAGCCAACAATTCGATTTCAGACCACTTTCCTTAATTCCTTAAAGACTCAATTTGATCAGATGAATTGGGGGAACAGAAAGAGAGAAACAGAGTGGGAAAGGAAACAAATGGAAAAGATGCAAATGGTAATGGCAATTTCGATGTTTTGGCACAACATAGAAAAGTTGGAATCGATTTGGTGCCAAATAGGCGTCTTTCGTGGCTGTGTGAATGTATTTGAACACATGAGCATTAACACTACGAAAGCAATCCATTCATTTTTGACAACCTCTGGAAGTGGAAAAGCTCAAAACAGTTAAGATCCTGTTTACACCTGATCTGATAATTGAAGCACACCTTAAGGCATTGTTTACACCTGCTATTAATGTACAGCACTTATTACCCCCAAACTCCTTTCCACTTCACAGTGAGCAACACCTTATTTGGGGACTTAAGATTAATTAGCCATTGATTTCATTTCAGACCACTTTGTTTATTTGTACAACTCGATTTGGGATAGAAAGTGAGAAATAGAGTGGGAAAGCAAATGGATAGGATACAAATGGTAACAATAATGTGGATGTTTTAACAACGTGAAAAAAATAACGTGCAAGTAGGTCAGTGGGCGGCAAGTTTTTGAGCTCACATGAGCAACATCTACACTATGTAAGCAGTCTAGTTCAAATATGTGAATGAAAAGAAAGGAAGAGAGAAACAGAGCAGGAAACGAAACAGATGGAAAAGATGTGAATGGTAATGGCAATTTCGATGTTTGGCACAACATAACAAAGTTGGAATCGATTGTTTTGGTGTGTTTATAGAAAAAACATCCATTTATGCTCACGTATTAAGTCAGTGGGTGTCAAGTAGGCATCTTCTGTGGCTGTTTAAATGCATTCGAACGAATATATTGAAATCTCTGGAATGTGTTTTCAGCTACCTCTGGAAGTGATTGACAATGGACATGCATTTTAGACCCCATTTACACTTATTAACGTATTTAACATGTCCACTCGTGAAAGGATTGTTAAAACCAGACCTTAATACCAGGTGTAAACAAGGCCTTAAAGTACAGCACTACCTCACAGTGAGCAACACTTTACTTGGGGGCTAAAGACTGAATAGCCAACAATTAGATTCTTTTAGACCACTTAGTTTAATTGTACGACGGCAATGGTAATTATGATATTTTGGCACAACCTAGTGAAGCCGGAATTTATTGTTTTGGTGTGCTTTCTCAAAAGATGGTCACATGTAGGTTTCTTTTGTGGCTGCATTTAAACTGCATTTTGGAAGTTCAAAATCAGAGCACCATATCAGTCCATTATATGGAGAAAAATCCTGAAATGTTTCCCTCAAAGAACAATTTACGACTGAAAAAAAGAAAGACATGAACATCTTGGATGACAAGGGGGTGAGTACATTATCTGTAAATCTTTGTTTTGGAAGTGGCCTTCTCCTTTAAAGTACAGCACTACCTCACAGTGAGAAACACTATTTGGGTGCTTAAGATTGACTAGCCAAAGATTTGATTTCAAACCACTTTGCTTAGTTGTACAACTTGATTTGGCAGAGACATGTTGTGGGGGAACAGAAAGAGAGAAACGGAGCAGGAAAGGAAGTGAATGGAAAGGAACAGCAATTTCGATGTTTTGGCAGAACATAGTAAAGCTGAAAATTGATTGTTTTGGTGCACATTCTCAAAAGATTGCCACAAGTAGGTGTCTTTTGTGGCTTTTCGAACACATTTGACCACATGAACATCTATACGAAAACAATGCAGATTGAATGTGCAAGTCCACATTTTAGATCCTATTTAACATTTAACATTAGATCCTATTTATCCAATTGTGATCAGATCTTTGAAAATGTATCTAGATACCAGGTGTAAACGCTTACAGTATTACACCCAATCTCCACAGTGAGCAACAATTTATTTGGCGACATAAAACTGATTAGCCAATAATTCGATTTCAGACCACTTTGTTTTATCGATTTGGCTGTGAGAAATTGTGGGGAAACAAAGAGAGAAATGGAAGTGAATGGAAAGGAATGGCAATTTTGATGTTTTGGCACAAAATAGTGGAGTTGGAATTGATTTGTTCTGGTGCACTTTCTCAAAAGATGGCCACAAGTAGGTGTCTTTTGTTGCTTTTCGAACATATTCGACCACATGAGCATCTATAATATGAAAATAATCCAGTCTGAATGTGTTTGAATGTTAAAATCCACATTTTAAACCCTGTCTAATTGTAACCGGATCATTGAAAATGTAGCATCTCTTGTTTAAGCTGGTCCTTTGCTGGTTTATGCTGGTCCTTGACCAGCAACATGACCAGCTAAGGACCAGCATAAACCAGCAAAGGACCAGCTTAAACCAGCATCAAAACATACCTCCCAGCATAGGCTGTTTTTTTCACCAGGGACTCGATTTGGCTGAGACAAATTGTGGGGAACAGAAAAAAAGAAATTAATGTTTTGGCACAACAAAGTAAAATTGGAATCGATTCTTAAAAGATGGCCACAAGTAGGCATCTTTTGTGGCTTTTCGAACACATTTAACCTCATGAGCATCTACACTGTGAAAGCAACCCAATTTGAACCATTTGAATCTAAGTCCACTAGATGAAAACATTTTAGATGTCCAATTGTGATTGGATCATTTCAAATACATCTTAATACCAGGTGTAAACACTTATTACCCTCATTGTCCTCTCTGTCTTACAGTGAGCAACACTTTATTTGTGGACATGAGATTGATTAGCCAACGATTTGATTTCAGACCACTTTGTTTCATTGTATGGCTCGATTTGGCTGTGACAAAATGTGGGGAAACAGAAAGAGGGAAATAGAGCAGGAAAGGAAATGAATGGAAAGGAATGGCAATTTTGATGTTTTGGCACAAAATAGTGGAGTTGGAATTGATTTGTTTTGGTGCGCTTTCTCAAAAGATGGCCACAAGTAGGCGTCTTTTGTGGCTTTTGAAACACATTCGACCACATGAGCATCTATAATATGAAAACAATCCAGTTTGAATGTGTTTTAATGTTGAAGTCCACATTTTACACCCTGTCCAACTCTAATCGGATCATTGAAAATGTATCTTGATACTAGGTGTAAACACATTACAATCTCCTCTCTACCTTACAGTGAGAAACACTTTATTTGGGGATATGAGATTGATTATCCAACAATTTTATTTCAGACCACTTTGTTTATTTGTACAACTCGATTTGGCTGAGACAAATTGTGGGGGACAGAAAAAAAAGAAACTGAATGGGAAAGGAATGGCAAATTGAATGTAAAGGAATGACAATTTTGATGTTTTGGCACAAAATAGTGAAGTTGGAATTGATTGTTTTGGTGTGCTTTCTCAAAAGATGACCACAAGTAGGCGTCTTTTGTGGCTTTTCGAACACATTTAACCACATGAGCATCTACACTGTGAAAGCAACCCAGTTTGAATCATTTGAATCTGAAAATCCACAAGCTGAAAACATTTTAGACGTCCAATTGTGATTGGATCATTTCAAATACATCTTAATACCAGGTGTAAACACTTATCACACTCAGTGTGCTCTCTACCTTACAATGAGCAACACTTTATTTGGGGACATGAGATTGATTAGCCAACGATTTGATTTCAGACCACTTTGTTTAATTGTACGACTCGATTTGGCTGAGACGAATTGAGGGGAACCGAAAGAGAGAAACAGAGGAGGAAAAAAAGAGCTTGCAAAATCAAGAACGTTAAATATTGAAGTAGTTGCCGGAGGGCTAATGGGATTAACAATGCAAGAAAACAGTCCCGCATGTGCTGGAGACGCACAGCCCAACCCCACCTTCAGACCCACTCAGAGAGCCTCATTATGGAGGAATTGGCTTTGGGGGAATCTGGGGTGGGGGAAGAAGAGTGCCTTTCCAAGGTCAGTTACTGTAATATGGCCATATGTAAACCCATTGTCTCTCTTCCTAGGTTTATAGCTCTCTCCTCTTATACTGTAGAATGAGTATGGAGTGGTTATCATCATTGACCAGCACTTGATATAAGCCCTCATTTCTGCTTCTCATTCTACATCCCTCTCTCTCTCTCTCTCTCTCTCTCTCTCTCTCTCTCCCTCCCTCTTTTGAGTATTTTCCCAGCTCTCCTCAATTAGCTCGAATGATTGCTGTGTGTCATTCAGAATATGAGGTACATCTTGACTTTAACTCATTTAGTCGTGCTGTCTCCATTAATGAAATCCAACAGCAGTATAAATAATTGATGCTACGTTCTCATGTTTTATGTACCAGGTTCTGTTTGATGAATTATGCTTTTTTACCACATTTAGCTAAGTGTCTCAATTACATCTGTGCTCAGACTGTAATTTTTGAGATGAACCATTTTGTGAAACAATATTCAGGGTTTCCTCTTTGTCAATGTTTGAATTGGCTGTCAGGGCTCTTGAACGGTTGGCTCAGAATGCGCTCTTCAGGGATGAAACCCATACATTTGTGCATATTAAGCAGCAGATACTATTAAATCTTAATAATCTCAAATCCTAAAATATTATTTTCAAACGAACATATAGTCTTCTTTTTTTGTTTTACAATTTATGACTATTGCTATTATCTATTTATTCATTCATTTGTTGTATATTCCCTTACAAAAAAGTACTGATGTGGTGCCATGATGGTTTTGCAGTAAAATAAAGTAAACCTGGTTGGGAAAAAAAATTACACTTTAGCATTTTTGTTTGTTTGTTTGAAAGAGCACTTATTATATGAATTAAATACTTTAACAGTGTATACTTAAGTGTGAACTGAATTTAATGTTTTCAGACAATTATGTTACATTTAGATTTTTTTTCAATTTTTTTTTTACCCACTTAAGTAGGATTTAAGTACATTTTTAAATGTAATTTCAGAATGAATTTTATTGTCTTTGATATACGGTTAAAGTACTGATGAATGTAGCAACCAAATTATACCTATTTAAATGAGGGCTGTCAGTTTAACGTGTTAACTTAATTAATTAGTTATGAAAAAGTAACGCAATTAAAATATTTTAACGTGGTTAACACACTGGCCCCGCCCTCAGACATGTACATCATCTTATATTTCATACAGTTGACTGCTGACAAATATGATGCAGGACAACAACTCCACAAATGCAGCTATGCTCTAAAATTTAAGATATTTGTCCCGATCTATCACAAGCTTAAATGTGATTTCATACAACAGTTCAGTAAATAAGAAGTTCATACTGTGTTATATTTTAAACACATTATTATGATTTTGCTTAATTTTGCAGAGAACATATTACGTTTGAAGCCATAGCAGAATTGTTGTGCGTCTCCAAGCAACACAGCAGTGTTTAGTTTCTGAATGAATCCACGGTTTGAATGAATCGTGTGAATCAATGATTCAAAAGCCCATTCATAAAAAGAGCCATTTACTTCTTTCCTTAATGAATCAGCCGTTTGAACGAATTAAGTTAATTCTGTCATCATTTACTCACCCTCATGTCGTTTCGAACCTTTCTTTTGTGGAACATAAAAGAAGGTATGTTTATGTGTAATAAATTCTATGTTGAATCAAATAAAATATTTCTTTCTAAAGCAAGAATTCGTAATGTCTACTTCACTGTAAAAAAAAAAAAATAAATAAATTCAGTCAACTGAAATGTTAAGTTGTACTAAGTGACAAATTAGATTTTTGAGTTGACTTTGTTAAATTTAAAAGCTGAGTAAGTTACAAGCTGTCTTAAAATTCTAAGTTGAATCTACTCAAATATCTACGTTGTCACCTAGTAGTACTTAACATTTCAAGTTGACAAAATTTTCTTGAATTGACTGAACTTAAAATTTTAAGGCAGCAAGGTAACAAATTATTTTACGTTGACTCAACAAATTGTTATTTACAGTGTTGATGCTTTCTCATTTAACACAAAATAGCTTTAAATAATCTTTTGCGGGTATTTTCACAGTCAAACTTATTTTGCGCTTAATTAGATTAATTAATTGAAACATCGTAATAATTAGACAAAAAATTTTCAATCAATGTGATGCAATCATCACATCATAATAAGCGTACTTCTTTGAAACACGGTAATTCAAAATTTAAATTTGTTTATTGTGTAAAAGTGTACATACGTGTGTTAAGAAACAGTCAGCAAAGTCACTTAAGTGCCATTTTATTTCATAAGTGTTTTATTATCTGCAAGTACAGTTTTTATTCTTTTACGTTTCTGAAGTACTCTACACTGTAAAAAACAATTTGTTGAGTCAACTCAAAATAATTTGTAACCTAGCTGCCTTAAAATTTTAAGTTTAGTCAACTCAAAAAAAGTTTATTCAACTTGAAATGTTAAATTATACTAAGTGACAACTTAGATATTTGAGTTGAATCAATTTAAAATTTTAAGGCAGCTGGGTTACTTACTCATCTGTTAAGTTTAGCAAACACAAATATCTAAGCTGTTACTTAGTACAGCTTAACATTTTAAGTTGACTAAACTTATTTAAGTTAACTGAACTTTTTTTTAATTTTAAGGCAGCAGGGTAACAAATTATTTTAAGCTGACTCAACAAATTGTGTTTTTATTTTGTACAAATGCATGTTTATTACAATTAGGCACACTTCTTTTTCACAAGCGGATACTTGATCCCATCAACAGCAAAAGGTTTTTGATGCACTTTAAAGTGCTAGACATAATTGACATAAAGCTATAATATGACACATAATAAATTAAATGAAATCTACAATACTATTATGGTGGTTTTTAATCATTTTTGAAGCTTGAACGCTTTAGTCCTGATTCACTGGAAATTTCTTTTGTGTTTCATATGTCATATGAATGAGTTGAGTAAATAATGACAGAATTAAACTTTTCATGTGAACTTCTTTGATTGTTAAATAATGCTCTATTGAAACTGCTAAAAATGGCTAAACCAGAGATAAAGCATCCTCTTAGGTGTCATAAATCACATCAGAAGCAACACAAATAATAGCATGAATCATACAAAAGGAACTACAGGCAACGTGCTGTTTGAATGCAAGTAAGCTTTTTGAGTTTAGACAGGCTATACAGCATATGGGTATACTGTAGTATAATCTGTGTCTATGTTCATAGCCATATTCATACTGATTGACAAAGTTTAGGTAAAGGTAAGTACCCTCTTGTAGTACTAAAAAATGGGCCAACGTGCCTTTTTGCATTGGCAGTGCTCATGTAGGCCATACATATGCACAGTCCTTGTTCCCCATCCGCGCACACACAGCTGTGAGTCTGCAGGCTGTACCAGGACCAGTTGGTGTGCAGTATTGATGCTCAACAGGGACGTTCGGGTCAGAGAGACACATGCTCCTTTTGAGAGGACGTACTCTAGACAGATGGGCTTCTCAGGAGTGAAGGTAAATCCTGTTTGACTGGCTCTGTGTTGAACGGAGAGAAGCTTAAGAAATCAATTTCAGACCCATTAATCTCCTCTTTTCTGCTCTTGTCATCTGTGGCTCATGTCTAGCCTGTTTTGTTTAATGCAGGGACTGACATGACACAAATTCCAATCCTTTATTTCGATTTCTGCCCCAGTTTTGTGAAGTATATCAAGACAAAATTGATTTGTTTGGGGACAATAAACACAGATATTTATACAGCAGTGCAAAGTGTGCCAGTGCCATTTCAAATGTCATCTGTATACTCTCATACTCGTGTCTGTTTTGCTCAAGCTGCATTAGTTTGGCCCAAATTTGCATTCCCTTTCAAGACTACAATATGTTCGCAGCAAAACTGAAGAGACAAAACAGAGCATTAAAATGGTGACAACTGCACTGAAACGTTTTGTCATTTTGTTCCAAGTTATATGACAGTCTGTTGCACTAGCGCCTAGTTTGCTATTCGACTCCAAGCAACTAATTGGTGATATTCTGAGCATGCCATGTTGTCGTGTTGATATTCAAAAATTCTCAAAAGCCACATCAATTTGTGGACTTGTCAATAGATGATGAAGGATGTGTGTCTCCTTTTGAAGTATACAAAGAAAAACCTGAACAAAATAACAAGGAATAAGTGGGATCTGTATGCTTTACCTATATATATATATATATATATATGTATGTTATATGTGTGTGTATATATATATAAACTAGTACGAAAAAGGATAAAAATTATGTTAAAAAATGTAAAAAAATAATACATAAATATGTGTAACTATGTGTATGTATTCTTTTTATATTTTTCATTTTATTCTATTTTTATTTCTTTTTTTTTTCTTTTTTAATGACATTTATTTATTTTGAAGTGACTATTTATTGCCATTGTCTTGCAACAGACATATTTTGTGGACTTTTGCCTATTTATTAATTTAATTTATTTAGACTACTTATTTTTTGTTTTATTTTTATTTTACCCCCCTTTTCTTCATTTTTTTTCATTCATTTTTAAGTGACTATATTCTTATCGTCTTGCAGCTAGCATATTTATTTGTGGACTTTCTTCTATGTATGTATTTTTCTTGTCATTAATGCCACATATTTGTTTTTATATATTTATACTTTTGTCTGTTTATTTCTTATGTATTTAAATGTTGTATGCTATTTATTTATGTATTTATGTTTATTTATATTTATTTATTCATTCATTCATTTTAAGGGACTATACAGTGTTTTGGAACTGGCATGTTTATTGTGCCATTATTGTCTTTTTTTTTTTGTTATACTTTTGCCTATTTTATGTTTGCTTGTTTATTATTATTTTTTTTCTATTTATGTATGTATGTATATATGTATTTATTTATTTATTTATTTATTTAAAGTGACTGTACGTTGTCTTGGAACTGGCATGTTTATTGTGGGCCTATGCTTTTCTTTATATACTTTTGCCTATTTTTTGTTTGTTTATTATTATTATTTCCATTTATGTAGGTATGTATGTATGTATGTATGTATGTATTTATTTATTTATTTATTTATTTAAAGTGGCTATACATTGTCTTGGTGGAACTGGCATGTTTATTGTGGGCCTTTTTTTTTAAATACTTTTGCCTATTTTTTTTTGTTTGTTTGTTTATTATTATTTTTTCCATTTATTTATTTATTTAAAGTGACTATACATTGTCTTGTAACTGGCATGTTTTTTTGTGGGCCTTTTTTATTTGTTTTTTTATACTTTTGCCTATTTTTTGTTTGTTTGTTTATTATTATTTTTCCATTTATTTATTTATTTATTTATTTTTAAGCGACTATACATTCTCATTGTTTTGGAACTGACGTGTTTATTTGTGGACTATTGCTGATTGATTGATTGATTGATTGATTGATTGATTGATTGAGATTCCTTAACCTATTTATTTATTTTTTTATTTTTATTATATTATATTTCTTAAACCTTTTAAATTATGTTTATTTTTCTTCATTTTTTTTTTCTTTTTAAAATTATATTTTAGCTGACATTCTCTCTATAAATGTACTTATTTACACCTATTTTATACCTATTTATGTATTAAGTTCCATCTTATTCCAAATGACTAGAATAGAATACTGTAATTTATAACTGAATAGAATAATCTGAATTCGTCAACATCACGTCGAGGGTGAGAACGAATCTATTATGTGTGCACCTGTTCTGAATGCAGACATTTTCGTCTGTGCACATCAGCAGGAACACTTGCACACAGTTATTGTGAATGAGACCAAATGTGTACAGTTTCATTCTTAGGAGGAAGTCAGTAATAACCACACAGAACATTCATAAGTTATTTTTCGTTCATATCACAGTAGGAGCAACATTTCACGAGGCCCATCGAGGCAAAGCCAGTCTGCCAAATGAGGTCAGGCTCTGCTGGAAGAGCTCTCGAAACACAAGCTGTTGCTGTAATAAGGTGAGGGTACGGAGCGTGGAACTGAAGAACCTTCCAGCACTTCCTCTCCATCTGGAACTTAAGGTTGTCAGGGGGATTTTGGGTCAAAGGTCTTTGTCAGCTTTCAAAGCTCCCACCTCATGTCCCTCCCAGAAAAGCTGCACATGCCGAAGGAGAACGGAGACTAAAATTGGGTTTATAATTGGCCACACAGAGATAGATCTGCACGCTAGTTGAGTTCATCGCTAGCCCAGGTATTGATTGAAGAGGATATTATAAAAGTGGAATTCAAAATAATAGCTGCTGTTATTGTGTGAATGTTTAGTAGTGCAGTATGCGTATTTTTCAGATACTGAGAAACATGATTTGGTTGTACACTTAAAGGCTAGAGCTTGCTATTGCTAGCCTGTCTGAAATCACCTACATAATTTTAAAGGCCTAGTTCACCCAGAAATGCGGTTTGCTGATATTTTGTGATATTTTCAAGTGATCCGTTTAGTTTTGGTGAAAAACAAATAACATTTAAATAATTTCACACTAAAATGTGTCCTGTGCATATTTATTAGAGCATTTAAATATTAGAGAATTTACAAATAATCAGAAAGAAGTGCACTTACTTGTACTGAATGTGTATAATTGCTCAGATATTAGGGATGTGTGTGTGTGTGTGTGTGTGTACTTGTTTTAGCTACATTGTGGGGACCAGATGTCCCCACAAGGATAGTAAAACCTGAAATTTTTGACACTGTGGGGAACGGCCTGCGGTCCCCACAATTTAAAAAAAAATTATTAAAAATAGTAAATGGTGTTTATCTGAAAATGTAACGATGCAGACATGTTTCCTGTAAGGGGTAGGTTTAGGGTTAGGGTTGGGTTTGGGGATAGACAATATCGTTTAGTCAGTATAAAAACTATAGAAGTCTATGGAAAGTCCCCACAATTCACAAAAACAAACGTGTGTGTGTGTGTGTGGTATGCGATAATTTATTGTTAATAACATAAATGGCCACTTAAGTGTACTTAAATACACTTTCATGGCTATGTTTATTAACATTGTTAAAAATCACTTTACAATTACACTGTGTGCAGAATTATCAGGCATGTTGATATTCTGGTCATATTTTATTCATGTTTAGTCTCTTATCCTGAAAAGTCTGACTTGCAGAGATGGACTAAAATGAACTCCCAAAACTTACTGCCAGATTTTAGAAGATAAATTCTTGAATCAGAGGTGCAAGAGGATGTGATGCTTGTCCTTCAAGAGTCACTCTCAACTTATCTGTCTCTAAAGCATATAAAAAAACTGTCTTCATGTATTTCACAAGACGTCAGCTTGTTATTCTTATTAAGTAAGGGGCATTTTTTAGGATTTTTTACCAAGCAAAGTCTCTGAGAACCTGACACATTGTACTTCTGAAGACTCCAGGTAGGTTGCAGTTCTGGAAAATGGTGGCGCTGGAGAACTGGAAACGGTTCCTGATGGTGTCACACCTAATTCTTCACCTTAATTCCTAATTCTTTTGCAGTTAACATGCATCTTTTCTTCTCCACCTGTTTTTTCTGACCATGCAGACTCAACAAGCATTTCTCTGTCCAATGGTCAAGCCTTAACTTTGCAAATTCTTGTAATGCATTAGTATTGCATTCTTCTCATGGGCATTTAATAATTTGGACTTTTCAGTCTGGGTTAAATCTCTTTTTTGGCTCATTTTAGCTGTAAACGAAAACATGCCTAATAATTCTGCACACCTGAATATAAGGAGTTTTTCACTTCCAGCCTTCACGGACAATTATATATCACATATAAATGATTAAACACAAAATGAACAGTAGTTATTAAGACTGATGTGGTTTGGAATTGGTAAAATGTGTTTGGAAAAAAAATATGACCAGAATATCAACATGCCTAATAATTCTGCACACAGTGTACATATAAATATGTACTTGGGTCAAAGAGAATTCTCGTATCTGCATGAAATTTTCAATTTTTCAAAAATGTTTTTATATATGTAGAAAACATATTACATGCAAATAAAGTGTCTCTTTAATATTTCAAATCACGTTTGTGCAAATAAAATGGTGAAATATTGTTCCATCGTCATTCAGCGTAACAAGTATATTTATGTAAAAATGAAACTACATGCTTATTCTGACCTTACTAAATTTTATTATATTTTATTATTATATTAGAGATTCTTTTTTAAATATTTAACATGACAATTAATTCGGTTTGGGGTTGAAACTGTACTGTTACCTGCATCCTTAAATAGAGTCCTTTAATGAAATTGTATGATTCTTGTTCTAATCATGCCTGATGATTTTAGGTATATGGACTACTGTTGCTCTGGATGACATTTTTGTGGGTTTCTTCTCTAAATCATGGTAAAAACGTATGATAGTAATTATTTTTGCTCAAATCAATCAATCACTCAATCAATCAATCAATCAATCAATCAATCAATCAATCAATCAATCAATCAATCAATCAATCAAAAGACATGACTAAAGATTACTTAAGTCCTAATTAAATGAGTCAAAAAACAAAAACAAAAACAAAAAACAAACAAACAAACAAAAAAAAACACTCTAAAGGTCCTTGCACACTGATGCAGATTTTTTTCAGATTTTTTCAGAAATTGTCAAACTTTTCACACCTTAAAAATTTGCATGTTAAAATCATGTGTCAATCACATTATACACTGCATCCAAAACTTTCGTCTGTTTTAAAAAAAAAAAGGGGGGGGGTTTGATTTTCTGCGTTTTTCCAATTTTTTTACTCCATGTGCAAACACCTTAAATTTCATCTAATTGCATTTAGCCTATTAATTTAATCAATTTAATACATTTATATATATATATATATATATAAATACACACACATGCATTTATATATTTAAGAAAGAAATCTGAATATAAAATATAATAATAATATATATATATATATATATATATATATTGCATATATAAATATGAATATATATATATATATATATTCTTTTTTATATATATTTTTATATATTGTATATATATATATATACATTGTATGTGTGTATTTCTATATACATAAATAACAACTGTATACATACATATTGTGTATACAAAAAATGATTTTGGATTTGATTAATCGCGATTAATCATTTGACAGCACTGTGTTTAATATTATTAATGTACTATTTTTATTAGCTAAAATGTACTTTTCTCACAAAGGGTAGCATTTGGAAAGAAATGCGAGTGAGTAAATAATGACAGTATTTCTTTCTGTCTTTCTTTTTCTTTATTGGCGTGAGCTAACCCTTTACACACATGTGCATTTTTGGTGCATTATGCATGTATATTTGTGAGTTTAATGGTCTATACTCACTTTGCGTCCAGCATTGCTCACTGCCACCTCAAGCCCTTCCATTAATACATGCCTTACTTGCCTGCGTTCTCCACCAATTAGCCTCAGTATTCCTGAGTTTTTCACTCCTTTATTTTCCATTAGTAAGACAGTGACTTATTACCCTCCCATGTTTATGGGCTCAGATTAGCATGGCACAGTTTTATTTCTTCATCTGATAGCTTTCACATGTCTCTGTATTGAAATAGGGGATTGAATTTTCATGCTACATTAGACACCAGTCAAAATGAAGATGCCGCTGTCTCATTGCAGACGTCTCCAGGGAACGGGGAAATACAGGCCTCTCTGTAAGAAGACACAGAGATGGGAGCGTCTTCCTCGTGTTGATTTAACTGTATGCAGCCACTTATTCCCACTTACTTCCAGTCAAAGCATTTCGGAATTAATTCGCTTGTCTTGAGTATAAAGATGGAGAAAAATACACTTGCATAAGGAGGATATATTGATGGAAATTCCTCCAGCCGTCAACATTCATTTTCCTATGAGATTGGGGAGGAAATGAAAATGGAGTATTATTTATTTATGATGAGCACAGATCAACTAAAGCAGGGAAGATGTTCTGTCAGACCAAATGCTGGTTTACCAAGAACACAGACATCGCTGTAAATCTGTGAGGTATTAAAGTGACAAAGAATTACCGTACGTTGAATGCTGATGCCTTTTTAGTGGCTCAAAACAACTCGTCAGACACTTTACTTGTCATTCCTCACACATTCTGAATGTGATGTTGATATATTTGAGATGTGCTGCTCTTCATAAATTTGCTAGCTCATTGCGTTTAGGTCAGTCTGTCGGTTTAACCCCTGTGACACTGCTTACACGACCCTGACCAAATAACTGACCCCGAAGGTCACCCCCTTTTGGCTAGAACTGTTGAATGGATTTGATGATGCAGATATTTGTGAAATATAAAGTGAAATTCAGTGTTTCAGGACAAAATCTGCGACATCTCCACAATTTCTCTTCATTTTGTCTCAGAAATCGCTTACAGGACTACATTATAGGATCACTTAATAAAGCATGCAGAATTTGAGCTAATTTAATGAAAACTCTTCTGAAAATGCTCTTTGTTTCATATTCTGGATGGTTTCTGGCATGCTTTCCTTTGCATAGAAAATAGGTAAATATATGAAAGGTTTACTTCATAAGATTTATTTTATACTTCAAACAAGTTGATAAGCAAGTATGCATTAACGAATGAGGGAGTTGATTGATCAGTTACAAATATTTTATAAAATAAATCATATATTCTGTTCAATATAAAATTATATATGCTGCTTTTAAAAAATACAGGCATATTACGTTTTGAAAAAAGGCCTTTTTAGGTTAATGTTTTTACCACCTATATGGAAGCCTGATTGCAATAGTAAGAGTAACAGAACAATAGTAACACATAGTAATAGTAACAGAATCTCTATTTAATATGAATATTAAATTTGCTGATGTTACAAAATATAAGTATATTATGTAAAAAGTACAAGCATTTATTTATATTTCTGCATTCTGTAACAGTTTGACTGTTGCCACCACTTTAAAAGTGTATTTTATTTTATTATAATTTATATAATTTTATTTTTTACATTTTTAAAATTTATTTTAAAATGTATTTATTTACATATATTTATTCATAAAAGCCTAACTGTCAGTAACACACAAATGTATATGTTGACATTACTATATATATATATATATATATATAAGAATGAGCATTTTATTTTATTTCATTTTATTTTTTATTTTATTTTAGTAATAGAATCTCTATTCAGTATGATTTATTAATATATGCTGATGTTACAAATTATAAGCATCTTACGTAAAAAAAAAAAAAAAAAAAAAAAAAAAAAATTTTATTTTATTTTATTTTATTTTAAGTATGTCTCTGTTTAGGTTTATATTCTTTCCTTCCTATAGAAGCCTAACTGCCACTAACACAGTACAATTTCTCTTTTTGATATGAATTATTATGTGTTAACATTATATTATATATTATATTATATTATACATTATACATAAAACACATATATTATGTAAAAAGAATGAGCATTAATTTTAATTTAATTTAATTTAATTTAATTTAATTTAATTTAATTTTTTAAATATGTCCTTATTTAGGTTATGTATTGTTTCACTCCTAAGCCTAATTACTGCTAACAAAAAAGTACAAACAGATTCCTGTTACATATACTTTAAAATGCTGACATTACAAACTATAGTCAATTCCCTATTTTATTTTATTTTATTTTATTTTATTTTATTTTATTTTATTTTATTTTGTTTTGTTTTGTTTTATTTTATTTTATTTTATTTTATTTTATTTTATTTTATTTTATTTTATTTTATTTTATTTTATTTTATTTTATTTTATTTTATGACCTCTTTTTAGGTTTATATACTGTCCCTCCTATAGAAGCCTAATTACCACTGACACAAAGTGCAGATTTCTGGGTCAGAAGCACTTGCCAGGTGAAGATAAAGCAAGCGCATCTGACCCTTTGACCCGTACCTACTTCACATGACAGGGTGCTGATGTAGGTCGGAGAATCCCACCTCTCCACCCCATCCACTCCCCGGGTGAAGGTTCAGGGTGGGATGTAGATCATGGTCTTAAGTGTTCACTGTAGGAGTCTGTGGAGCTTTAACCCTGAAAGCCTGAAAGGTTCAAAGGTCAGCGAATCCACAGTCCAGAGGATCAACCTGGCTTCTTAGAGTCAGAAAGACATACAAAGTGTTTGTTCGAGTGCATGTCTGTATCAGAAAGATGTCAGGCATCATCAGTAGAAATGAACTCACATTTCTGGATGTGAAGCTTTTGTTCTGAAGTCAACAGTAATGCTTTTCTGAAAGAGTTGTCTTTATCATTCGCTCTCTGGGTTGTGTGTGTGTGTGTTAGAGTAGCATTGATGTAACATCTGTCTTTTCCCCTGCCTTCCTTGAGGGCTTTGGCAGACATTTATAGCGTACAGCTAACCAGCGGTTACGTTTGTCATGTAAGTTTCACAAGCATGCAATATAGTCATTACTTACGACTTGCGTTCCCGCTTTGCGGGATTGCCACACTTTATGGCACTAGGGATACACTAGGTTTATTAGGGCAGCAGTGCGTACGGCGGGTGTCAAAACTGCACCGAGATGAATTTTTTGGCCGTTTTTCCAAGTCAATTTGGTGCTTTCGTCAATCCCGGAGGAGCTCTGAATGTGTCACGTCAGCTGTAATTGCTGTGGACGCTGAAAATCCCCCCGCGGCTACGACACAAACGCACCCTCGCGGTTCTTCCTCGCTCCCGTGTCCCAGCTGCTGCCACTCTCAATAAAAGCCCGAGAAACCGCCTGCCTAGCTGTCCGGACCAGCGGACGCCATCTTGGCTCTGGTTTTGACAGGTTACAAGTTTTACATAACAAGGAATTCGCAGCAGGCTCCTGGTTGTCGCAGCCGATGCGCTGAGATAAGAAGTAATGAGAGACGCCCCCGCCGATCACATGCCGCTCATGCGAGTTTCCTGCGCCTCTGCCTTAAGGTCTGTACACAGGTAGCGAAGGTTCATGTCAGTCTGCAGGAGCCCATGTCGCCAGCGAGAGGCCTTTCTGCGCTTTTTAATTAACATACAGGAAATTTACTAGAGCTGAGTGCATGATGTCCTTTACAAATCCCTGTAAGGTCATTGATACAGTCCCTAAAACTGAGCCAGAGCCTTTGAATATCATCATCAGTGTTGGGGGAAATGCATTACAAGTAGGGATGTAATGATATCAAAATCTCACTATGCGATAATATCGTGATATGAAGTCCAAGATATGATATTATTGCGATATTTAAAAAAAAAGACAAATGAAGACTTGGAAAGAAGACTTGGAGAGTTCAAAATAAGAGCTCCATCCCATGTTTATAAGACAACTTAAGTCAGAAAAAAAGTATACTGTGGTATACTGTCTCAGTCTAATTTACATTCACACTGGTGTTTTATGAAGGCAAACTAATCAGAATATAACAGTAATAATAACAATGGCAGTAATAACCATATATTGTAAAACAATTGCACTGCAAAATAAATGAAAATGAATATTTCATAGGTATATTATTTTTTGCTTTACACTACAGTAGGGGAATTAAAATACTTCTTTCCTAATTTCTACACTTGAAAAAGATGTTTTGAATTTGTACTTTACCCATTTAAATCGCTAGCTGTCAGCAATTCATACTGCACTTTTAAGCTTATATTTTGACTGAAACGGCAGGAGGGCTTTTATATTGAAGGACAACTTCAGCTTCAGTGAAAACAAAATGCGTCTCACTGCAAATCTACCGAAATGCTGTAATCATCTGCCACAAAAATAAAGCAGAACTGGTGATCGTTGCATTCTCAAACATGCTAAACTCACAGCACATGCAATAAATGAGTTCACTGGATTCACTGTGAACTGAGCCGTTCTGAGGTGCAGAAAACACCGGATCACGAGCTGGTCGTCTTAAAGGAGAAGTCCACTTCCAAAACAAAGATTCACACAGAATGCACTCACCCCCTTGTCATCCAATATGTTCATGCCTTTCTTTCTTCAGTTGTGAAGAAATTATGTTTTTTGAGGAAAACATTTCAGCATTTTTCTCCATATAATGGACTGATATGGTGCCCCAATTTTGAACTTCCAAAATGCAGTTTAAATGCGGCTTCAAACGATCCCAAATGCGGTTGTAAACATCCCAGCTGAGGAGGAAGGGTCTTACCAAGCAAAACGATTGGTTATTTTCATGAAAAAAAAAAATACAATTTAAAAACTTTTTAATCTCAAACGCATGTCTAGTTTCACTAAATGCTAGACTAAAGTAAACAGACCGGCTCGTCACCCCACAGAAGATAGGGGCGGGGTGAGCAGAGCTCATTAGCATTTAAAGGAACATGCAACAGAATGGCTCACTCTGAACAAGAGCTGATTTTGACAGGGTAAAAAGGGTGTTGTTTTACACTACCACTGAGAAATTTTAAGCAAAGTATGCTATAGACTTCTCATTAAGACCCTAAAGAATCAAATCAGGTTGTGGAAAATAGGCATCCGATGACCCCTTTAAAGATCTTTTATGTTAAAATAAGACATTTAAATATTTTTTAAAAACTACACTTTTTGCCCAGTAGATCTATTGTGTCATACCGTCATGTGACCATGATAATATGTTGCTATCGCGATATCACGATATTGATAATATCGTTACATCTCTAATTACAAGTACTGCAAGTTACGTAATACGATTTTTTCAAGTAACTAGTAATGGATTACTTTTTAAGTTACAAGAAAATATATGAGTTACTTTTTCAAATAAGTAACACCAGTTGTGTTACATTGTGTTACAAAAGGTAACGTTACACATTACTATCCATCAAAAGTAACTAAGTAGCACAATTAGTTACTTTTTAAGGGAATAACACAATATGTGACCACAAACCATTCATGTAGATCATCTGAAAGCTGAATAAATAAGCTATTAACATAAACAACAATAATTGTTAGTATAGGACAATATTTGGACAAGATGCAACTATTTAAAATTCTGGAATCTGAGGGTGCAAAAAATCAAAATACTGAGAAAATTGCCTTTAAAGTTGTCCAAATGAAGTTCTTAGCAATGCATATTACTAATCAAAAATTAGTTTTGATATATTTATGGTAGGAAATTGACTAATTATCTTCATGGAACATGACCTTTACTTAATATCCTAATGATTTTTGGCATAAAAGAAAAATTGATCATTTTAACACATACAATGTATTTTTGCTATTGCTTCAAATATACCAGTGCTACTAATAATTGGTTTTGTGGTCCAGGGTCACATATTGTAATGAATTACTTTTAAAAGTAACTTTTTTAAAAATTAACTGCTCTGCGTTTAGTCATTCAGTGTTTTATAAAATTCAATGCTATGCCAACTAGAGCACATGTTATTCAAAGGACTTGATGACTTGCACCAACTGACAGGATTTTTTATTTTTCTGTTAAGACACTGTGATAATTCCAGCATTCATTAAGTCATTATTGCTGCAAGATGTGGATAAACTGACATTTACTGATTAACGCTTACTCATAATTTTGGCAGCGGTGCTAAAGAGGCACCTACGGTTGGTCTTGTGTTGTTTATAAGCAAGCAGAGCTGATTTGTCGTGTAGGAGGTTGTCTTTCAACGCAAGGTAAAGCATTTCAAGTGGAACATAATTTTCTTATCCATTTTTATGAGGCTTTATTTGAATGATGAAGTACGTTCATTGAGCTGAAGCCACGTCAGGACTCCATTTTTGTGTAGAAATAAAATGTTAAAGGAATAGTTCACTCAAAGTAGATCCTTCTATTATCGTTTATGCGACGTCATGTCATTTCAAACCAGCTACCTTTCTTCTGTGAAACAAAAAGAAAATATTTAGGTCCTTATAATGAATTTCTGTCCTTATTTACTTTACAAAGTGCATTTTAAATCATAGTTGTGCTTTAAAGACAATACCCTTTTTTTTCAATAAAAAAAAAAAAGTTCAATATTACATTTAAGGTTAATATAATTAAAACAGGCTAAATTGCAACTTCATCATTGCAAATGTGTAATTACAAATGTATTTAAATACATTGGATACAAGATTCAATAGAAATTACATTAACATATATTTTAGTTTACCATAAATACTTGTCACACTTTGACCATATTTCAAAAACATCATGAAACTACATATAACGGTCCTAAAGTCTGACTTACAGGTCAAAAATAAAATAAAATGAAATAAAAATGAAATGACGTAATAAATATTAAAATAATAAAATAAAAAAGGTTAATATAATTTAAAATGTAAATTACAAATACAAGATTCAATAGAAATGACATTAACATATATTTTAGTAAAATAAAATAAAATAAAATAAAAGTTAAATTTAATACAATAAAAATGTATAGGTCAAAACAAACAAACAAACAAACAAACAAATAAATACATAAATATTTTTAAGTTCAGCTAAATGCATTTTATCTAAATTGTTAACTATTTCCAATTTCATTTAATTGCAATTTTAATTATTATTATTATTATTATTATTTATAATATATTATAATAATAATAATAATAATAATAATAATAATAATAATAATAATAATAATGATAATTAAAATGGGCACTTAATTCCAATTAAATGAAATACATTATAATTATTTATATTACTTGTAAATTTGACAGGCAAAATAATAATAATAATAATAATTGTATTGTTGTAGTTATTATTATTATTATTATTATTATTATTATTATTGCTACATTTATATTATCGTTGTTGTTATTATTATTACATTAGTTAATTACAATAAGCATTGTTTTTAAAAGTATGCTATAAAAAGTGTGCTTTTGTACAACTGAGTGGACAATAAAGTTCTGCACAATAAAGTGTAAGTGTACAATTGAAAAACGCTTCCAAATAATTATTTTATGTTTGACCGAAGTCGTTGAAACAACATGAGGGAGAGTAAATTATGACAGTGATGCATTAGCTGTCAATAGTCTAATGTTAATCAATCCTGTTTTTCTTTAATAAGTTGAGTGCGGCAATTAAGCTCAGTGTCACAACATTTGTCATGCTATCACAAATCCCTCTTTTGGACCACATCTCAAATGTGATTTGAGAAAGATGGCGAGTAAAACTATCATCTTGGCTATCATCTTGTCATAAAACACCTATAGATTGCTCCTGGCTCGAGAGGAGGGTGGGTAGATGGATCTGCTAGAGGTGAGATATGATTTATAGCCATTGTGGAGGTCACAAGCAAGTCAGCTGTTAGTGTTTTGACCAGGTGGTGGAGGACAAAGAGGGCAGCATTCCCCCTCTAGAAAGGCCCGGATTCGAGTCTGCATATAGTGTACGGCCGCGTTTAAATTAGCAGCCCTCGCCATATCACAAGGACACTCGTTCTCACGCTGTTCCTCTGTGGACGCTCATTCCATATATGTACATAACAATTATAGCAAGTTTTCTCCCAGAGCGTTCCACAGCATGCTATTCTCATAAACTGGAGGTCCGGCATAAGATTGATAATAAAGGACTGGCTCATTAACAGAGCCTATTAACCATGTCCGTGTGTGCGTTCCCTTGAGCAGTGTGGGGCAAACTGGATGGACATGCCACAATATGAAGACTAATTACCTTTGAAGAGGGACTGGATTCCTGCACTGGAGGCCTGGAAGAAGTCGAGTGGCTGATTGGAGTGATTGTATGGCTAGGGTATAGTTTGTCGTTGCAATCCTGTACGGTTTGGTTTTTGTGAAACCAGATTTCCGCTAGTTCTAAACAGGGAGTGGTCTAATGTGATTTCATGGCACTGCACCTGCTCAGGATGGGATATTATCATCCTCTGTATCGCTACGGATAATGTTGTGTTAGATGGAAAGTGACACAGTCTGAAAGAGTGTAATATCAGCTTTATTTGGAGAGAAATTTACCTTTGTAACTGAGAAAAATGTCTTAAAGCAACCATGTAAAACAATTTTTTTAATCTATTGAGGGTTATATACTTTATTACCTGACAGATAATAATAATAATAATAATAATAATAATAATAGTTTTACTTAATAATAGTTTTACATGTTTACATAATTGATGATAATGATTATAATTATTATTATTACTATACCTGTCATATTTACAATTAATATAATGATTTATGATTTATTACTCATGAACATGGGTAATAATAATAATAATAATAATAATAATAATAATAATAATAATAATATGTCACTGTTATTATTATTATTATTATTATTATTATTATTATTATTATTATTACCTGTCTTGTTTGCAAGCAGTAGTGGCAATACAACAACTTCTAATAATAAACATATGCAAATATGTAAAACATTTAATTATTATTATCATTATATGCCATGATTGCAATATTATTTATTTATTTTTCATTATATGCCATTATTGCAATAATAATAATAATAATAATAATAATAATAATAATAATAATAATAATAATAATAATAATAAAACAATTATGCAAATGTATGGTCATGATGATGATGGTAATAAAAACAATGCATATATTTTATATAAAATACTAATAATATAATTAATAATAAACAATTATGCAAATGTGTGGTGATAATAATAATAATAATAATAATGCAACTATTATTATTATTATTATTATTGTTATTATTATTATTATTATTATTATTATTATTATTATTGTTGTTGTTGTGTATTATTATTATTATTGTGATCATTATTACCTGTTCGTAAAACAGTGGTAGCAATACAACAACTACTAATAATAATAAACACAGTTATGAAAATATGTTAAAATCTATATTTATGTATTATTATGCCATGATTACAATAATAATAATAATAATAATAATAATAAAACAATTATGCAAATGTATGGTCATGATGATGAAGGTAATAAAAACAATGCATATATTTTATATAAAATACTAATAATATAATAAATAATAAACAATTATGCAAATGTGTGGTGATAATAATAATAATAATAATAATAATAATAATAATAATAATAATGCAACTATTATTATTATTGTTATTATTATTATTATTATTATTATTATTATTGTTGTGTATTATCATTATTGTGATCATTATTACCTGTTCGTAAAACAGTGGTAGCAATACAACAACTACTAATAATAATAAACACAGTTATGAAAATATGTTAAAATCTATATTTATGTATTATTATGCCATGATTTCAATAATAGTAATAATAATAATAACAACAACAACAACAACAACAACAATAATAATACACAATTTATACACAAAAGTAAAATATTGCATCATTCTATTTATAATAATAATAATAATTATACACAATTAATAAACAAAAATAAAATGTTGCTATTATTATTATTATTATTATTATGGCCTGTCATGTTCACAAGTAATAATTATAATCATTATGCAAATATGCAAAAAATATTTTATTAGTATTTTTATATTTGTAAAGCATTTTTTATTTACACACAGCATAAAGTAGTTTCCAATCTAAGGACAGAAGATCTCAGAATGATACTACACTCACCAGAAACTAACTCACCAGGTATTTTGATCTTTCTCATGGTGTGAGTTGAGTGTGGCTGAGCTGCTGTGATTTATCTCGAGTGAAACATAAAGCGCAGGCCACCCACGTCTTACACGACCAGCTCATGAAAGCGCAGCTTTTGTTGTGCTGCGCGATATGTCTGTATTTCCAACCCTTGACCTAACGCATACAGATACCCAAATGTTGACAGATGACGCCTGTCCAGAGACTTGAGTAAGGAAGAAAGGGCCGGAAGCTTTTCTTGTATGTGTCTTGTGCTGTTTTTATAGCAGCATATGGCCACAAAGCTGTAAAACCTTGGAGCCGGAAAGAGACAGGTGGCTTCCACTCTGCGGCTCCTCAGCAGACCTCTTCCGGGACTGCCATGTTGTCTTTGTGAAATACATTAAAGAGTTAACGCAAAAATACCACTACATGCTACATTATGCTCACACACATGCTCTATTAATTTTAACCATATAACACAATAAAACGATTACAATGCCCCTGATCTGTTTCCTACAATCTGAGCAGTGTAAGCTGAAAGTACCTCCTGATCAACAGTTACTGTAAAACATATTGCAAACTAAAGAAAGCGCCCTGTGTGGGCTTGTGTTTAATGATACAGAAATAAAACAAATGCCACATTTTGCTGTTCAATGCAACACTCGCCTGCCACACAATGTAGTCTTATGTCTTTGGGATATCTTCTTTTGGGGCTTTTCTCAAATATTGATTTATAGCAATTCGTTTAATTAAAAAAATAAAACAAAACAAAACAAAGTTAGTATTTTTGTCTTCTTTATAAGATATTACAGTGTCTTTTTTTCTCTTTTGAAAATGAAAAAAGTATATATATTGTATAATTATTATATAATTGTATAATAATTATTATTATTTTCTCTTTGAATTACGTTTATTTTTCAGTTTTCAGTTTTTTTTGTCTTATTTTAAGCAAAACCCACTTAATTTTGATAATGATTACTAAATATCTTAAATATTTTGACATATTATTATTATTATTAGTATTACCTATAAATTATTATTACTAATATTACTTAAACCTAACAGATAATAATAATAATAATAATAATAATAATAATAATAATAATAATAATTATTATTATTATTATTATTACTTTGTGAAAATGACTGGTGGTAGTAATAATAATAATAATAACAATAATATTATTGATGAACAAATATGTAAAATTATTATTATTATTATTATTATTATTTATTATTATTATCGAAAATTGCAGGTTATAATAATAATAATAATAATAATAATAATGAAAAATGTGTAAAAATGTATTGTTAGTATTACTTGCTAAACGACAGACAGTAGTAATAGTAGTAGTAGTAGTAATAATAATACTAATAATACTAATTTTACATATTCGTTCATCATCTATATTATTATTCTTATTATTATTATTATTACTACTACCAGTCATTTTCGCAAATAATAATAATAATAATAATAATAATAATCAAATATGTAATACTACTACTACTACTACTAATAATATGTAAAAATAATGTGATTATTAATTTTTATTATTAATAATATTATAAATACTACTAATGAAAATAACAGGTGATAATAGTAATAATAATAATAACAATAATAATTGTACAGGTTTTGTTATTATTATTATTAATTATGAACAAATATGCACAATTATTATTATTATCACTGTTATTTATTATTATTATTATTATTATTATTATTATTATTATTATTATTATTATTATTATTATTATTATTGTTTGTCATGTTTGCAAGTAATACTACTGCTACTAGTAAAAATACATTTTTTTTTTTATTGCTTCTCAAGTAAATGTATCTTGATTTAGGAATGTTTACATATTTGGAACGGAAAACGACAAAAATACAGGATAAGAAAATCATTTACAAACTCTAATATTGCACTCATAGCATTGCAAAAAAAAGTTTTTTGTTTTTCTCCTTTCTATGATCATTTATTTTAGTGCTGCATTTGGTCACATGAGACCCTTTCTTTGTCCTGTAGAAGTTAAGAGA
Source organism: Labeo rohita (assembly GCF_022985175.1). Lineage (NCBI taxonomy): Eukaryota > Metazoa > Chordata > Actinopteri > Cypriniformes > Cyprinidae > Labeo > Labeo rohita. Next base: position 4,331,923 of record NC_066875.1, read on the forward strand.
TATTTTTAAAGATAGCTAATGCTTGTAAAGTAAATTTATCAAGTAGACAAATAAACAGAGTGAACGTCAAGTAGGCCAGTTTACTTGCTCCGATCCACACTGATTCAAAGCAGTGGCCTGAAATCACAGCCAGTACGAAAGTAAATGAAGAACGATCAATATGAAATCAATGAGAGCAATCGGACACGCTCACCCATGTAAATCCTCTTTCCTTTTTTCAATGAACAACCCTCAAATTCAAAATCCAAGTAGTGTTAAAAGATGCATGTCTTCTTCCAGACCATCCGGGCATGAGATCTGACTCAAATAAACATGAAGAGCTTTTTAAAATGCTTGATCCCTCGACCCTGCACATCTTTTTGATGTGCGCGGTGGGTGGCTCCATGATGAAAGCTCTTGAATATCTCAGGCTGAGGTTTACTACAGCACTTACACCTCGGCTTTTATATGCGTTAATGATGCGTTGAGACTCTTTTGATATTAGTGGGACGGGATGTGTTCTGTCGAGGCGAATCAAAACTACATCTGCTGCGTTTAGGAAATTCTTGTGGAATTGTTTGGTGTTAGAATGTGTTCAAATTCATAGTTTTATTTGTACATGCACCATGGCAGTAAAGTGGTATTGTCTGAACAGTAATATTTGCAATAAATGTCAATCTTCCAGATGAGGGGAAGATGCTCCTATTAAAAACAATGTGCATTTGGTTTTAAATTGTAACATATGTAGATATAAGTTTAGCATGAGCAGAATGATGATGCATCAGCCAATGCGTTATTAAGCAGGAAAAATGCTAATGGTCATCTAATTGTCATAGCACAAAATGTAGATGTATAAATCTATAGATATATAGTATATATAATAATAATAATAATAATAATAATAATAATATATATATATATATATATATATATATATATAGTATGATTAATGTAAAAAAAAAACAAACAAACAAACAAACAAAAAAAAAAACATTACAGATAAAGCAAGTAAATAAGATTCATGTAAAAAGTCAATTTAATCTATGACTTCTATTCAGTCATATTAATATAAACATTTAATTGCCCATGTCATAATGGCAGCCTCTGCAATCAAATTACATGATTTAACCCAATTATGTTTTAATGAATAGCTAAAAATAACTTAATAAATGATTATTTTATTTGTTATAGTGTTATTTTAGTAACATTGAAATATTATATTTTAGCTTTTATTATTTTTGAACAAATTTGTATTTTTATATTCCCACATTCATTTTAAATATTAGTACAAATGTGAGTAATTTTGTTGTGTTTTTGTAGTTTTTATATTTTATATATATATATATATATATATATATATATAAAATATTATACTAAAATATTATTTTATATAATAATAAATAATAATAATAATCATAAATTTCATTTATTAAAAAAAATATATTTATTATTTTTATTTCAATTTTAGTTATTTTAGTACTTCAAGTTAAACTAAATGAAAATGTTGCTGAAATAAAATTATTATTATTACTATTATTAGTTGTACTTAACTAAATGAGTTAATAATAACAACTCCATGAATTACAGTAACAATTTCACGTAATTCACGTCAATAAAAAAAAAAATAATAAAATAAAATAAAATAAAAATTACTCCACAAAACTAAAGACATTAATGTGTCCACAAACCCTTTATTAACAAATTGACATAAAAATATTTGATATTAAACATAATATAACGTCACATGATCATTATTATCCAGAGAAACAAAATTAGATCAGTTAACATCATATTGCTAGATTTTACATATGTTGATATTTAGATGAAGAATATCAATGAAGAAGAGCATGACCATTCATTAAATGTGTTGAAATGAAAATTCATGCATCAAGAGAAAAAAATAATAATAATAAGATTGAGGGTCATCTAAAAGATGTGGTCATTGAGTGTATTATGGTTTTATGACATGGACAATTAAATATGTTTAAACTAATATGCCTGAATAGAAGTCAAAGATTAAATTTACCTTTTACACAAATCCCTTTTTACTTGCTTTGTCTGTAATGTAATTTTTACCATTAATCATACTATACATTCTATATATTTGTGCCTCTTTGAATAAATGTATATTTTGTACTATGACAACTAGACTAGCATTTTGCGTGCTTAATAACACACAGCCTGATGCATTATTCTGCACATGTTAAACTTATATCCAAATATGTTACAATTTAAAAGTAAATGCACATTGTTTTTAATAGGAGCATCTATCCCTCATCTGGAACATTGAACCTTATTGTAAATATTACTGTTCAAACAATACCACATTATTGCTATAGTGCATGTACAAATAAAACTACTAATAGCACATTTAAAAAGGTACATTTAAATATATCATTGTTCATTATTACTGCACTGCGGTGCTTTTTTTTGTAAGTGAAATTAGAATGTTGAATCATGAAAGGCAACATCTGGAGAATCACTGCAAAGAAATATGTGTTAACGAAGCCCCTTAATTTACACAGCACTCTCTCTTCCCTATGTAAAAACCCTGAAGTCCTGTGTCCCCAGAGGTAATTCACCGTACTCTCATCCCTCTCATTACCGGACTGTCTTTCCCAGCATCCGCTGGGCCACGTGGGTGATAATTAATGCATTTGTGTGTCCTCTCTCTTCACTGACACATATTTTCTCATTTTGCCCATATTTCCCCATTCATTATAGTGTCATTAAGACATTAATTCCCCCTGCTGTGTTAACCTTTTGCTCGCGCTACAGCAGGGGCCCATTGCATTGCTCCAGCGGCTCCCACTCTACATAGCGCACGAGTTGTATCATTTAAATGACTGGGCTGTTGGCGTGCTGTTATATAACTGGTGTGTTAAAAATACACGCGGTCAAAACGTCTTTTCGCCCCATTGCCGCCCCAGTCCCTGGGAAATTGGGTGCACCGCAGCGGTTAGCCATAACGTGTGAATGTCAACTTCAGATAATACTCTTATGACGGCTACATCTGTGGGGAAGGGTATACAAATATATAAAAAGAGGTTCATGTACACACACAACCTCAGATATGAGGTGGTCGTTTCTATAACGCCAAGAAAGAGGACTTTTTGCAGTGAAGCTGGGTCGGGTCTAAACCAGTTACAAAAATAAACTTTTCAAGTTAAGGAACAATGTTTACATCCTTAAATTGATTTCCAGGGGCATTTTGTATCTTTGTAATATATTTAATGCAACTCAGAGATGCCATGAATGCATTTACACTGCATACACAATACAATACTGTTATGCAAGTAGTTTTAAAGGTGACATATCATGAAAATCTGCCTTTTTCCATTTTTAAGTGCATCTACCAACCCAGAAAACATGAAAAAGGACAACCCAGTAATTTTGTTTCGGTAAGCATTTTTCTGCAAGCTTGTGAAAAAACAAACAAACAAACAAACAAAAAAAAAAAAAAAAACAGCATGCCAGACTTTGCTCTCTCGTGACGTGTTAAAGGGATCTCATTATAATATTACCGTCCCTTAATATGCACGTTTCCACCCACGGTGCAGTCATTTTGATTTTGCAAGCGACAGCGGTACACCAGTGCTAACGCCATGGCAAAAGTTTAAGCAAAACATACTAACTGTTTTGTCAGTGGCTGCACAGATGAGCGCAGAACACTATTTAGAGTCGCAGCCTCAGAGGAGACAAGAGAGCAGTGGATTTATTGATTTATTTACTGTTTATTACACTGCTGCTACACAGAACTAATATAAACATGCAATTTCTTTCCCAGTCGTTTACCTTTACAGACATAACCGACTGTTTTGTAACTCGTGTGTTTTTAATGTAAACTTGTGTGTGAAAGAGAACTTAGTTTATTACTCACATGCCGTGTGACAGCTGACAGCTGCTTTCTGTCAGTGTGCTTTGGACATGTGCACTCAGAAAACGGTATATCAGAAGTTTAAAGGAGTACAGTTTAAAACCCATGATTTCAGCATGATAAACATGATAATCAGAACCAAAACGGATGTTCTTTGCAGTTACGAGCTGTAATGGCGCAGCTCTATTCCAGAAAACAGCCATTTGCATTTAAAGAGCCATGCACGAAAACAGCCTGTTTCTGCTTCCACTCAAAATAGGCATTTTCAAAATTATATAATAAATCGTCTGTGGGATATTTTGAGCTGAAACTTCACAGACACATTCTGGGGACACCTGAGACTTATATTACATATTCTAAAAAAGGCGTAATCTGTCTCCTTTGAATATAAACTAGAATGAATATAGAACTACTTACTTTAAATATGAAACTAAAACTGCCAGCAGGTGGTAATGAGTCTTAATAAGTGAATAATTGATTTACCAATTCAACTGATTTGTTCCAAATGCCTGATTCACTCAGGAAACAATAGGGGTTGGGGAAAATTTGATTCACATACGAATCACGATTCAGTCTTCTAGTGATTTGCATCAATTCATAGATATCAGAATTGCATGATAACATACTACGCTTACTGTTTCTGCCATTAAAATGTATGCTAAAAATAGTAAATGTAGTATACTAGCAGTATGCATTTTCAAATTTAGAAACGTCGTAATAATTGTATAATTGAATATTTGAATCTTGATTCTTTAAAAAATTCTTTATTCAGGAACGAAACACCAGCGTAGATCAATAACAGTCCATATTGACAATATTGTGTCGAAAGTGTATGTCCTTTGTACATAACATTCAAAAAATTGGGAAGATGTCTGTGGACGAATAAAACTTTCTAAAGACCTGCGTCTTTGCTCTCTGCACTTTAGCCCTGACGCCTTTGAGGCTACTGAAAGCTACTGAAAGAGCTGAGACAAGAAATGCTAGATGCCATCCTGGCGGGTTGTAAACTTGTCGATGCTTGTTATGACAGCCACCGAAGGAGTTTCTCAGTGCAAATTTCACTTGATATCCGGGGTGTTTAGATTCCTTGTGGGGAAAATCGATGGTATGGCATTTGGTTTAAGCCTATGATTACATCCATTCACCTATAAGCTCTTTCAGTAGGTACAGTCATTGTATCAGGATTTTATTTTCTGAGTTGTGTTGCAGCATAAATAGCAACAGGTAGCACCAGCAGCTCAGCGAGTGCAAGGATTTTTTAAGTAATGTAAATCTTTCAGGGGTTTTCTACTACATATTTCAGTAAGAGACATCATTTACGTTACATTAAGCCATGCAAGTCTTTATACCCGGGGGCCACCTTTAAAAACAGGGCAAAAGAGTGTCTTGCTTAAGTCTGCACCGGTGGACGGTTATGGTGTTTCAAAACGGGATGGATGGCAGCCCTACATAGAGCTGAAAGCAACACCTTCATGCATGCACTTCATGATCTTAGATATGGGGCAGCATGTGGCCTAAATGTGTGCTAAAGTGTGCCATGTGTGCTATTCCTTTGTGAAGGACAGGAGGTTGTGTGTTAAAAGTAGCATTTAAGGAGTCATTTATCAGCACTTATGCTTTTAGCAGCACTAGGTCTTCTGTTGGCGAAACAGGGCGAATTCGTTCATCCTCCTACTGTGATAAATGGCTTTTTAGAATTCTTAAAGTGTACTTAATGACACAGAGGTGTCGAGTCGACATCCCCCATGCTGCTCTCAACACCACCTTAACATTATGGACAAAGGATTCCTGGAGAGAATCCCTCCTACATGTGAAATCCATCTTCTGTGTCAAAACTGTGTCATAAAATGACATTCTCTGTGGAAATCACGTCTAGATATCAATGCTTGGCTAATGCATTATGAAAGCATATGTTTGAATCAGTCATGGCCTTCTATACTAGCACACCCACCATCGTTAACTAGTCACCATAATCTACAACTTCTTCTTGCTTTTCTTCTGTGTTTATTGGCAATTGGCAAACCAACTAATAGGCGCATTACTGCCACTGAGTGTGGATTAGGATAGTAGTGTAGCATATGCAAAAACTTATTCTATTATCATCCTGTACATACAGCTGAGGTCAAAAGTTTACATACACCTTGCAGAATCTGCAAAATGTTAATTATTTTACCAAAATAAGAGGTATCATACAAAATGCATGCTATTTTTTATTTAGTACTGACCTAAATAAGATATTTCACATAAAAGACATTTACATATAGTCCACAAGAGTATTTTTTCTTATTATGTAAGAATAAAAATGGTTTTGGACTGAAACTAACGCAGCTATGCATAGGACGGGATTTGTTTTTGGCAGTGCTTAGTTAAAGAGTTTAGCAGTTGTTATGCTAAACCATTCAGCAGAAATTCACCAGTCAGAAGTCAGCCAAAAATAAAAAAGCGTGATCTTATTTGATCATCAGGGTTAATTCATAGTACCAGCTATGCTCACAACTTTCATCTTTTACTTTCTTCTGCTGCTTCAGTTGGGTGAGTTTAGCCCTTATCAGCCACTATTTTTTTTTCTTGCACATCCCGAGGTGAGATGTTCCTTATGTTCTAGTCTGTTCCCTGTGATCTGACAGCTGTGCTTTTAACTTTTTACCACAGTGAGAAATTCACCCCACCTTCCAGCTCTCCCTGTCTTTGACATAGTTTCTCGGAGCCCAAAACAAACCGCACAATATGTTACTTTGCTTCCAACTGCCGTTGTCAAAAGCAGCACGTCACAGGATTTTGATTTTCTTTAAAAGAATGAAAAGAAGTGGGCAAATCCAATTTAATGTGAACCCAGCGTGCTCTGTCAAGTTTATGTATCAACTTTCCTCTAAACGGCAGCTCCAACAAGAGACTCGTAGCTCTCTGTGCAGAGTCAGAAATTTGCATCTCCAGTATGTCCTCTATAGAAACTCTATCCCTGTCTGTACTTTCGACGGATGAAAGGTACAGCCTCCTCTCCTCCACTCCTTGGTACTGGCTCTTCTTACAATGGAGTCTGTCAGTCCAGCTTAGTACACTCGTTCTCCTTTATTCCCCCTCTCTCCTTGACTCAATTTTCAATCTCCTCGTTACTTGGCCTAAAAATATAGTTTCTGCTCCCTGTAAATGCACGAGCGGCTCCACTGGTAGCCATCAGACAATAAATGTATTGCTTCCTCTTAAGAGAGAAGCACTAAAGAAAAGTTTGCTGTTAAACTGCACTGAATCTCTATAGAATAACTGACATTATGGTGAGCTCTGCTGAAGTATAGATGTGCACTGCACTTTCAAAAATGAAAAACAACTGCCTTGATTCACATAAACTTGGAAAAGGATTCTCTCAGGACTACTTTACACCTGGAATATAGTTTCTGAATATTCTTTGCATTATTGCAATACAGTCTAATACATCTCCAGTGTGATCGTATACAGATCTGATCATACTTGCAGGTGCCAAATGGAAAAAAAAAAAACACTTGCTTACAGTATATTGATATGTATGGATAACAAAAATGCATTTGCATCTTGGTCAGATGTGGTCATGTTTATTCTATTGACCATTTTCAAGTGGTTTTAGTGGTCTGCGTTTTTAATTTGATCAAGTGCTATCCAACTGTGATCAGATCACAAAAAAAAAAAAAATAATAAAATAAATAAATATATATATATATATATATAATAAAATATATAAAAATAAGTATATTAAAGAATATGACAGAATGACAATATCTGATTACAGTGCACAGCAAATAAATAACATTTGTGTCCAAACTGTGTCACAGTTATAATAAAAATAAAATGAAATAAAATATGTATTTATTTAAAAATATTATGATTTAATTTAATTTAATTTAATTTAAAAACGCGTATTACAATTTTAATTTTAAAATGCAGCAAATAAATAATACATGAGTCAGAACTGGTTCACAGTTAAAACAAAACAAGGACGCCTTTGAGTACAATAATTTGCCTCAATTTGAGGCAAATTATTGTATTTTTGTCACACCCCTGTGGACTGTTTATGTTGGTTTCTCCCTCTTGTGCCCATATTTAGTTGTTCCTGTTTCCTGTCCTCATTTAAACATCATTATTTAACCTTGTATCACCTGTGCCTTAATTATGTTCATCATAATCACCTGACTTTATAAGTTGCATTCAGTTCAGTGTTTGTCATCTGGTCTCGTCAATGTATGCGTGTATCTACCCTCCTGCTGCCTGCTGTGAATTTACCTGTTTTGGAATTACCTGTGGAATACAATGAAGACTTTATCTTTGGCATTTGCCCCTTCCTCACATGATACGTGACAATTTTATTATGATGAAAGACTTATATTAATACTTATAAATATTTTATTTTATTACACACATTAAAGGCAAATGTAACGTTGGCAAATAAAATTAAAATTAAAACATTATTTTATTTATTGGTAAAGGGGATCATAGAATGGTGATATTTGATTACAGTGCATAGCAAATAATGGTTCATGGTTAAAAAAAAAAAAAAAAAAAAAAAGAGAGAAAAAAGACACCTTTTGAGATTTTTTTTTATTTTATTATAATATTAATAATACATATTTTTTAATTATAATATTTTTAAATTGTATTTATTTTAATTAAACTTATATTATCATTAAAGGCAAATGTAAAGGAGGCCACATCATGAAAATTAAAATAAAATTAAATAAAATTAAATTAAATAAAAATGGCAAACTGACTTTATACAATTGGTGAAAATCACCATCTGGTTAAAAATAATTGAAAATATGTAATTAATGCAGTTACATTAAGATGTATTTAAATGTGTCCAAATATGTCTTAAGTATACTAAAGTATAGTACAAATATTTTGATTTACTTTTATTCATTAAGCTATGACCTCTAACTAAAATAGCATATGAATGTCTTATAATTAATCTCAAGGTTAATGTTTTAAAAACCTCATGAGAGAGCAGATCCTCCATACTCCAACATATGGTTCATATGGTCCAAATTTGGCTGCCTGTAAAAACCATTAGTTTTTCGCAGAATCCCACATATTTCATAATAATGGATTCCAGTATGTTTCTGGTGCCGTGCCTCAGTTATTTAGAAATAGTCCCGTATGTCAATTCTGTGAGGATCATAAGTGTGCTTGACTCCTCATCCATATTTCTGCGCCTAATTATAATTCTTTGTAATCTCACGAGCATCTGTCATTCATTTCTACCCTCCTGGGTCCACAGATGAACACAGTGCTTCGTCTTCAGCCCAGGACCAACCTCCATCTTTAAGTCTGTTGACTTTAATTTCTGGTTATGGTTTTTTGAACATAGTTACGAACACTGCCTTATTCAAGTCTGATGCATGTCCATAATTGATAAGGACCACATGAGTCCTTCCTTGGCAAACACCGCAAGACTTTCCACTATTCTCGTTGAGTTTAAAACACTTTTGCCTACTAAACAGCTGCTTTTTTTGGCTTTGCACCACTCAAGTTGAACAACACACGCCAAGCCCCATGAATAGAAGCCGCTACATACATCCGCATACATGACAGGCTGCTATGAATCGCAGAGCTCCGCTCTTCTGCGTTTGCAGAATGTGACAGAGACTCTGAGACTGACATTATCACGTAGCCAATAAAAGCCCACCTGTTTTCCACCCAATGCTAATCTAATCCAGTCTTCAGCCGCCTGGTTTGAAATTACTCATGTGTCATATTCCATCACGGACCCAACAGTCTCTGGGCAAAAGACGAGACTGTTGTTAACACAGTGGCCAGATACGCGCAGTGACAGTTTCACACTCCGCTATAGTCCCACTGACATCATACATCAGAGTCGCTTTAATTGCCCTTTTCTTGTGCACGCATTGCAAGAGAGAAAAGAACATGTAATATACATGATAGCATTATGCGTTTACAGTGTATAAAATCCAGAATGACAGATTTGGCACTGAGTGCAAAAAGAAAGGTTTGTTTTGTTCACAGCTCGCTTATAAATGGCTTTCACAGTACAGCATCTGTATCAGCTAGTTAGCTAAATGAATGAATGAATGAATGAATGAATACATTAAAAATAATAATAAATCAATACAAAACATTATTAAAACTAATATGCAAAATGTAAAACTTAAATTTGACTTTTTAAGTGCCCTTAAGTGTGTTAAGAAACATAGTAATGAAATGTACTCTATTTTTAAGTACACTTAAAAGGCTATTTCCATATAGCAAAAAAAAAAAAATTCAAATATAATTAAAAATATACAAATTAAATATACAAATGAAATATATTTTTATACAATGCCCAAAATATATTTACTAAAATATGCAATAAGTTTTTTTTTTTTTTTTACATTTTTTAAATATTTGTTACAAATATAAAAATGTGTTTTTTTAAAACATTTAAAAAAATGTATTTAACATATATATATATATATATATATATATATATATATATATATATTTATTTATTTATTTTTTTTTTTTTTGCTGTGTAGTTTTATAAAAAATATTGTATTATGTATTGTTTGTTTTTTTGCACAAATGAATAAATAAATAAATAAATAAATGATTATTTTTAACCCTTCTGACCAGGGTTACCAGGTTTTCACAACAAAACCCGCCTTACTGCTACTCAAACCTAGCCCAGTCGCAATTCAAGAGGAGGTCCCATGTTAAAAATTCTCCGTACAATCCTCTGACATGATCCAGGATGCCAGTAAAAGTAAACTATCCACTTGTTCCTTATGCTGGGATCCTACTGATATCTGTACAAAGATACGAGGTGACTGTTTAAACCAAACACTTCAAAGCAAACATTCTTTCACTTTATTTGTCCAATTAATGACAGACTCAAGCGTGTGGACTGTGTCAGAAAGCGAACTCGCATCTGTATATTGTATCCAGTGTAGACAAGATAACACCAGTTCTTGTTCTGAAGGCAGTGTTTATGCAAACGAGCTAATATAATGAGGATATTTTAAGTTATGAAATTAGCAGGATGTTCTGTATTAAGAATACAATGACCTCTTTTATGTCAAAAGATCAAAGGAAATTTGGTTGGTCATGAAGTACCCTACAAGTGCACATTTAGCACAATTTAGCACATGCTGTTCACAAATCCTGAGCATTAGACTTTAACTCATTCTGCACATTTGTACTACAGACATGAATGATACCTGAAATCATACAGCTTTCTGCATGAGAAGAAGCGTGCTATTACGTTTCAAGGTGATTGGACTTGCTATTTTTATTTGCTGGATGATAAAACAGGTTGAAATTGCCATAACCTGAGCCATATCTATGAGAAAAATATTACAGAAACATCAGACACTCAGAAATGTGTCCGTTTAGTAACCATGCCGATTTCAGTTAGGCTCGCTCATTACAATAGTGAACGTATCAAATACTAATGTATATTTTAATAAATATTTAAGTTCACCATAAATGCTTGTCAGTACATCTGTACTTTACCTATATTTCAAAGGCATGAAAGTGGGTCAAAGGTTACTTTTTAAGTGAAATGAATTATATATAATATAAATGTAAACTACAATGTACTTTTATTCAGTTGCAATTTACATGCAATTAACAGTGGTGGATGAAATACACAAGTCAAGTACTTGAGTAAAAGTACAGATACGAATAATAAAATATTACTCCAGTAAAAGTAAAAGTGCTCCTTTTTCAATTTTACTCGAGTGAAAATACAAAAGTACCCGATTTTGTATGTACTTAAGTAAAAAAAAAAAAAAAAAAAAAAAAAAAAAAAAAAATACTGATAGATTTATTTTGCTTAATTTAATTTTGTATCAGCACATATTTTTTATAATCCTACTGCTCAAAATACCTGGGATTTCCCCAAAATAACCACTAAATGAAGTAAAAATACATTTTTGTTGTTGACTGTGTTAACGAGAGTGATGTAGTAATATTCAATGTGAAGCTTACACTGCAATGTACCTGAGAGAAAACAAGATTTGACCATCTAATTTTCACCAGTATAAGAAAAAAGTGTTTTAAAGCTTGTTGTTTTACATAATGTCACAGTTATATATAACATGAGAATAAGGCCTGAAGTTAGCAAGAACATTTTAAGGAAAATATAATTATATTTCCATAATGAAATTTTCCATTCAAACATTGTCTGTATAAACACACCCCTGGCCAAATGCCCCCAGAGGGCATCACTTCCCACTTCCATAATTACTGTAGTTACCATGTTCTGAACATCACATATTTTCTTTTTCCCTTGAATGTAATCTATCTAGGTGGCTGAATAAATATATTTGGACCTTATATCTAAAAATGACCTCAACTTAGCACCAGCAAGCTTGTTGGCTAGACAGTTAGCATCAGCTAACAATATTTACTTATTTTCAGTATGGTTATGAATAAACATGCATCTGTCTACTCTAGTTGATCCAAACAATACAAAAATGTATACTGTTAATAAACAATATAAAAACACACAATGCTACGCATGTAGGGCTACATGCATAGCATTTTAATACAACTGCTAATTTTACAGCAGCAGAGAATATGAACGTGCATGAGTTATTTTATTTAATCTGTTATTTAATTTAATTTTTTTTTTTTAACTAAAATATAGAGACACTGATGTTGATGTGTCTGAATTCAAACATTTCAGTAGGATAAACAGATCACCCTTCACAGCAGATGTAATTCACAAACAACAGACAGCTTTGACCTAAATATGATTTTCAGTTACAGTAATTAATCCTAAAATTGGACATTAGTAACTTACTTTTTGCAGCATCAGTTGCGCACGCTCACAAGATCTCCCAGTTCTTACTTGTGAATTAAGTTGACTGGAGACTCGCTTTAAACAGATCATTTGAATCAATGAGTTGTCGACTCGACAACAGCTGCAATTGGATCATTCCAATTCGCGAATGAATCGTCTGGTGCGAGCTGCGAATCAGTTTAACAGGTTCATTGAAAAGAATCAGTTTGTTCATGAATCAGACACGCTTCCGTGTCTCAGAGCACATGATATATTATAAGGAGTAAGAATATATTTTATGAAATGTAGTTAAGTAAAAAGTATGAAGAAAAAGTGAGAGTTACTCAAAATAAAACTACTCCAATAAAGTACAGATACTTGAAAAATGTACTTAAGTACAGTAACGAAGTACAACTACTTCATTACTGCCCACCACTGGCAATTAAATATCCAAAACATTACATTTAGTTTGCACTTAACTGTGTTATTTTAAAGCATATTGTTTCTGTATTTCGCTAGTATTATAGTATTGTTGTCTGACTTGAATTAAAAATATCCTACTTTTTTTATAGTGGTTAAGATGTTTTTTTGGTAATATGGCCCTGGAATATCATAGAGACTTTTAAGCGTTCATAGTACAGCATCCATATCAACTATATGGTTGGTAGTGTGGTTGTTGTTTGGTGCAAAATCAATGAATTATTTATCACAAGAGTCTATTATTGGCTTCTGGAGTGCAGTCATCTAAAGTTCACATGAAAAACGGTACATTTCATCAAAATGGTTTAAGTTTAAATGACTTGCTCTTGCAATTTTTGCCCTTTTAAGCACTAATGCAATCAAGTGTTTTTAACCCATGTTGACCCCCTCATGCAGCGCGCAGAGTGCAGCTCATGCGACATCAGGTGATTCGGCTCCCGCAGGCCAAAATAAGGCTATATAAATAACATGACCGAAATCTAAGGCAATCTCCCACTCACTGGGGGTCCCAGCCAAACGCCAACAGCGAGCACAAGCCCTGATCAATATCAGGAATCAGGGTATTATGCACCTTTAAAGTGCTACTTGTGAGATCGATATGTTATTATTTTTCATCTGCTGGCTATATTTAATTCTCTCATTATTGTTTTCCCATTTCCATCAGGGCTCCTCTTTTTGGCCCCGTGGTGCTGCGTTTCTCTGTTCCCTTCATAACACCTGCCTTTCTTCACATTCTGATCATTTGGATGTTGTTTATTTGTGTATTTTTTGCTATTATAGTCTGTTCTTTTCATTCACACCATGTTGTGAGTCTCAGTAGACATTCAGCATTCCTCTTTTTAGTGGCAGGGCAAGTATTATCATTGCTCATATTTAAGTTACGGGATTTAAACAGAACCCTCATTTGTGAAGGTTTTCCCATTTATTGACGGACAGCTCTCCTGTCCGTTTTTGCTGACTAGTGTAGATCTTTCGGTAACACTTTATTTTGATAGTCCACTTAAGACTTTAGACATTCTACTTTGCAACTGCATGTCAACTAGTCATTAGAGTATTAGTAGACTGTCTGCTTAATATCTTCTAACACTCTTCTAAACTTTGCAAGTATATGTCAACTTATTGTACTAACCCTAAACCTAACCTAACAGTCTGCTCTGAAAGTTAGTATACATTTAGTTGCAAATTAATGAGAATTAGTTGACATGTAGTTGCAAAGTTACTTATATATAGTTAGTAGAATGTCTAAAGTGGACTATCAAAATAAAGTCTAACCGAACTTTCTTCTCCAGCATCCTGTTTTCTTCAAACGCTCTGTACTGTACAGATGTAAATTTACCTTTCCTTCAGCCTGAGGCTTATTCATTTCATGTTTAGTTTGAAAGAGCTTCTACATTCGCAAAAAATAAACCACTTTCATTTTAAAAACAAACAAGCACGCCAGCCCAGATGAGAAGAAGTAACACAAAAGTAACTATGTAACACAGTTAGTTACTTTTTCTCGGGAGTAATGCAATACTGTAATGCATTACTTTTAAAACTAACTTGTCCAAACACTGAAACTGGTTGAAATTGCCATGACTTAAGCCATATCTCTGTTGGAAATATTACAGAACAATCCTAACTCAGAAATGTATCTGTTTAGCCATGCTGATTTTAGTTAGGTTCTCATTTAGAATACTGAATCTATCGAATCTGAACTTAAGAGTTAAAATGGAATCTCATAGAGACTTGCAAGAACCAAAGTCCCTAGCAATGCCCTAGAAACCACATAGCTTTGCCTCTGGCAGCCTCCCGTAGCCAGGGGCCCTGCTAAGGTTTCTGGGCCCCCCTAAACAGTATAGGGCCAGATTGATTCACGAGCTTGCGATTTGATTTAGTTTATTTTGGATATATATCAAGTAGCTACAGTACAAAAAAAAAAAAAAAAATCTCTCTCTCTACTAAAGCTGTAAATATGCATAATGGTCATGTGGTACTACATTACTATAATATTGAAGGTTAAAATGAAGTAAGTCTATGGGTGAGACTTCCACTATAGGGAAATAAAGAGAAGAATAACAGCGTGCAGTAAAGGGTAAAACTGTTTGCACTACAAACCAGTGTGCTCATAATTAAGATAATACATTAAAATAATATGGCACATTAATTTGCTATAGCCTATCAAGCAGCAAAATGAGCTGTTTTGTACAGCTATATACAGAAGCCAGACCGAAAAAAACAAAACAACATTTTTCTAGCTTGTCACCGAGTATGTTTTTCTGAGGTAAATGTGTTATGTTTACAAGCTGTTATATTGACGTCTTTCCATGGTTGAAACACTGGTTGAGCGATTACATGAGACAGGATACGGTTTTCAGTAAGTTGTACTTTGTCTTTTAACATCCCTTCGGATGTTTATTCATGTTTATTTCATCCTGCAACTGGTATTGCAGTGGAAGAAACAATCCGCTCGTGCGCTTCGAGCTTCTGCTTCTCTTAAACTGAGGCGCTACAGTGATATGTCACTCACTCACATTAAAGGGGTCCTATTATTGCTTCTTACAATTTTAGTCAGTGTGTAGTGTGTGTTCGGGGAATAAAAAAGATCTCCAAAGTTACAAAGGTCCACTCCAAAGGGAGATAATTAATTTTAAAAAATCCCTTTTCAAGAACTACAACAAACGGCTACTTTGGACTACAATGGTTGTTTTCCGGATGCTATGATGTCACAACACGGCCCATTAAAATATCATTAAAACAAATCCCGCCTACGGAAATTCGAATTGTTGAGGAGTGGGTAGGGACAAGGTGGGGGATTAGACTAACTGTAGTGATGCAGCACGGACAGACGCTTCAACGGGCCACACTGACTAAAGTTGCTGCTTCAGAGCAGTAACACGCCACAGACATGTGCAGTATAATTAGCGGGTCGAAACACATGCAGAGGCCGTGATCTACTCCAGTGGCCGTGTCAGAACCGTAACGTGCCGCAGACGCGTACAGTGTGTGGTAAGAGATTTTTTCATCATAGAGTGTAGATAGCTTCACTTATAACACAAGTGTTTTTTAAAATGCATAAACTTGCACTAGACTAGGCTAATCAGTGATGATGTTCTTTGATAATATTAATGTTAGGCTGATTTTAGCCTTTTGCTGGAGCTGATTATGGGCAATGAAACTAAGTATGTAAAATAATTAAATAAATTAGCACAATAATATCATGTATCAGCAATCTCGAGGCTGACGATAGGACTCTACACTACTGCTACACTACTGTAGCTTATTATTTACTCACCTTGCATGCATCCTAGGTGTATATGACTTCCTTCTTTCAGACGAATGCAATCAGAGTTATATTAAAAATTATCCTGGCACTTTAGAACAGCATAGATGGGTGTTTCTCTTCATCAATCCAAAACAAGTCCAATAAAGTGCATCCATCCATAATAATAAAAAAAAAGTGCATGGCTCCAGGGGAACAATAAAGGCCTCCTGTAGCAAATTGATGCGTTTTTGTGAGAAAAATATCCATATTTAAAACATAAGAATGACTTTAAACTAGCTTGCATTAACTGCTTTGGTAAGGGGTGTGGCAGTACAGAAACATTGTCTAAGTTGTTCGCCAACCGCAACGCAGTGGGACAGCTAACCAATCCCAACACATTTCGTTTTTCAGAAGGCGGGTCTTCATTAAACCCGGAACTATCGAGCCATTTGTGCCATGCTGGGGAGAAAGGTATTGTAATAATATAAATTATGTGAAAAATAATGCTTTTTTCTAACCACCAAGCATGAAAGCATGTTCTAGTACACCCCCAAAACAAAATCAAGACTTTGTAAAAGAGCATAATAGGACCCCTTTAAACAGTGACAAAACAGTTTTTTTTTTGTTTGAATATTGTAATGAAATTAACAGAATTTGAAATCTGAGACTTCATATCAACAATAACAAAGTGTATTGTGATTTTTTTTTTTTTTTTTTTTTTTTTTTGGTTGGGAGGCGCTACAATGTTCCGTTCATTAACTGAAAACAAGCTAGGCTAATCGATTCTTGAGATTTAAGAATCTATATTGTTTCATAAAAATGAGAATCGATTAAAATCGAGAAATCAATATATATATATATATATATATTATTGTTTATTTATTTATTTTTTTACCCAGAACAAGTATTAACATTATCATCTTGTTTGTAAATACGATTTAAAGGAATATTTTGGGTAAACTGTAATTATTACTCATTAAGGCATAGACCTCCTTGTTCCCATTGCTGTGTACATTATTCTTATTTCTTTGCTTAAAAGGTTACTGAAGTGCATTGACAAAATCCATGTTTTTGAGGCCTACGAGCAAAGCCATTACGCTCAGTCGATTTTTCTGTTCACAGTAGCGGCGGGAGTTTAATGTATGTGCTCAGGGCTGCATCCTGCTTTAATCTTTATGGGAAATATAAGATCAAACATCTATTAACTCAGTTATAATAAAGAAGTTGCCGTACGCAGGGGCTAATCAGGTATGAGCGCTCAAACGCATGCTGAGTCCAGAATGTATGGGAGGAATTAGCGACGATTCTCATTTTAATGTAAATGAGCTTTTGAAGGCGATGTGCCAATCTCAGCGCACGGCGGGAAGACGGTTTACCGCTTAGCAAATGACAGTTTGGTGATAAATCATCTATAATTAAACAATTTGGCACAAGCGTGTTGATGCCAGCCATCTTTCCTGGTGGTCTACTAATGAAGTCGAAAGTACCGATTGGCCGAATGTTTCGAACGCGTCCGGGTCTGATAGCCTCAGGCGGAGCCCTCGGTTTCTTAATCAGCAGCACGTTATGATATATCCTTCCCTGTTTGCTTTTTAAACGTCCTCATGCATAGTTTATGTGGACGAGTGCTCTCTCCAGCCACACTTGAAGCTGAGAGCCATTTCTCTTAGTAGGAGATTAATTGCTTTTGATCAAAGTTGTCACACGGTGTTGCACTGGTCGTAATGGACTTAAAGCAGAACAGGTAGAGCAATGAATGAGGGAGAAAACATCCAACGTTATCTTGTTGTTCGTGTTCCTGGTTGAGGAAATTTAATTCGTCCTTCTTGTTTACCCTCCACGTTTGTTCTGGGAGCAAGGCTTCAATGTCAGCGCTGATGCCGACAGCGGCTGAAACATGCCGCTATCAGACGGGAGAACCAGAGGTTGGGTTCGCACTCGGCTCATTTGGAAAGGGTATATATCAGAGAGGACCATGTGACAGAGATTAATGCCGGCCCGGTACATGGAATAACATCCCCCTCTTGCCCTGGAACAACTTCCTGATAAAAGCGCCAGCGTAACACCTTAACGTCACGCTATAAGGCATTATTCTGGAAAAGTTTACAATGGACAGGCTTCTCATCTGCGGCAAATTAATATTTTTATGTGCTCTGGTTTATATCACGCCATGATTTGTAAGTCTTCTTTAGTCTGGCGTCAAAGAAAAGATGCAATCAAATATTCATTATGTGATATGTGAAACAAGGACGCTATTCTTGGTAGCTGGGGAACGTAAAGTGGTCACATTCACTCCAGCTGTTGCCCAGTCTCCATACTGCAAGTTTATGAAAAAAAAAGAGAGAGAGAATAAAAGAATCAGGCCCGTCAAATAAATCTGGATACACTTCCCAATTCTTTACCCTTCACAGAGTCCTTTTCCTGTCCTATTATACAGCAGCCCCAGACGGTATTTGGACACACTCAAAAATGTATGAATGTATTTGCATTAGATAACAAAATATCAAACCGTGTGGCACTTACTTTAAAGCAAGACATCAAAAAATGTCACAAAATGAAGTTTTTAAATCTTGAAGTCAAGTCAAATGTGACCCTGGACCACAAAACCAGTCTAAGGTCGCTGGGGTATAATTGTAGCAATAGCCAAAAATACGTTGTATGGGTCAAAATTATTATTATTTTTTTATGCCAAAAATCATTAGGAAATTAAGTAAAGATCATGTTCCATGAAGATATTTTGTAAATTTCCTACTTTAAATATATAAAAAACTTAATTTTTGATTAGTAATATGCATTGCTAAGAACTTAATTTGGACAACTTTAAAGGTGATTGTCAGCTTTCAGATGGTGTAATAATGACTGATGACTGATTTTGTGGTCCAGGGTCACAAATGTATTTTTTGGACACTTTTCACACATATTTTTGGTGCTGCTTTACAGAAAGTCATACTGTTTTGTTTATATGATTTAGTGATTTACAGTAGAGCAAGTT
Source organism: Labeo rohita (assembly GCF_022985175.1). Taxonomy (NCBI): domain Eukaryota; kingdom Metazoa; phylum Chordata; class Actinopteri; order Cypriniformes; family Cyprinidae; genus Labeo; species Labeo rohita. The sequence continues at coordinate 4,351,241 of NC_066875.1, forward strand.
TTATTAAGATTTATTAAGAGATGAAATATTAGTCAGTACCGTTCAGAGAGATTTAATTATTCCATTAAGAGATTAAATATGGGTTTGTATTGTTCTATTAAAGGTTTACCAACTAATATTTAATCTCTTAATCTCTTAATAGAACAATACTAACTATTATTTAATCTCGTAATAGAACAATACCAGTACTAATATTTAATAATCTTGGGTCCAGTTTCACAAATAGGCTTAGCTTAAACCAGGACTAGGCCATAGTTAAATTAAAATATTAAAGCAGCTTATGTGCATCTTAAGACAGAACAATGACACTGACATATTTTAAGATATGTCAGAGCAAGATATTTTCAGTTGAGACAGCTCAAACATGCATTTTAGTCTGGGACTTGCTTTAAGCTTTGTCTGTGAAACCAGGGGGTATATCTCTTAAATGTATCTAGGGCAAAATTAAGCAACTAATATTTAATCTCTTAATAGGACAATAATAACTAATATTTAATCTTCTAATCTCTTAATGGAACAATACTAACTAATATTAAATCTCTTAACAGAACAATACCAAAATTTAATCTCTTAATCTCTTTATAGAACAATGCGATTAATATTTAATTTCCTCTTAACTGAACGTTACAAACTTATATTTAAGCTTTTAGCCTCTTAGTAAAACAAACAACTATAATTTATAATCTCTTAATTTTATAGGTTTAGGCCTAGTCCCACACTAAAATGTAAGTCTGAGCTGTTTCAACTGAAAGAAACTTGCACTGATTGATCTTTAAACATGTCAGTGCCCCTGTTTAGTCTCAAGATGCACAGCAGTGCATGTTTTCTTTTTTTTTTTTTTTTTCTAAAGTATGTTTATAAAATTACTTTAATGCCCTAATTGAACTATGGCATAATTGTGGTTCAGTCTAAATCCTAACTGTGAAACCAGCCCATAATCTCTTAATAGAGCAATACTAACTAATATTTAGATCAACCTAATATTTAATTTCTTAAAATCTTTGTAGAACAATACTAATACTAGCTAAAAAATCTTTATCTTAATCTACTTGTAGAACAATACTAATATATTTTAATCTCTTAATAGAACAATACTTATGTTTAATTTCTTAATCTCTTAATAGAACGATGCAACTAATATTTAATCTCCTAATCTCTTAATAGAACAATACTAATGTTCAATCTGTTAATCTCTTAATAAAACAACACTACCTAATATTTAATCTTTTAATCTATTTATAAAACAATACTAATACTAAATATTTTAATCTCTCAATAGAATAATACAACTAATATTTAATCTCTTAATAGAATAATACTAATACTAAATCTTATAATCTCTTAATAGAACAATACTAATAATTATTCTCTTAATCTCTTTATAGAACAATGCTAATACTAAATATTTAAATCTCTTATAGAACAATACTACCAAATACTAAATATTTTAATCTTAATAGAACAATACTAGCTAATGTTTAATCTCTTAATCTCTTAAAGAGGTCATCACATGCCCATTTTCCACAAGTTGATATGATTCTTTAGGGTCTTAATGAAAAGTCTATAATATACTTTGGTTAAAAATTCTCAATGGTTGTGTAAAACAACACCCTTTTTACCTTGCCAAAATCAGATCTGCAAAAATCATCCCATTCTGGACAAGGCTGCTTTAAATGCAAATGAGCTTTGCTCGCCCCGCCCCTCTCTTCTCTCTGTGGATTGATGAGCCTGTTTACTTTAGCGTTTAGCCGTTAAACTTGCTAACTAGCACATTATTAGGAAAGGCGATCGCAAAGATTGATAAAAAAACCCCTTATACTCACTTCTGCTGTAAGTAGATCGGGAGGCGCATTCCCTTCACAAACAAACCTAATCTACTGCATCTTCAGCGGCTCAGATGTCAGGAGTAAATGACGACCACTATGTTCATTATTACATCCAGCAACACAACACCTCAATCGCTCAGTTCTTGTCTAACTTACATCCCTGCTCCGGCATCAAAACAATGGAGGCCGGACTGTTACATCTGATCTGAGGTAAGACACTCATGTCAATCAACTATCGTGGGAGCGGCCTCTGTGGGTGTGACACCACACCGACAGGCATCTGAGAACGGCTCGATTTGAAAAAGGGGATATTATTTTTACTGATTAATTAAAAACCACTGCATGGATTTTTATCATTATAGGGTAGATTTGCACATACACTGACAACACACATTAATGTTCAAACAACATGTAGAAGTGAATTTAGCATCCGATGACCCCTTTAATAGAACAATACTACCTAATACAAACAAATACTACATATTTTTATCTCTTAATAGAACAATACTAATATTTAATCTCATAATCTCTTAATAGAAAAATACTAATACTAAATATTTTAATATCTTCATAGAACAATTCTACCTAATACTAGATCTTTTAATCTATTAATAGAACAATATAACTAATGATTAATCTCTTAATAGAACAATACTAATGTTTATAGTCCTAATCTCTTAACAGAGCAATACTACCAAATACTAAATCTTTTCATCTATTATTAGAACAATACAACTAATATTTAATCTCTTCATCTTTCAACAGTACTAATACAATTTTTGTAATCCCCTAATAGAACAATACTACTTAATATTTAATCTTTTAATCTCTCACTAGAACAATACAACTAATGTTTAATCTCTTAATAGAACAATACTACCACATATTTAATCTCTATCTCTTAATCTTTTTATAGAACAGTCAACTAATGTTTGATCTCTTAATAGAACAATACCAGCTAATAATAATTCTCTTAATCTCTTAATAGAATTAAATTTGATCATTTTAAGATATTGACAGATTAAATATTGGTCTGTATTGTTCATAAGATGTTTAAATATTGGTCAGTTTTATTTAAAGTGAGAGTATTTTAAAAGAAGTATGTGTACATATGCCGTTTGTTATCTAATGCAGTGACATTCAGATGTTTTATTGTCCACATACATTTTGAGGGTCACTGAACATGTAACGCAGGGTCCTTTCTGTCTCTCCTAATGCTGTCTTCCTCTCCAGCCCCTCCCTGCATTTATTTATGCCCGACTCAGAGTCTCCACAGCCAGTATCCATCCATTATGTCCTCCCCTCTTTAATTTGGTTGGCAAATTTAATTTACAAATGAATACCTTGCCTTTCTAATGGCCCATCGGGAAAGATAAATACACTTTTGTATGGAGAGTGTTTGATCACTTTTTTTCCCTCTCTTGTCTTCTTCTTTGATGCTAGCGAGCTGGCTAGAGCGAAGCCGTAGATGACAGCAGGAAGAAAATGAGTGCTTGAAATGATACAGCATGTGCAGCTAATGTGGCGTCTTGATTGAGCAGTTTGCCACACAAATGTATGCTGTAACATTGCCAGATTAATTTAACTCCATATTACTGCCGGAATCAGAGCTGAGCACTGAATACTTTTAATAGTGTATGAATACAAATGAATATTGGAATGCAAAACATGTTTTAGCCTTTGTACTGTATCAATATTATGTAGATATTCGGTTTGATCCTCTCGGTTCAACTTTCTGCTCTTTACATTATGAATACACACATGTATGTCTCATGCATAGTCATGAATTTGTTTGCTTAAATGATTCATATCTTTCTACATGTCCTCTGTTGAACAGCTGAAATGTATAAATAAGTAAATAAATAAATAAGATTTTATTTACAATATCTAGAAAATGAATATATTTTTTGAATAATCATTCAATGAGCAGTCGAATGAATGAATGAATGAATGAATGAATAAATGCATCTTTCTAAACATCCCTTGATGAACAGCCCTAATAAAAAAACTAAATAATAATAACAACAACAATGATAATAATAGTTTTATTTGCATAATATCAAGAAAAAATGTATTTTTTGAAACAATATTTGATGAACAGTAATAAATAAATAAATAAATAAATAAATCTGAAAAAAATAATATAATTAATAAAGTAATATAATTTAATAATAATTATTATAATTCTGAATATAATTTGATGAAGAGCCCTACTAACTAACTAACTAACTAAACAAACAAACAAACAAAAATAAATAAATAAATAATATACAACATAAACAATCAAATAACCCAATAAACAAATAAATCTAAAAAAATAATATATCTTTCTAAACATAATTTGATGAACGGCATGCACAAGTAAATAAATAAATAAATAATTAAAACAATATTCTCACTACATTAAAAACTAGCGTAAATTAAAGTTAAAACAAACATAAATGGAGTGCATTTTACTTTACCGGAGTGCAATAAAAATAAATAAATAAATAAATAAATAAATCTGAAAAAAATATATATATATTTTTCTAAATATAATTTGATGAACAGCCCCACTAACTAAATAACGGACGAACTAACAAGCTAAATAAATAAATAAATAAATAAATTATATACAACATAAACGATCAAATAAACAAATAAACAAATAAATCTGAAAAATGAATATATCTTTCTAAACACAATTTGATGAACGGCATAAATAAATAAATAAATAACAATTAAAACAATATTCTCACAAATACAGTGAAACAGTTTAATAGGAGTGAAAAAAGTTTCTAAACTACATTAAACTACATTAGAAACTAATGTAAATGAAAGTTAACACAAACATAAACAGAGTGCATTTTACTTTACCGGAGTGAAATAAATAAATAAATAAAAGTATTATGTTAAATGAAATGAAATAAAGAATAAAATAAAAATAATAATACCTTTTTTTCTACTTCAAAATTTAATGTTTGTTTTAAACATTTGAACATTTTCAAACATTCTTTGCTGTTTCTGAGTAAATCCTACACCAGATGTCTGTCGAAATGTGTTTAATGTTTAACAAACATCCGCTGAAAACAAAGTAGTGAAATGATTAAATCAGTCCTACGATTAAGTAGTTTGATGAAAGAAACCATACTTATAATGTAATTTCCATCTTAAAAAAATTGTAATATTTGATCCTGTATATTAAGACAGAAATGTACCGTACAGAAGGAATAATCCACATAGCTTCAGACATTGTAGATATTTGGGAGATGTGTTGGTGTGCATTCACTCTGATGAGGCACTTCTCTGAAGGGTCCACTGAGCACAATAGAGGAAAATGAGAAAGTGTAGAACAATGAAAAGGCTTTCATTTAAGAGCATTAGATTATCAGAAAGAGAGGGAGAATCTTCACAGAAGTAATCAAGCCTTGATGAAATAAAGGAATGCGTTAAGCCCTCATAGAGTCAAACCGAATCGCTGCGATGGCCACGACTTCATGAAGCCACACAAACCCCAGAGCAACAGCATTGTCATTTCAGATGTCTTAAAGGCTGGGAAAACATGCAAATCGGTCTGAATGGAGATAGAGATTTATGGAGCCCTGTTTTCTTTGCCTGTAGGTGCCCTTTGAAACTTCTTTTTTAATTCTATCTTTGTTATTTGTTTAGAACGGATCGTTCGGGGGTGCAAATCGGCCTTGAAATCTTCAAGTGTGTGGCCAGCCTTAAGAAGCACGATTTAAATGTGTTTGTAAAACTGAAATATGCTTATCACCACTGGCATTGTACAAACGTCAGAACATTGACAAAGAAGTCAAGGACATCGGCCTGAGAAAATCACGGCGTTCTATCTAATCTGACCATGCATCTTTCCATCGGAGCTGTGTCACTGGTGGAGGCACGATTCCATTAGAAAGCTTGTGAAATTTAATTTCCACCCTTTGCTGAGGACACTGTTGATTTGGCTATTCTCAGACAATCTAGAACATCTTTCCTTATTTTGAGAGGATCGCAAACACATGCTGGGGTTCAAACCGCAAACTGTTGTACAGATCAAAAACATAAAGTCTGCTGCATTTTGTAGTTTATTATAGCTTGTACAGCCTACATGACATATAAAACAACCAATCACAATTTGTTGTGGTTTTACATGTTGTGTTTTTTTTTTTTTTTTTTTTTTTTTTTTCTTTTTATGTGCAATTTTACTTTACCAAATGCTGGTAAAAATCAACACTGGCGATCATATGAAAGTGTAATTTTGTTTATTAATTCTAACAATACCTGTTGCAATATAGTTTATTGTGATAATTAAATCACAAAGATTCGGTTGTAATTATTTACACAAACTCCATCCCTGCAAGTAATCAAATAATAATAATAAAATTCAAAAAGTTAAATTATAAAGTAGTATTATACATGCACATATACATACATTTGTTTGTTTAATTTTTACATTTTATTTAAATGCAAATAAATCTAATAAATACATAAATACATAATTTAATAATTAATAAATATAAAAAAAATTAAATATAAATTATAAAAAAATAAAAAATATAAATGCTTGTAAATATTTAGCGATAAATGGTGTAATAATTTATCATTAATAATAATAATAATAATAATAATAATACAAATATTTTGAAATTATTTATAGTTAAATAGTATTATGGTGATATATGTTTGTTTGTTTAATTTTTACACATTATTTAAATGTAATAATAATAATAATAATAATAATAATAATAATAATAATAATAATAACAATAATAAAATTTAATGGAAATTTAATTTTTCATTAATTAATTAATAATTTAATAATTAATAAATATCATAAATTATTCAACAACAACAACTACAACAATAATATGAATAATGTAATATATAAAAATCACTATTGTGAAATTATTTACAGTTAAATAGTATCATAGTGATACATGTTTGTTTGTTTGTTTGTTTGTTTAATGTTTACATTTTATTTATATTTAATAATAAGAATTTACATTTTATTTAAATAAATAAATAATTGAATAAATAATTAATAAATATAAAAATATTAAATATAAAATACACAAAAAAGATAAATATTTTGCAATAAATATAATAATAATAATAATAATAATAATAATAATAATAATACAAATATTTTGAAATTATTTTTAGTTAAGTAGTATTATAGTGATATATGTTTGTTTAATTTTTACATGTTATTTAAATGTAGTAGTAGTAGTAGTAGTAGTAGTAATAATAATAATAATAATAATAATAAAATTTAATGGAAATGTAATTTTAAATTAATTAATTAATAATTTAATAATTAATAAATATCATAAATTAAACAACAAAACAAAACATCAACAACAACAATAATAGTATTAATAATGTAATATGTTAAAACCACTGTTGTGAAATTATTTACAATTAGATAGTGCCATAGTGATATATGTTTGTTTGTTTAATCTTTACATTTTATTTTAATTTAATAATAATACGAATTTACATTTTATTTAAATAAATAAATAATTAATAAATAATTTAATAATTAATAAATATTATAAATGATTAAATATAAATGTAAAATAAATATGAAAAATATAAATATTTAAGAATAATGCTAGAATAATTTATAATAAATAAAAATATTTTTAATTAAATGTAATACTACTACTACTACTACTACTACTACTACTACTACTAATAATAATAATTTGATGTGTTTCCCAAAGTTACTCTGCCTGTTGTTAATTTAATAATGCACACACAGTTTCATGGCCAGTAAAAATATTTATGGTCAGTAAATTTGAAAGTCATTGGCAGGTGTGGCAAAATGTTTAGGCCCTGTACAGATGTATGTAAGAAAACCATACAAACAGCTTTTGAGTTTCGAAAATTTAATGCCACTAACTTGCCAAATTAGGCAAATTCTATAAGTTCTTTGTCAGAAATGCTCATTGTGTGCTTTGTTTCCAGGCAAACTAGTGAACCTTGACTTAAGATGTTGTGTAAAATTAAGTAAGCAGATTGAAAAGGCTCATTTTCATCTAGCTCTTGCCATTTTCGTGAGCAATGTATATCAGACGGCCAGTGAATGAACTGTAGGTGTGCTGCAACACCAATGCTGAATAGATTCTGACATATTAATGTGATTTTCAAGTTGGGTGGAGATTGTAAGATTCTTCCATTTAGTCCAAGTCTGCTTGGGTAACAACAAGGGGAACGACAAGAAAGCATTAAAGCGGTGGGATAGTAGTGGGGATTTGGGCTGATGGACAAATTAACAGAGAAATCACGTGTAAAGTGCAAGCCAGGTCAGAGATTTGAGTAGTAATCAAAAGAACACCTGAGGTAATGAAGTGCTGATGTGATGAGTGTGCCGGAGATTAACCAAACTGCCGCGCTGCAGCAGGAACTGCTCTTATATCTGCGGATAGTGCTATTGTGTGCACCTCCTGTGGCAGCTGGGCTTGTTTTTTCCCTTTTATCACTCTTCACCTCAATCCCACCTTAACTGCCTCTCAGCGCTTTCACTTCTTGAGGAATACTTTACCTGACAGTATTTTCACAAGTGCAGATCTTTTGTATTCAGTCTGTTTGCTCTGGTGTAGTATAATTTCTCTAACAAAGAAGTACATGAAATAGATGATGGTATTACATTTTTTTCTCCATGGTATCCTTTCCTTAGTTCTTGTGTACCTTGTATACATCATGTACAAAATATCAAACTGTTTGACTCTGATTATGCTGTTTTACTATCACTGAGATACTAATATAGTTTTTTATTAATATATGGAGTTATTCTGTTTTGTTTTGTTTTAATTTAGTTTTTCCGTTTTCATTTTAATTTGAGCTCCTTTTATAGGTTTTTTGATTTTTATTGCAGTTTTAGTTATTTTATTACATCATGTTAAATTAAAATGAGAAATGCTGCAAGCTAACTAAATAAAGAATAACTAAAAATATATAAACATATATTGTTTAATATAAATTAATGTTATTATAATATTATTTCAGAAAACAGTTTTTTTCTTTATGGTTTTAGTTTTAGTTAACTACAGTATAATAACCCTGTCACAAAATCTCTGCAGAAACATCTCTAATATATTTTTAATGTTAAGTGCGCACTTTAGGCCTCAGAAAGCTTCCATTTGCATGCAAACAAACAATTTCTCATGCACGCAAACACAACAGAAAACTGCGGCAGATCTGCAGAGAGCTCCCTCTTGAACAAGCAAACACTGTCCTGTGTTTCACCTTCATTTGTTTCTCCTTACCCATCAGAATGTACCAAAACAATAGCGTCACCTTGGGCAATGCACAGCTTTGTAGAACGAAGAACCCAGGGATTCAAGCGGAGTGAACTTTGCCAGGCTGCCGCATGGGGAATACTGCGTTATTGGAGGAAGATGCTGCACCGGTTTATTTTGGGACTACAAAACACCGTAAATGACACAAAACATGACACTGTGAAACGGTGTGTGAAACAAAAGTTTGATGTCGGTAGGGTCTGTTGCGAGGAGTTTTGTAGGCGCCCCGACACTCAGGAATGTTCAAGCTGCTCCGGGAGCCTCATGCGAGGAGATAGAGCCACACTTTGAAGGTGCGGACAGATGACCGTACCCTGAGAGGAAATCTGTCATCGCCAACCAATGAGGTGCTGTCGCTTCCGCGTGACGGTTCAATCTGTTATTTAGGTCTGAGACGGGGCTCTAACACAGATGTACAAAAACATATTTTCCATAGAGGATTAATGCTATACTGTATACTACATGCTCAGTCAGGCGTAGGTGGACTATTACTCTCGGCATGATGGAGTTTTCAGCATCTGTTTTCATTTGGGTTTTACTTTAGCTAATAAGATAGAGAATTACACTGTAGATTTGATATGAAGGTAATGACAGAGTGTTTCAGAGTTGAAATCAGTCTCTTCAAGGCTGATTTCCAGTGTCCTTATATCCAGATGATTACCCATCGCTTAATAGATGTTTTTAAGAGCACTCAGCGTGGCTCAAACATAAATTCTAATAGCAAAAGATATTTTTAGCCTCAAGGCAAGCAAATGATAGTGAGGCAGTGGGTTCTTTTAAACAGTATGTTTTAATGATCTGATTCTTTTTACGTCAATTCAGACGTAAATCGAGCGATTCCTTTATATAATTCCACTCTAAATGTACTTGCTGTCACTTCACTCACTGGACCTTGTATAATTACGAACATGAAAAAGATGCTTCTCGGTTCATTGAGTCAGTGAGTTGTGGATTTGACAATTGCTCTAAATGATTCAGTGAACTGATTTTGTGAATTAGTTCAACCAATTCATTGAAGAATTTCGTTTTGCATCATCATATCCTGGCAAGACATATTACGTTCTCTAAAATATTCCAGTAAAGTCATATGCAGGCCCATATCACTGCTTATCATGGTTCTTCCATTCTGCTTTAATAACAACCCAAGTTCATTGGAAAAACGAGCCAGTGGCCACATTTCTGCAAAAATAAAATTACATTTATTAAATGTGCATTAGTTCTGTCCAAAACTGATCAGCATGAATCTGGCAACATTTTATGGTAATGAACTGTCAGGTGAGTGGTGCACAAAGGTTAATGCACTATTGCATTTGGAAATCGCATAACACCTACACTAAACCTTACCCTAAATCTAACCCAGTAGTGTTAACAAAAACAAATGTGAGATAAAAACACATTTGCTGAACAAACCTTGCCATTTTGGCTTGCTTATACAAGTATTTGAGTATCATCAGTGCTCTACCGGGTGCGCCACCGAGCAAGTTTACTATATGTGACCCTGGACAAGAAAACCAGTAGCACAGGTATATTTGTAGCAATAGCCAACAATACATTGCATGAGTCAAAATTATCTTTTTTTTTATTTTTTTTTTCAAATATCAATAGGATATTAAGTAAAGGTCATCTTCCATGAAGATATTTTGTAAATTTCCGACCATAAATATAGTAAAACTTAATTTTTGATTAGTAATATGCTTTGCTAAGAACTTCATTTCAAAAAAACTTTAAAGGCTTTTTTTATATATATATTAGGGCTGTCAGTCGATTAAAATTTTTAATCTAATTAATTGCATGATGTTTCAGTCAATCTAATTAATCACAAAATACATGACTGTGAAAATACCCACAAAAGATTATTTAAAGCTGTTTTTTGTGTTAAATGAGAAAATATCAAGTAGACATTACAAATTGTAGCTTTAGAAATAATTATTTTATTTGATTCAACACATAATTTATTATGCATAGACATTTAGACAAACTATAGAACATAAATAAAGATTTGAAACAACATGAGGGTGAGTAAATGATGACAGAATTATTATTATTATTACTATGTTTTTTTTTAACAATTCCTTTAATGTTTTTGCTCTCCTTTCTCTTCTTCTTTTTTTTAATGAAATGATACTCTAAATAAGAAACTAGATCTGCCAGCAGGTGGCAGTAAATGTCTTTATGAGTCATTCACTCATTCATTCTATTCTTTCAAATGGCTGGTTCATTCATGTGTGAATGGTGAAAGTGAATGGCTCTCTTTATGAATGGGCTTTTGAATCATTGGTTCACACAATTCATTCAAAATGCGTTAGGTAAGATTTTCAAATAGTTGTGTCTCAGCCAAATATGATCATATCCTAACAATTTATTACAGCTTACTTACTCAGGTAATGTATAAATTTCAGATGATGCATAAATCTCAATTTTTTTTAAAAAAAGACCATTATGACTGGTTTTGTGGTCCAGGGTCACATATCATAAAAGCCAAACATTAGGAGCTGCTTATGTGATGCAAACATCAAAATGTATTAGTTTACAAATCATGCACTATGATAACATAGTTATCTAACATCTTTATTAATCAATAGTCTGTCTCTGTAATAGTAATTTGTGTTAAAAGCAATCAAGATTGTTGCTGTTTTAGCACCTCTAGTGTTTATTGCAGCTAGAACCTGCACTCAATTTTATTCCTAGTAATGTTTTTGGAGCTTTTGGAATTAAATTATATCAGCTGACAAAGTGCTACATATATTAAAATGAATTCTGTTTTGTTTATCTGTTGGTAAAACTGTTACACAACAGGTCATATACATATTTCTATTAAATGATTCTTTTAAAGTAACTTTCTGCACCATAACCCTTTGGTTGACTCTAAATGCTAAAATGATAAGTTCACTCATGTTGACTCAAGAACCACTTTGACTGATTTTTTAATTGTTTAGGGTGGTTAAACCTGATAAAGTGAAAAGATCAACTGGTTTGTTCAAACATATCAAACATCTCTAGGACAGTCTTCATTACAACACTTGTTACCGTGGTCTGTCAATACCTCTTACATCTACCCTTGGTCATTGACATGATGCTTAGTTAGACTTGTTGTCGAAGTCGTACAAGACTACAGCAAATGTGTGTGATCACCCTTCACCCTCTAAGTATCGCAGTCAATGCTAACCCCACTGGCAGCTTAATCAATTTATCTGAGACGTGCTTCGCTCCATTCCCGACACTTGTGCAGCGGTTTTGTGAGATGGTCCCATGAAGACATCAGCGCCTCCACCAGTTGGATGAAACAAAGGGTGAGCGTTCAAGGGCTAAAAGCCATTAACATAATTTATGGTGCACTATTGAATCATTAAGGGAGCTTCAGTCTTACTGTGAGATGGATGTTTTCCAGCACCCGCCCTCACTAGGAACTTAAGTGGCACCCCTATGCAATCAATGGGATACCTGCATAGCCTCGACTCAAACGCACGGCTAAACAAAGCTCTAATTTCACCGCCAACCTGCCGCTCCTGTTTCTTTTAGCCCAGGCCAACGTGGTTCAAGTTTTAGAAGAAAGTAATTAAAATGGTGGCAGCTGAAAACTTATTATGCTTGGGTGAAAGAGGAGCTGCCTATACGTTGAGCAAGGGATCGTTCAAAAGTTATCTTTAATCCCCCATAACATTAAAGGCTAGCCATTCATCACGTCACGGGGTTGCCTGGCACTCTCAAAGGGCCCTGTCGCCTGCCTCTCTAAGAACATAATTGAAATTTCTTAGCAATGCTATGGGAGGCCAGCGCTTTCACAGAAAACAAACTAGAGGCAACAAAATTTGGGCCATGATTTGAGTCCAGCCACTGACTGTTTCTTTAACGTTACTTGCTAAGGCTGCCGACACACAGCTGTGCTCGCTCTCTCGCTTGCTCTGTATTAATATTATTTTTGGCTGATGGTAGACTTCTGTCCCTAGACGGTGCGATATTGTTACTTTTTCTTTATTATTTTCAGAAAGGGCCACTTTTAGCTGCACCTTTGTGCTGTACTATACAGGATAAAGATTTACAGAGCTGGAAAAGCATTTCTTAATGAACTGCCAGAGCCAGACCTGTCACATTTATCACATTTTTTGGTAATGTATCCACCTATGCTCTTAAAAACAAAGGTTTCACATCAATGCCATGGAGCAATCATTTTGGGTTCCAGAAACTTTCAGTGAACAGTTCTTAGAAGAACCATTTTATTTTTAGTGTAAAGAACATTTTAATAATGTAAAGAACCTTTTGAGCAGTGGAAAGTTCTCATGGACCCATCGATGCCAGTAGAGAACCAATAGATTGTAGCCAGTTATTTAACATGTAATTTACATTGGGACTGGAATCCTCAAGCACTGAGCAACATTGAGACTCTGGGTTATTTATTTGTTATGCAGTCTTGAGGGAATTCTACCTTTTGAGTGCTTGTCCATTTGAGGGGGGATGTTTTTGCTGCAGGTGTCACCAAACCTTTTCCTCTGCTTCACCTCCATTTGTGCTGGCGGTTCCCAGAGCTACCACCCCTGTTGCTCACTCAGGGTTTGCTGACCCATGTAATCTGATGGGTCACTCAGACTGCACTTTACACCGGCCAATTCTACATTTCCTCTTTCTGTACAATGATTCTTCATATGTCAGGGTTTATTAGTATTCAGACAGGTAGATGATGAAAATTAACAACTGCTATAGTAGACAGAATTTTAAGAGGTTTAAAGGATTTTAAAATATTCAACCCAGGCTCAAAGGAAAAACGATATTTCATATGAAATTTCATTTGTTCTAGCACATTTTGTGGCACTTTCAAAGTAACATATCCAGTAAGTAATGCTAAAAGCATGTTCAGTTTTCTCAGAAATAGATGAATGTGAATGTGGCACAGTTTTCAGGTGCGTCTTGGATAATCTTGAAAAATATCCATATTTAAAATGTAATAATCACTTTAATCTAGCTTGCGCCAACTGGTCATACACAGAATACGTCCCAGGCAGATGACGTAGGACATTGGTGTTGCGCTGCTCAAAAGTGACTGTTCAAAAAACAACGGGTACGAATTAGAAGTACAAAACGAGGATTTGTAAAGAAGGATATAAGGATTTCGGTATATCCAAGAGGAGAGGTTTTCCTTTGCTGAAGTAAGGACCAGAGTTCGCCACCCCTGGTATAGCGCTTTTCACGATACATATCGCTGCAAAGCAACTTTACACCAAATTAAAGTTTTTACAATATATTTAGAAGTAGCTTACTAGTGGTGACTATGTCAAGTTGATATGTCAGAAATGTATGGTGTAGATAAATTAGACAAACAGACAAAAAAACACCATAAATTAGTAGCAGAATTCAGTAGTGCTGTATGTTGTTTCAGGGTTGGCATCATCTGAAGTCCTCTGAGGGGTTGACATCATCTCTTCTTAAGTGTTCTGGATCCAGACTGGAGCTTGTGAGTTCCTAGTTACCACGGGATGTCAATCCCATGGCAGAAACAGAGAACAAGTAGGAACATAATTAGCTTAGCTGCTGTTCAAAGCAAGCAAAGACAGATTTGTTCAACCAGAGCTAAAAGATTAATAATGAGCATTTGATCAGATATAACTGCAGGAAAAGTTTATGAGATGCATTTAGCTTGGCTAAAAAGATGTGTCTTTAATCTAGATTTAAACAGAGACAGTGTGTCTGAACCCCGAATGTTATCTGGAAGGCTGTTCCAGAGTTTGGGAGCCAAATGTGAAAAAGCTCTACCTTGTTTAGTGGACTTTGCTATCCTAGGTACTACCAACAGTCCAGAGTTTTGCGGCCTTAGGGAGTGTGATGGATTGTAGCGTGGTAGAAGACTAGTTAGGTACACAGGAGCTAAACCGTTAAGTGCCTTATAGGTAAGAAGTACTATTTTGTAGCTAATGCGGAACCGAATAGGTAGCCAGTGCAGAGACTTTAAAATTGGGGTAATATGATCATATTTTCTTGACCTGGTAAGGACTCTAGCAGCTGCATTTTGGACTATCTGTAGCTTGTTTATTGAAGATGCAGGACAACCACCTAGTAGTGCATTACAATAGTCCAGTTTAGAGGTCATGAATGCGTGAACTAGCTTTTCTGCGTCAGAAACAGGTAACATGTTTCGTAGCTTGGCAATGTTTCTAAGATGGAAGAATGCTGTTTTTGTAACATGGAAAATATGATTTTCAAAAGACAAGTTGCTGTCTAATATAACACCCAGACTTTTGACTGTAGTGGAAGTAACAGTACATCCGTCTAGTTGTAGATTGTAAGCCAAGAGATTCTGTGTATTGTTTTTTGGTCCAATAAGTAATATCTCTGTCTTATCTGAATTAATAGGAGAAAATTATTAGTCATCCAATCTTTTACATTTTTAACACACTCTGTTAACTTCGATAATTTAGAAGTTTCATCTGGTCTTGTTGAGATATATAGTTGACTATCATCAGCATAACAATGGAAACTAATCCCACGTTTTCTTATAATATTACCAAATAATGGGCTAATTTCCATTTTTGGGTGAACTATCCCTTTAATGTGCTATTGCATTATCTAACCTGTTTAATCAAATGTTGTGACTCATGATTCACGGGACTTTTAACCAAGTGCTCCACGTTGTAAGTTTATTGCTGTACCGGGTGAGCTACGGAGCAAGTTTACTAGGTCAGAACAGCCATTTGGAACTGATTATGTGATGTAAACTTCAAAATGTATTAGTTTCAAATCATGCACTATAGTTAAAGTCTTTATTTGTCAATATTTTGCCCCTACAATCATTGTTTGTTTCACTGTTGTTCATTTCAGCAGAAAACTGCAGTGAATTGTTTGTATAGTTTTTCTCAATGAGCCTTGGTTGGAAATAATACTTAATAGATTTTGTTATTCCTCTTTCTATCTACTCTGACTTTCTTTCTCAGTCATGGGCAAAGGTTTGGATGGCTACACTCCTATCAAATCTTACTGGGGTTGAGGGTGCCATTCGGCAGCAATAGTCATAAACTACAGCTATGATGGTTATTGCGGTGATAAAAAGTGATACATAAAACACAAAACAGAAAGAGCTATACCTATTTATAGATAAGATTATCTGAGCCTTAATCGAAATAGCAGGCAGGGGAGCCCTGTACATCGGACAGGATTTCTTCCCTAGAGCTTCTTTACGGCCTGTGTTCAGCTTCGACACAGCATGACTACTTAAACGCTCTGAAAAAAAAGGATATGCTAGCACATAGGAAATCATTTAAAAAAAACTAAACGAAAAAAAAAAAAAAAAAAAAAAAAAAAAAACAGCTGTTGAGAGGCAAATTACATGTAGTGTTTGGTGTTAATGACTTTTACTTTGAGTACTTTGAGTTTCATATATTAGACATTAGGCTCATCATATCAGGTGGTGGAGCCAAAGATAAAACTGTATGGTGTCTGGGATGGATGGAAACAGCAGACACACACATCTAACAAGTAGGTCACTTAGGGATCAGAGACACTCATCCACAAGATGTTTTTAGCAAAACATCCCCATGACTCTTCATACCTCCTTCTCTCTTACTCTCTGTCCTCCTCTCCTTTTCATTTTATTTACTGGGTCAATTCCGTATGCAGCATTTTTTCATTTGTAGCATATTAAAAAAAAAAATAAATAAATAAAAATAAAAATATTATTTGAAATTACTTGAAATTCCAATTCCAGGTTGTAAACCCTACATTTCTAGGGAAAACAACAGCACAACATCAGTAAGTGTTAAAGTGCTCCTATTATGCCTTTTCAATATGACCTTTCATGCAGTGTGTCATGTACACTGTAAAACACAATTTTTTGAGTCAACTTAAATTCATTTGTAACTTGGCTGCCTTAAGTTCAGTCAACTCAAAAAAAAATATTCAACTTGAAATGTTAAATTATACTAAGTGACAACTTAGATATTTGAGTTGAATCAACTTAAAATTTTAAGGCAGCTGGGTTACTTACCCATCTGTTAAGTTTAGCAAACACAAATATCTAAGTTATTACTTAGTACAACTTAACATTTCAAGTTGAATAAACTTATTTCAGTTGACTGAACTTAAAATTTTAAGGTAGCAGGGTAACAAATTATTTTAAGCTGACTCAACAAATTGTGTTTTTTATTTTTTACAGTGTAGCTGTATGTGAACATAAACTATCTGCAAAGTTATGAAGCCGACAGTGCACGATAAATAAAGTTATTGTCTATAAAAAAAAGAGTCGGCTCACAATCAAAGCCTTGAACGAGTCGTCAGGAATACGAATCTTTTTCTGTTACAGCTATATGTCAAGAAGTAACACATTTGCATAATGTCCACCCACCTTCTAAGTCGCGAACAACTTGCCCTCCCACAAACAGTAAAATTTCCATGTGGTTTACATCACATGGAAATTTACACATACATTATACAGAAGATGCTGTATCCTACGCAGAGTAAATTTGTTTTATATTCACTTCCAAAAGATGAATCTACAAAGATACTATATTCTAGCGATCATTCAAAATACGTAGTTGTGTATGTTATGTTGTGTAACAACCCTGCACATGTCTTGCTAACCGGCTAAATCACGCTTCTGTAGTTCTGTTGTTCAGCTGTGGACCCACTGTAGTCTAAAAATTTGTGATTGACGCAGCTTGACTGTCTGTCTGTCTCATTAGTTGGAGTAACGATAAAGGATGGCGCGCAAAGCGGCTTTCACATCGAATGCGGAAAGCAATGCCCTATGAAACCCATACATTTCAGTTGGTTCCACCACGCGAGGACGGCTTGTTTCTGCCTTGACCAATGCGCAGCAGAGCGCGCAAGGTGCGCACGCCAAGATCAAAGTTCAAATGAGTTTAACTTTTGCCGCAGCGCTTTCCACGTGTTCGATGTGAAAGCTGCCTTAAAGCTTTATACAGTGTTGAAGCAAATTACGAGCACTTTCCACAGTAGTTCGTGCTAACTTGTCGATCAGCCACTTCAGCCGTTTCATCGTCAGACTCTGGCTCAAATTGGCTGCAGGGGCTAGCGCTCTCCCTGGCAGTGGCAGGGAGATTTGCGATTTGTGAAAAAAGCAGAGGGGGGATACTTTTGAAAACTTTTTTCTGTCCACGTATAAGGTTATAGCCTAACCTAATGTTAATGTGATCTGTTAAATATAAAAATAAACGCAAGTATTACAAAATATGACATTATAAAGTGTAAAATTCAATGGTATGTAGAAAGTAATTCAACAGCGACACCAGCTGGTAAAGTTAAAAATAAGAGCAGCCAAATAAAATATTTTTGTATAGTTACTGTCTTTTCATATTATTTTGGAATAAATGTAAAATAAAATACATACAAACACTGATGAGATTTATTGGATTTGATAAATCAGAATATTATACAGTGTAAAAATACAAAATATAACTTTGGAAATGTGACAGCAGTTAGGATATATAAATATAACCCCCAATGAACGTGATTTTGCGATTTAGCAGTGGTGCACGGGGCTCTGAATTCCCAGCGACGCCCCTATTCTGGTCGCATCTGCTTACTGTATAATATGCATCATCAAAACTTTTATTTATTTAAAATAAACGGGGAAAAACGATCGTGACTCATAAAAACAGCCTACATAAAAATGTATAATAATAATAATTATAATTGTAATAATAATGACATTACAATTGTGCGAACCTTGCATCATCATTAAACAAAACACTGCATGCAACTGAGAACAGTTTCTTTTTTACCGAACAAACAGCAAAAACAGCGAGAAAAACCGTGGCAGCTGCCAGGAACTCTGGTGTCAGCTGCCACTGCCAGCATTTGCGCCTGTATACAGTATAGGCTAGCGGCAGCTTGGCACTCCTTATGTGTGTGTATGTTCTATATGGGAAAATACAATTTAGCTTATTGGACTCATATACTGGTCGCATCTGGTCTGGTCGCAAATGATCGTGAATCATAAAACATACTTAATGTATAATAATAATAATAATAATAATAATGCAACTGTGGGAAGTTCATCATCATTAAAAAAAAAAACACCACCGCACGCCACTGACAACAGTTTCGTTTTTACCGAGCAAACAGCAAAAACAGCGAGAAAAACCGTGGCAGCTGCCAGTAGCGACTAGTGGCAGCTACCAATGGAAATCCCTGGCAGCTGGGGATGCCACCGGAAGTGGCACCGCGAGCTGCCACTGCCAGCATTCGCGCCTGCTCTCTCTCCAAATTAGTAAGGTAAAATCAATGCCATCTTTTCTATGTATTTGCAAGTATCCAGGGCTGTCATTCAGTAATGGCAGTGGGCGTTTCATTTTCCGACACGCTGTACACTGTAGACCAATCATAAAGGACTGCGCCATCTGACCAATCACAGCAGTGAGGGCTCACGGAAAAGAGGGGTTTAGAGAGACTGATTCTTCGAACTGCTTCGCAGGAGTCGTTTACGAATCATTTAGAAATTAGGTAAAATCAGATCTATTTTTGGAGAAAACTAAAGTGTTTTTTTTTTTTTTTTTTTTTTTTTTTTTTTTTTTTTTACCATGCATACATGTAAACCTGTTTTGGGAGTCTCATAAAACAATACTAGCAACCTTTAAAATGCCATAACGGGAGCACTTTAACGATGGATTTTATGAATGCTGTGCTGCCTTGTGATGAATTCTGAAAAACATTACATCTTTTGTTATTTGTTACAGAAATTTGTGAGAACAGCTCACAACAGATGAGAACAGATGACTCTACTTTCAGTTGTTTAACTTGCCTCATGAATGTCTGAGAAGCACAACTCCTTAACAAGCTCACACCTCCCCGCCTGTACTCACTTCCACTCTCTTTCTGCTTGTCGCTCGCTTCTCTTCACTCTCTCTCGCTGTCTCTGCCTGTGGGGCTTGAACTAATTAGAATCTAATGGACCAAAAGTGACTTGTACGCTTGAGGAAAATAAGGAAAACGACGATGGCATTCATATGTAAACGCAAACACGCTAGTTTACACAGAAATAATACTGTGGCGTATCTTGCTGGTGCCACAATGGCCCTTCAAAAAAAGAAGAGGAAAAAAAAAAAAGCCAGTCAAGGCTAAAAAGCATATTTAAATGCATGAGTTTTCCTTTTACAACTCTTATTAAGCAGCCGAGGCATAATCTTGGGCAATTGAATGTCCTAATATATATATCTATAATTTGTCAAGGAGTGTATTTTACTGCAGAGCCACAGAATGCTCTCTTTCGTGTTTGGAGTCTCTTAGCTGCGTTCCTAGGCGTGCGTGTGTGTATAAGTGTGTACAAGCAATCATCATTATGCAATGATAAGAAACATGCCCCGACGACTCACTCGGGAATTAACCATGTCATGATTCCACACCCCCGATTGCGGCTCGCGCTCTCGTTCTGCTCTTCTCTCCCCGTTTAGTAGAGCTAAATAACTGATGGGCATAATTTAGGTCCTCTAAAAGGCTCATTTCATAGAGGGCAGTCATTTCACGACTGAGGAATGGATCTGAATGCAGGCCGCATTGTCGTAATATTCCTATTCTGGAAACGTAGCGCGTGCACTGATAGATAGAAAGGCTGCGTTCATTTAAATGTACATTCGCAATGGCTCCAGTCTGATGCTCCTGTAAAATCAATAATCATATGACACTTGAATTACAGGGAAATGACACAGAGCGGCATAAACTGGACGTGAGTTACAGTAGATGAGATGTTGTTAGTGTCCACGTTAATAAAACACTACAAAACACATGCATGGAATGCATAATTGAAGACTAATGGATCTCTTTAGGATTACGGATTGAAAAAAATCAATAATTAATGTAAGTGTCCAACTGAAGTGTCTCCATCTTACTTGCGTTTGAAGGTGGGGGAAGACTGAACACCCCTGTGGTTCCTGCATGTGCATTCAGGGAGGCAATGAGACACATTCATAGCCATGCGATGAACACACACACAAACATTCGTTTGTTTATGACAGATTGGGGAATGTAGTTGCTCAGTTGGTTGCACAGTTGGTTAAGCAGAAAAAAAAGAAGGAAAGGAAACAGAGAAAATGGCTGAGGTGTGTTAGTTTTTTTTCTCCTAACTGTTCTGTGCCATTGTTCATTTTGAAGATGCTGATTGAACTATGACTTTAGTATGGACTCTTATACATGAGAGCAGAGGAGACTTGATGTATTCAGCTCAGCTTTAGCGCAAGTGATATAATAAAGTTCTCATTTAAGCTTTGTTTAGATGTTTCTCCTAAAATTCCTTAGGAGATTATTGAGCTAGTAGATTAAGGACAGATAATATAGAGTAGAGCATTATAACAGATGATGTAATCAGAAATGTTTTTTCTTTGTTTCTTTGTTTAATCTGATGAGAATTTTTTAGGTCATAAAATTATACATCTGACTTTAAAAAATCTGGTGAAATAATGTTTGTGATCACACTGATACTTTAATTTAATGAGAAATGTTTGAGTTCGTACTGCATTTACATCAATTTGAAGATAATTTTTTGAGTTCTTATTGATTTTACAATTTAATGAGAAATGAGATCATACCTCTTGATGTTGTTTACATCTTGATGTCATTATTTACCCTATATACAGCTGTATATAGAGTAAATAATGCACAAATCTGTACATAAATCTCTTCCAGATTCATACACATTATTTATTTTAAGTCTTGCATGCACGTATGAATGCATGTATGTATGAACCAGAAGCACCTTTAACAAACCACAACAAATTCCTTGCGTGTTTGCTCACACCTGGCGAATAAAGCTAATTCTAATTCTGATTCTGATACCTCTGGATGAGAAATGTTTGAGTTCTTATTGAAATCTCTGACTTAAATTTAATTTAGCTCATATCGAAACCCCTTTAATTTCCGCCACAAGAAAAACATCAGCATTAATATTGATATGTCTGACTTTAATTTAATGAGAAATGTTTGAATTCATATTGATATTTCTCACTAGAATTCATTTAATGAGAAATGTTTAAGATCATATTGTTACTTTAATTTGATGAGAAATGTCTGGGGTCATATTTATAACTCACAATTTGATTAATTGAATCTGAGTTCATACTGATACCTCTTTGTTTTAATGATAAATATTTGAGATCATATTAATATTCTGACTGATGAGAATAGTTTAAGTTCATATTGATACTTCTGATTGATTTATTTGGTGAGAAATGTTTATCATCATACTGTGACTGATTTATTTGATCAAACATTTTTAAATTCATATTGAAGCTTCTGACTTTTTTGATGAGACACTTTTAAATTTCTTAAATGATAAGAAATGTTTGAGATCATACTGATAATTGATAACTGATTAATAAGAACAGAAATGGTTGAGATCATATTGATACTTATAACATTTCATTTTATTAGAGTTCATACTGATACCTCTTTGATTAATTTAAAGAAAAATAGAGTTAATAAGAGTTAATATTGATACTTTTGACTTTAATTTGATGACAAATGTTTGAAATTATATTAATTTTATTAATTAATTTTTGCTCCAAACCTCCAGTAGCTAAAAGTATGTCACCTGAAATCCAGCCAACTAGCTGATATGTGTCTTTTGCCCATTGTCACCTGCATTGTCTCTTGCGACTGAAGTAAATAAATACATACATATATACATGCAGCAGAATCTATGGAGGCTTGTTTCCACCACCAAATAAGAAAAAAAAAAAAAAAAATGGAATTGCAACTTTATATCTTACAATTCTGTTTTTTTTTTTTCCTTATAGTTTTTTTTTTTTTTTTTTTTTTTTTTTTTTTTTTTTTTTTTTTTAGCAATTCTGTTAAAGTCAGAATGATATAATTTTCTTGCAATTCTGAAAAAAATTGCACATTTGTAGCAATTCTGAGAAAAAAAGTCAAAATTGCAAGTAAATATTATTCAATTCTGATTTCATTTCTTACAACTGACCCTTCGCAAAGACCCCCTTCATTACTGTTGCTATGTCCAACAAGCCATCTGCTTTCACGCCACACATCATGTTCTCATGCAGTGAAAAATACTTTTATTTTAGTTATGAAAAAGTCTCAGCCAGTTCAAATGTTATCTTTTTTTTTCAAGAAATTCAAACAGTAAATACTGTTTTGTACTTTAATGTGTCGTAAAAAAGATTGTTGTAACGTCTCAAACGTAACAAGCGGCATGTTAACTGATCATCTGTTCCTCTTTACTAGTAATAGCATAAAATAAACATGAATGAACATCAGAACGTAGAACGTTGTTTCAACCTCGGAACGACTCAAATCACCATTTTTCACATCCACCAATGTTAATCTACTCTCCTGTCTGGTTTGTTTGTCAGACAGAAATGTCAGATCGCCTGGCAAACAAACTCCCTGCAAAGTCAGCATTGTGAGTTTGTATCATGCAATTGTGAGAAAAAAAAACAAAACTGAATTGTGAGATAAAAACGTCGTAATTACCTTTTCATATTTTTTATTCAGTGGTAGAAATGGGCTTCCATAAGAACCAGTTATTCTTCCTGATAGGCAAGAAAGCTGTTTAGAGTGCAGACAGACAAAGAATGTGACACATGCTGATTAGAGAGATGCAAAAGAGGAAGAGGATTCCAGGTTCGAGAACAAGAAAGAGTTGGTAGAAATCCAAAACTGCAGACAGGGAGAGTGAGACGGAGGAGGAGGTGTCTGATTTGGGCGTGTAGGATAAAGCACAGGTGCTAACTTAACAAGCCCGTTATTAGATACGCACCTGCGTTAGGGTGTACGGTGATTGAGAAGGACTCGTTTTAGTCGGGATACTCTGTTCTGATCCAACCTGTTTTTTTTTGCAGAGAAGGGTCTGTGTATTCTCTCTCGAGGTGAGGCCTTGACAGGGAAAAGAAGGATTCAGGAAGTCTGCCGACTGGAGGCACGTCCTCAGCGTTGACTCCTCGTTTAATGAAAAAAAGCCTGGGGAGCTTGTTTTTTATGGACCCCCTGTTTGTACGTCTGTCCCGGTTTCATTGTTCTCTTGCCCCAGCTGTTTCTACTCCACTCGCAATTGATGTAATTTATTCTTCTGCTAATTTAACTGGCCTCAGCTGAGACAGGGAGACAGGCACAATAACAACAACAGCAACAAAATAAAAGGCCCATCTGCACCAGTGCCAGCCCCCTTCTGTGTCAAGGTTGAAGCCCACGCAAAGCTCTGACAAATATAAGGAACTTTTCTCACTCATGATGTTGAAAGAGAATATTCCCACTCAGCAGCCAAGAAGATGGAAGGCAGGAAGTAGATGGTGTACTGTAGCTTCCACCTGACACGCTGTCGTGTCTGTGAAAAAGGAGCCGACTGACTGCTTGACTTTTGCCTCTACTCACTGGATTGATATCACAGAACATGATGGACTCCTGCTGCAATACACACTATGCTATCGTTATACAAGTCCAGTATTTTAAAGGGATAGTTTCTCCTTGTTAGTCATTAATAAAGCAAATCATCTAGTTAGATGTTGTTGTTCAACAGCAATTCATATCCAGACTAGTTGCACACTGAGGAAAGCGATTGCAAGTATTAATTTGAGTTTTAGATGTTGCTGTGCAGTTGCTAAGGTGCTGTGGGTAGTTGCCAGGGTGTTGTTGTGCAGTTGCTAAGGTAGAATATTGTTGTGCAGTTGCTAGGGTGGTGAAGATGATTGCCAGGATGTTGCTGTAATATGCAAATGCTAAGGTTTTCAGAGTGTTTGTAGTATATTGCTGTGGTGTGGTGAGTGGTTTCCATGGTGTTGCTATGCAGTTACTAGGGTAGAATTTTGCTGTGCAGTTGCTAGGGTGTTGTGAGTGGTTTCCATGGTGTTGCTATGCAGTTGCTAGGATATTGTCAGTGGTTTCCATGGTGTTGCTTTGCAGTTGATAATGTAGAATGTTGCTGTGCAGTATATTGCTGTGGAGTTGTGGGTGGTTTCAATGGTGTTGCTATGTGGTTGCTAAGGTGGAATTCCGCTGTGCAGTTGCTAGTTGCTAGGGTGTCATTAGTGGTTTCCATGGTTTTGCTATGTGGTTTCTAAGGTAGAATGTTGCTGTGCAGTTGCTAGGGTGTTTTAAATGGTTTCCATGGCCTTGCTATGCGGTTGCAGGGCGAGAATATTGCTGTTTAGTTGCTAGCATGTTGTTGGTGGTTACCAGGATGTTTGCTATTGAATTACTAGGGTTAAATGTTGCTGTGCATTTGCTCAAGTATTGTGAGTGGTTTCCATGGTGTTGCTATGCAGTTACTAGGGTAGAATGTTGCTGTGCAGTTGCTTGGGTGTTGTGAGTGGTTTCCATAGTGTTGCTATGCAGTTGCTGTGGTAGAATATTGCTGTGCAGTTGCCTGGGTGGTGAAGGTGATTGCCTGGATGTAGCTGTAATATGCAGTTGCTAAGGTTTTCAGACTGTTTGTAGTATATTGCTGTGGTGTTGGTAGTGTTTTCCATGGTGTTTTCTATGTGATTGCTAGGAAAGAATGTTGCTGTTTAGTTGCTAGGGTGATGTGAGTGGTTTCCACATTGTTGCTATGCAGTTGCTAGGATATTGTCAGTGGTTTCCATGGTGTTGGTTTGCAGTTGCTAAGGTGCAATGTTGCCATGCAGTTGCTGGGGTGTTGTAGGTGGTTGCTAGGACGTAGCTGTAGTATGCAGTTGCTAAGGTTTTCAGAGTGTTTTTAATATATTGCTATGGTGTTATGGGTGGTTTCTATGGTGTTTCTATGTGGTTGCTAAGGTAAAATGTTGCTATGCAGTTACTAGGGTGTTGTGAGTGGTTTCCATGGTGTTGCTATGAAGTTGCTATAGTACAATTTTGCTGTGCAGTTGCAAGGGTGTTGTGAGTGGGTTCCATGGTGTTGCTATGCAGTTGCTAAGGTATGCTATGCTATGGCTATAGTAGAGTTGAAAGCTGTTGTGCAGTTGCTAGGGTGTTGTGAGTGGTTTCCATGGTGTTGCTATGCAGTTACTAGGGTTGAACGTGCTGTGCAGTGACGGTGATTGCCAGGATTTTTCTGAGGTATGCAGTTGCTAAGGATTTCAGAATGTTTTTAGTATATTGCTATGTTACTATTGTGAGTGGTTTCCATGGTGTTGCTATGCAGTTGATAAGCCAAATTTTCGCTATGCAGTTGCTAGGATATTGTGAGTGGTTTCCATGGTGTTGCTTTGCAGTTACTAAGGTAGAAGGTTGCTGTGCAGTTGCTAGGGTGTTGTAGGTGGTTGCCAGGATATTCCTGTTGTATGCAGTTGCTAAGGTCTTCAGAGTGTTTTTAGAATACTGATATGGTGTTGTAAGTGGTTTCCATTCTGTTGCTTTGTGGTTCCTAGGCAGAATGTTAGTGTGCATTTGTAGGTGGTTGCCAGGATGTTGCTGTAGTAAGTAGTCGCTAAGTTTTTAAAATATTGTTGTGGTGTTGTGAGTGATTTCCATGGTGTTGCTATGCAGTTTGCAGGGAGAGAATGTTGATGTGCAAGTGCTAGAGTGTTGTGAGTGGTTTCTATGGTGTTGCTAAGTGGTTGCTAATGTAAAATGTGCTGTGAAGTTGCTAGGGTGTTGTGGATGGTTGCCAGAATGTTTCTATGTGGTTGCTAAGTTGGAATTTTGCTGTGCAGTTGCTAGGGTGCTGTGAGTGGTATCCATTGTGTTGTTATGCAGTTGCTAAGATAGAATCTTGCTGTGCAGTTGCTAGGGTGTTGCTATGTGGTTGCTATGGTGGAATTTTGCTGTGCAGTTTCTAGTGTGTTATGGGTGGTTTGCATGGTGTTGATATTCAGTTGCTATGGTAGAATGTTGCTGTGCAGTTGCTAGTGTGTTGTAGGTGGTTCATCAGTTACTAAAATCTTGATGAAACTTCCTTTTGGAGCACCAACTAATTTGAAATCTCGATGATATCATCAAGTACAATTCTAACTTAGTGTTGTAATTGCAGTTTTCTTCATCATTATGAACTGCTTTGTCAATGTATTCACTGGTAGTTCAATCATGACCAGAGAACCTGATGGTACTTATTATGCAAAGCGGTCAGGAAGCCACCGGCTCAATCTGTGTTTAAAATCAGACCCACATTATTCATCCAACGCTACAAAGCATCGAGTCCCCAAAGCGCTGCAGTTAATTGTTCTTCCCATCCCTGTCTCTCAACCCAATCAATTGGTGCATTGTTACGAACACAAGCACGCTGTTTTAATACTCAACGCGAATGTTATTTACTGCATTCATTTAGCTTGAATTTTCATTTCAGAGAGGCTTTTTGAGCAAAGATGTGCATCCGATTTAAATAATATCTTTGCCCGCCAATATATTTGCAAATCAATATCTTGTCATGTTTAACAATGGTTGCACGACACCCCTTTGTAAAGCTCGTCTGAAGCCGGGCCAGAATGCCCTGCTCTGTGTTTGTGGATGTCTTTGCAGGAGATTGATTTTGAAGACACATCAGGGCTATCAGCACGGAGATTATGTGGCCTTACATCCTCTTATCGTGTGCCGTTCCCAGCCATCGTCTCATAATCTCCGTTTTGCTGTTTTCTGTCACAGTTATCTGCACTCTCCCTCCTTTTCTGTGTCATAATGTTAATGATTAAAGCAAATCTCTTGATTTTTCTGAAGTTGGAGTGTCTAAAAATACACCATCCCACGTGTGCAATTACAACCAAGCATGATATCCTTCCTGAACGGAGTGTTCTTATCAAAACCTCAGCAGAAACACCGCTAATTACAGAACAATTACCAATGTCGCCTTTAATCTGACAGCGATAAGCGCATCTTAAATCGTATATTCTTGTGGATGTTGTTTTTTCACACAAGCGCAACGACTTATTCCACTCAAACATCTGCTAGGCATCGGTAGGTTTAACGCGGCCACATTTTCTGATAGATTACTCGCCTGATTCCTCCAATATGTCAGTGCGTAACCAACACGTGACATTTTAGACATGCATGTATTATAATCGTTTAACAGCATAAGAAGTATTGTGATGAATCGTGGGCCGGAGAAAGAGATGGATATGAATGAGGAAAGCGTTCTCGGAAATGTCCTGCATTTGTTCGCCCTACGAAAACAAAAGAGGAGTACATTTCAAGGACAAGGTTTAGAGATGTCTGCACTATTGATTTGCTAACAAGGCCCCATTCAGCAGCACTTCCGTATTCATCTCCCAGCTCGACAGACAATGGTGCACATTGGACTATTTACAATAAAACCCAGTGTTCTCCTGCTGTGGAGCAAGTCTCGCCTCGAGATACAGTGAGAAATCGAGGAAGAAAGAGTTGGTAAATGAGAAAAAGAAAGGGCAGAAGCTTCATATAATATGACTGACCCATATTTGAATATGTATGTGCTGGGGTGTTTGGTAATGGGGGACTACAAATGTGTGTTTATGCGAATATTTGTGAGAGACTCTCTGGCAACCTCCCTCCCTGGCGCTGCCCCGTAAGGATCTCATTTCCGTCGGCCATAAAACATTAAGTTGTTAAATTTCTTTATGCGCCTTGCTCCCCTCGCACCGAAGGGCTCTGAGCGTGTCTGAAATTGAGTGATTGCCTGCAGCCTTTGGATTGCTTAACCCCTACTGTCACACAAACCTCTGTGGACTTATATTTTTAGGACTTTTTTCCCCTTCCACTCCACCCCCCCACGTTTTTCTCTCTCTTCTTCTCTTTAGTCTCTCCATTTGCCTAATTCTCTTGCCTCAAGTGCCTCTGTCTTTCTTTTTTTATACTTTATTACTTTGTCTCTCTGTCGTTTTGCCTTTCTTTCTCGGTTTTCTTTCCCTACAGTGCAAAAATAATGTTCATAATTAATATATTGTCATTATTTTATAGTTAAAACAAGGAAAATGATGTAAGATATGATGTTTTCAGAAAATATATACTTCCTTATTCTGTTTTCCCATTGGCAATATCAGTCTCTTGTGTTGAACGTATATCCAAACCTCCTTTCTTAATTGATTTGGTGATTTTTTTTTTTGGAAAAAAAAAAAAAAAAAAAAAAAGGTTGTGTAAATTAAATACATATGGTCTAATGGGATTGTTTCCTACCAAGCACCAATGTACAGTATAACTTGTAGACTGCTGTAGACTGCTGTATCAATAAACACCAATGGATATCATCACAGAACAGTTCCTACAACTAAAATATGATGAATTTTCAAAGTTTTCCAAATGACGAGTTTTCAAAGTGATACCACAGAAGAAAAAAAAAAACAAATTTATATATATATTTGGTTCCCCAAAGAAACTTTAAGTGAACAGTCTTGTGTTTCTAAGTGTGAAGAACATTTTAATTTTAAAAATCTTTTTTCTCTTTAAAGAAGCCATTGTGCATTAAAAAGGTTCTATATGCTAAATATTCTTCATGGAACCATTAATGGCAATAAAGAACCTTCATTTTTAAAGAAGAAATCCACTTTCAGAACAAAAAATGTACATATAATGTACTCACCCCTTGTCATCCAAGATGTTCATGTCTTTCTTTCTTCAGTCGTAAAAATGTTTTGTTGAGGAGAACATTTCAGGATTTTTTCCCATATAATGGACTGATATGGTTCCCTGAGTTTGAACTTCCAAAATGCAGTTTAAATGTGGCTTCAAACGATCCAAAATGCAGTCGTAAACGATCCTATCTGAGAAAAAAGGGTCTTATCTAGTGAAACAATTGGTTATTTTCATTTAAAAAGTACAATTTAAACGCTTTTTAATCTCAAACGCTCGTCTTGTCTTGCTTTGCCTGAACTCTGTGTATTCTGACTCATAGGGTATGTTGGAAAACTGCAATCGTATTTTCTCCTTCAACTTCAAAATTGCTTTTAAAATCGTTTCTAAATTCTAATTCTAAATTCATTTAAAATCATCCTACGTTGCTGCAGAAGTACCACCCAGTCTTTGCAAAGTGAACATGCAAAGGAGATCAAATACCCTCAACAAAAAAGGTAAAACAGCGATATAGGACGATTTTGAAGTTGAGGGAGAACATGAGATGGGAGTTTTTCGACATACATCGAACTGGAAAAAAAGCAGTTCAGGCAGAGTAAGACAAAATGAGCGTTTGACATTAAAAATATATAAATTGTATTTTTTTTTAATGAAAATAACCGATCGTTTCGCTAGATAAGACCCTTCGTCCTTGGCTGGGATCGTTTACAGCCGCATTTGGGATTGTTTGAAGCCGCATTTAAACTGCATTTTTGGGGCACCATATCAGTCCGTTATATGGAGAAAAATGCTGAAATGTTTTCCTCAAAAAACAATTTCTTTACGGCTGAAGAGAAAAGGCATGAACATCTTGGATGACAAGGGGGTGAGTACATTATCTGTAAAGTTTTGTTCTGGAAGTGGACTTCTCCTTTAAGAATGTAGAAGGCAGAACACCTGCTAAAACTAAGATGGTCTGATGGCAGTGCTGACACTTAACCTGATTTTTGCCCTGATTTACAGTCTGAAGGAGTTGCCACTAGTGGACAAAAGTCAGATCCAGCCTACAGATTTGAGCTGACTGATTTTACAGAAAATTACATTAAGATGGGCACAGGCTGAAATTGTTTAGCTTCAGACTATGATTCCATCCAGTTGGAGGAAATCGAACATGTTTGATGTTTTAAGCCAATTTTAGAACATATTGTTTTAATTTGTTATAAAAAACAATGGCATGTGTTTCCATGTGATTTTGTTGTGTTCGGAAGGACTTGAAAGTCTGGTAGTGTGTGTGATCCTCAGTCATTTATTGTATAGTACCCCCTTTTTTTTCTACAACCATTTACAAAGTGTATGCCACCTCATATTTTAAAATCTGCTCAGATTTAAAAAGTCATGTAGTGTACATTGTTAGGAGTAAAACATTACAAGTAATGTGAGTTACATACTTTTCAAGTAATCTCAAGTAACTAGTAAAGTAACTATTACTTTTAAATTTACCAGAAAATATCTGAGTTACTTTTTTAAGTAATGCAAGTTACTTTGTTTTCCCGTTTTTTCACTGATACCTCTCCTCTCCCTGTAACACAAAAATAACGTAATACTTAATGAAAATGTAACACAATTAGTTACTTCTTTATTAAATAATGCAATAAACAACTTTCCCCAACACTGGCAGTGTAATCCAGCCTGTCCAGTGGTATATTAAGAACCACTTTGGAATATCCTTTCAATATTGGCCCTCCCAGAAGCTTTGGTATAATGTGAACTTTGGTTCCTTTCTTTCTGACACCCTGAGATTGCAGTGTTGATGCCCCACTCACTCTCACACGCTCTCATTCTCACCTGCTCACAAACACGTCCTTTACAAGTGTGTGGGTGCAAGGGGTGGATGACAGTGACATGTGACCTGCAGCTGGAGGCCAATCTTTCTTCTCTGATGGAGGAACTCATTTCCCTGTGTATGATCATTACAAGGGCCGACAAAATGAAGGGATCACCCTCCACCCCCACTCCCACTTATCTACTGCTTCTACAAACCTGCTGGCTTTGGCTTGAGTAATTCAGCCTTTGCTGCCCACTCACAGAAACACAGAATTGATAATTGCTATAAGATTTGATCTGACATCTGTCACCAAGATTCTGACCATGATTAATGTACGCTTGTGTATTCATTATATTTATATAATAGTTTATTAATGGTGCTTTCTAAGCAAGCGTGGGTGACTTTGACTTACCGTATGAAAAAGAATTATATGTTAGCACATTTTTTAAAAGAATGTACTTAAGTGCAAACTGAATGTAATGTTTTTGGATACTTAATTGCACTAATTGCAGTTAACTGGAAATAAAATTAAGTTTTGTTTGTTTGTTTTTTCATGCTGTACAGACAGGACAGTAGTTGCCACAATTTTTTATTGCAATTTTTTCCCTATCACATATTTTAGTACAATTAAATAGGATTTGTAAGCTTAAAATCTCCTGTGAAAACCATTTTGAAATCAGACATTGCATTACCATGAAAATGGTACAATCCTTTGGTGGGCTAGTGGGTGGTTATTTTATGATAGAAGCAATATTGTGGCAGAAATGTATACATTTTTGATAGGAAAATAAAATCAATCGATCAGTCAAACAATGAATGAATGAATGAATGAGTTTGAGTGTCACTTGGTAGCTGTTTTTGGTATAACACCTAAACAAACTCTCACAGGAACCTTAATATTTGTGATATCAACTTCAAATTTGGACCATAACTTATTTAGACAGATGTCTTTGATTTGTAGCTTTAGATTTCAAAATATTTAGTAAAATATTTAACATAAAATAAAATCTTTTTAGTATAGTGCATTTTTCTTTACAATAAACCAAAGCTTCTAAAACTTTTTATACTTTCATTTTTTCAATTGCTTTTTCTTCAGCAAAAATCTGCTGATTGTCTTTTTGTTTTTGTTTTTTGTTTTTGTTTCTTAAAGAGAGACAAGCCTTAGGTTTGTAAAGCGTTCATGAATTAAAACAATTCAGATAAGTTAAATTTTAAATGTTAACTCTACAGTTAAAGGTTGAATCAGTTGCTTTAGATATGCTTTAGCATGTTATTTAAAGATTATTGAAACAGTTTTTTAATACTTTTTAGATTTGAAGTACACCAGGGTTGTCAGGTTTTCACAACAAAACCTGCCCAATTGCTACGCAAAACTAGCCCAAAACTAGACCAATTGCACTGCAAAAATCGCGTTCTATCACGTTTTATTTTGTTGGAGCTCCCCTGGTACAGTTTGCATTCCAGGGGCAAAATACAACGTTATTGAGATGGCCTCAACCAGCGGACATGAAAAGTAACCTGCGGTGTTAAAGTAGCCCAATTCTGTGGAATAAACACGGACTTGGCAACACTGAAGTACACTACAAGCGCACATTCAGTACAATTAAGCACACTGCTTTTTTACAGGGCTGATAAGTAACTGCTTAGCAGAGCATCCTAGCAATGTCCTAGCGACTGCCCACAAGACCCTGGTTTCATGACAGTGAGTTTTGCATTGCTCACAGTTTCTTAAAACAAAACAAAAAAAAATCCTAATAGATTTCACCACATGTCCTGTTGTAAGTCCTCCAGTGACCACTTTATTCATATCAACGTATTGGACCTGAAGGATACTGTA
This sequence comes from Labeo rohita, assembly GCF_022985175.1. NCBI lineage: Eukaryota > Metazoa > Chordata > Actinopteri > Cypriniformes > Cyprinidae > Labeo > Labeo rohita. Next base: position 4,384,391 of record NC_066875.1, read on the forward strand.
ACCCCGCTGAACTCAAAACAGAACGATGTGCCTTCTGTTTGTGTGTGTTGACCTTACAATACAGCTGAGTGAGTTTACAGGCTGGGATGTGCTGGCGTGTCGTGTGTCTCAATCTTTCGTGAGATCAGAGGTGCAGTCATAGCATCTCTGGGAATATGCAATTTTGTGAGTATGAAGTGGGAAAGGGCCTGCTGGTGATGCGATGAGGGGACATCCCGCTGTTCACGCGTACACGCTCACGTTCGGGAGTCTCCTGCTGCCGTGTGCTGATGAAAAAGTAATGTAGTGTGTCTGAAAGTTTCTTGTCTTCTTTTACCCAGCACCCCGTTCTCCCCGAGGAAATAGATCTCGGAGAAAACGGAGAAAGAAAGAGAGAGGGAAAATGTGTGTGAAAGGGGAAAAGAGAGATTTCGTCTGGTAGGACAATGTAACTTTTGATGCACTCAAGTCGTGTTGGAAATATCGTATTTGCGAGTTGAATGCACATGAACGTAACAATTTAGTTGTGATTGCGAGAGGAAAACTTGGGATTTTCTTTAAGCCCAGAGTGTCTGTCTTCATGCTAGTGAGAAAACATGTCGGACACAATTGATGCAGCATTTGTATTAATGGTACATTTGTTAAAATGAAAGAAATTCTTCTTATTATTTGTAATTTACTATAAAACTGTAAGTTGGATATACAAAATGCTGAAGTATTATTTCAATTTATAGCACTTTAACATTAACTAAAATTAAGAATTTCTTTTTAGAATTTTTTTAAATTATTTCATGCTGACTAATGTTAACAAATGGAACTTTATTGTTAATAATATTACTGTTCATGATTTATTTGTGCAATATATATTGCAATGCAATTCTGTGCTGTTTTCTATGGAAGCCTGTTTCTGCCACTGATTTAAAAAAAAAAAATAAATAAATAAATAAATATATATATATATATACAATTGTGACTTTTTTTTCCAGAAATGCGTGATTGAAACTCGCAATTCTGACTTTTTTCTCAAAATTGTGAGATATAAACTTGCAATTCTGAGAAACTAAGTCAGAATTGTGAGATATAAAGTTAGAATTGTGAGTTATGAAGTCAGAATATCAAATTATGCAACTCGTAATTTGTACTTTTTTGCATGATTTAGACTCACAATTGCAAGAAATAAAGTCAGAACTGCAAAAAAAAAAACCTTGCAATTGTGACTTTTGTTCTTTTGTTCCATTTTTGAGAAATAAACACAATTGTGAATTATAAACTGATTTTGAGTGTTCTTAGAATTTGAATTTCTCAGTTCTGACTTAACTCACAATTGCGTATTATAAAGAATAGCGAGATATACTAAAATAAGTCACAATTGCGAGATATAAACTGAAAAACTTGTTGAAATTTATTTTGCCATCTTGCTCCGACCAAAGTTATCTGAACCCACCTGACATCGTAACTTGTATAAACAAACTTCAACCAAACCACATTTCACACACATACACACAAAAGTCTAAAGATGACATCAGAAATTAAAAGCACCAATGTCTTGCTGAAGCAGATTTTTGCTGTAGCCCCATCCTAAAATAATCTCTTAAACATTACTCATAAGTCCTATTCATTTTTCCTCAGTTTTCCCTGCAGTAGATCAGGTCAATTTCAGAGACATACCTTCTGAGTTTAATCCTGTCTGTGTGAACAGGTCTGTGTTTTTCTTATACAATCTTAGGTAAAATTACAGTGCAAAGTACAGGGCTGACTCAGGACTCCTCTGAGAAATCTAATCCAGTCCCGTTAGGAATGTCTGTGATTGTGGTATTACTTTTTCACAGCGCTTCTTAGTTTATCTTGACCTTTGTTGAATAGCAAAACGAAAACTATATTTGTTGTTTTGCTACCTGGTACACCTTTATTATAAGTTTAGACCTACCTTGCAACTTTTGAGCTTTCCTGTCCATCAAACAATAGAGAAAGTCATGAGTTCAGTTCCCGGGGAGGGCATGATAAAATGTAAAAGTGTACCTTGAATGCAATGCGTTGGGTAAAAGCATCTGTCAAATGCATGAATGTACATATAATATACCATTTATTGGATGAAGTACTGCTGGAATCCAATGCAAAATGAAATTAAAACGATAAAGAGAGTCTGAATTTGGAAACGACACAGTTGCTGCAATAGTAGCGTTGGGTACAATTTTATTAAGAGTTTATCTGTGCACTATATATAGTGTACAATAAGTTTCCATTTGTTAACATTAGATGACAAATTTACAATGAAACATAATTTGAAACCATGATTTAATCTTAGTTAATCTGCATGTACTAATATGACTACGTTATGTTTGGAGACAAATTCTAACTATTGACTATGATTTTTGGCTCAGTAAACTCACAATTTGCTGCTTATTAATAGTTGGAGGGGTTGTTAAGTTTAGGTATGGGGTAGGGTAAAGGGGATGTAAAATATGGTCATGCAGAATAAGGCATAAATATATGCGTTATAAATACTAAAAACAGCCAATATGACAGTAATATGCATGCCAATAAACAACTATAGTTAATAGTGAGAATTAGCCTTTAAACTAAAGTGCTACCACTAATACATTATAAAAATATTAAAGTACTATCTGGTAACATTATTTAATGAGCTGACATGATCTAACAGTGACCAGTTGCCTTTTTATTAATTTCCTTTATTAAAAGAGAAGTCCACTTCCAGAACAACAATTTACAGATAATTTACTCACCCACTTGTCATCCAAGATGTTCATGTCTTTCTGTCTTCAGTCATAAAGAAATGATGTTTTTTGAGGAAAACATTTGAGGATTTTTCTTCATATAATGGACCCCGATTTTGAACTTCCAAAATGTAGTTTAAATGCAGCTTCAAAGGGCTCTAAACGATCCCAGCCGAGGAAGAAGGGTCTTATCTAACGAAATGATCAGTTATTTTTTTCGAAAAATAAAATTTGTATACTTTTTAAGCACAAAATCTTATGTAGCACAGGCTCTGAGATGCACGTTCTTGAATGATTCGGTCATTTTGAACGAATCTTTAATGTGACTCGGGAAGAACGAGTCTTCTTGGGGAGTGATTCATTCAGTCACGTGTGCGCAACATCCTATTAGGTTCTGTACGGGAATTAGTTCACCTGTTTCGAGTCTTCGGGTTTTTCGAGTCGTTCGTTCATCGACGTTTATGGGACTGTCACGTGGTGAACGAACGACTCAAACCCAAAAACTTGTCAGATAAGAGGTGAGGTGAGCTAATCATAGACTAAAGACCCATGTAAACAATGAATTAATCTTTTCTGTTCCTTATCGCATTATTGTTTTGTCTTGTTTGCAGTGTGATCAACGTTTGTGTAAGCAGTAGATGTGTTAGGGAAGTAACACGTAACATTTTAATTATATTTTGCTAAAATGAATGAAATGACTCGAAAAAAGATTCGTTCATTTTGCTGCACGAGACTCAAAGGTCCGAGTCGGTAAAATGATCCGAACTTCCCATCACTACTACGAATCACGCCTAAGTTCATCGCCTGTGTACTCCGGCTCAAAAAGGTAGAGAATGGCGAAAAACTCCATCTTTGAATCGTCTGACATCATTGTAGCTTTTTGTTTGTAAACAGCGTTTGACTTACATGCACTTTGTTAGTCTTTGTGCGTTCGCTTTGTAAACACTGGGTCTGTAGTTCCGCGTGACCTTTCAACGTGATTCAATAGTATGTAGCGTCGTGAACGCGCATCTCAGAGCCTGTGCTACACAAGCTTTTGTGCTTAAAAAGTATACAAATATTTATTTTTCGAAAAAAGTGACAGATCGTTTCGCTAGATAAGACCCTTCTTCCTCGGCTGGAATCATGTAGAGCCTTTTGAAGCTGCATTTAAACTACATTTTGGAAGTTCAAAATCGGGGGCACAATTGAAGTCCATTATATGAAGAAAAATCCTGAAATGTTTTCCTCAAAAACCATCATTTTTTCACGACTGAAGACAGAAAGACATGAACATCTTGGATGACAAGGGGGTGAGTAAATTATTTGTAAATTGTTGTTCTGGAAGTGGACTTCTCCTTTAAGATTAATAAACACCATGACAAATTAATTGCTCATACTACATTTTAACTAATGCATTAACTAATGGGACCTTATTGTAAATTGTTACCAAAAAAAAAAAAATCATGTTTTATTCATATGTTTTTGTGATGGATGCATAACACATACATACAGACAGATTCTCCCACTTTAGCAATAACTTAAGAAATCCCAATCCCGTCTGAATCAATATACGAAGTCACAGACATCCTCTGTTAATAAATGTAACTCAGATGCCGTTCGGAAAACTAATCTGGTCGGAATAACACTACAGAGATGAATTTTACCATTCTTTGCTTTGATAACACATTAATCTTTCTCCGCATGCAGACAAAAACGATTGCGGTTAGGGACTTGTTTAGTTTATTTCTGGTTTGAAACCGAAACAATTGTCCTTGCCTGTCTGCTGACATGGCAAGTTTCCAAAAGAACAAAGCAACCTTATTACAGAAGGTATAGAATAGACTTTGTAGCTAAACTCCAATATGGCAATGCCATTTGAAGTTTAAAGTATCAACATTTGTGTCACTGACTTGCATTTCATCGGTCAAAGATCTGCTTTTGTGCCAAATTTAGTGTCTGCAGTGAACTCACTGCATTTATTTTTGTGGTTAGAGATGTTTAGAAACTGTTTTCATGCTCTATTTTCATATTCAAATAAGCCATTAGCTGTGATGTCTGGCCTCGTCAAGAAGCTTAGCAATTTACCAAGTACACACTGAAGAGCAAATCATGTAGTGAATTTTCATTACACAGGCCTACATTGCATTTGCCGGCTGTTCGTGGTCTGCAAACACCAACGGCACAGAACAACTAATGCATATTAGCATAAAATGCGCTTACCAGCGACGTAACTTCTATTGACACAATTAACTAACACATAAAATCCCCATATTAATTAGAAAAGCCAAATGTAAAAGGACAAAAATGTGTTGGGTGGCTGAAAGAAACCAATTATTTGTCATCATTTCTTTTCATTACCATCTCTTCCCAGTTTCGAAAGTGATTTTATTCAGCATTTCAGCATCAACCAAACCTGCGTTCATTAAATCATCCTTTTCGTGTCAAGGGTGTAAATACGTTCCTCAAACGTCCTTCCATTGAGTGACTCATTATTTATTACACAGAGTGGGATGGAGCCATATGGCACCATCAAACATAATCACACAGAAATTATTGCTTTGTTTATTGACAGAAAATGAGAATTTAGTGGATGATTGCTGCCTAGATAGAGTCTGGAACAATGCATTTACTAATGTAATGACTGGTGCTCGTTTTATGTGTGAATAATTCCTATCATACCTCAAGAATTGCACATGTAATTTACTTCCATTGAAGGAATTTGAGCACAATTTGTCAAGTTAAAAGGATTAATATAGTGTATCACTTCCATAGTTTATTTCGTCATCATTATTATTTCTATTTCATTTCATTTTGTACTCAGGTGTATTATTCCTTTCTAAGATTGTATTTTAATGAAAGTACTGTCAGAGTGAATTGCTTAATAAGACCAATTGATTTTGCCTCTAAATATTGTTTCCGTTCAACAAAAGTTTCAAAAGGAATAATAAAATAAAATAAAATGAACTAAACGAAACTAAAATAAACTAAACTAAACTAAACTAAACTAAACTAAACTAAAATAAAATAAAATAAAATAAACATGCTGTGCTGCAGTATAACTCTATTTGAGTGCATATTTATTTTTAAGAAGTAAATATGACTCACTACTTCTGCTCTCTCCTTAGTTTTTCTCACATACTTCTAAAGTTTAGTTTAAAGTTCATGTTCACCGTCTCTGTGTTTGCAGCCTTTCTAGTTCTTCCACCTCTCTTTCTTTTTGTCTTAGTAAGAAATAAGGGTGTGTTTTTGTTATTTGATTGCCATTTACAAAGTTTATGTAAATGGCAATCGATTTAATTTATTTATTTTTTGTTTTTGTTATTTCAGTGATTGTAGCCTATATGTAATAAGATAATCTCTGGAATACTCAATTCTGATTGGTCAGTTTCTATCTCTGTGGATTCTACAAGTGAGATAATATTCAAAATAATATTTAACGTTCTGTATTTATATTCATTTGTTCATTCATTCGCTCATTCATTCGTTCGTTTGTTTGTTTGTTTAAGTTGTTTAATAAGTAATAATGTGTACAGTCATTGAGTCATTGCAAAGTAATAATATAGATACTATTTGGATGCACACAACAAAACAACATTGAAATGCTGGTATCATTATTGTTTTACATAAATGTCAAAGATTTTTGAGGTTAATATGCATTATTTTTTTCCAGAGCTTTCCAGATTTTGAGGTTTAGTTGAATGTATTTATTTAGATAGAAAGAAAAGAAAGAAAAGAAAAGAAAAGAAAAGAAAATACATTTTTATGCACAACAAAACAATTCTGAAATATTGATATGGTTGTCCATGATATCAATCTCATGAAATACATCACTAATGCTTAATACATAAATGTTACGAAAAAGTCATATATGTTTTAATTCAGTACGCATGATCTTGCACAGAGTTTTCCAACTTTGTAAGTTTGATTATTTATTCATTCATTGTATGCAATATTTAAAGAAAGATCTATCTATCTATCTATCTATCTATCTATCTATCTATCTATCTATCTATCTATCTATCTATCTATCCATCTATCTATCTATCTATACTTTTACATAAACATAACATAAACAAACAAACAAAAGTACTCCAATATGTTCAAAAGGTTAATATGCGTGTTCTTTTCCTGAACTTAAATAAATCATTTTGTAGGTTTAATATTAATGAATATTACATATTTATCTAATATAATGTGACATTTCATTTTTAAAATAAATAATAGCTTTTGTTTTGCATGAAACCTCCCTCCAGCTTTCCTTGACCAGCATGTCTGCCACAGAAAAAAGTAGGACACTTCTCACCCTGATATCAATCCATTACCAAAAAGACCAATTCGTTTTTATTTGCCGAGCACGCTGACAATAAGCCATTAGGATGAAAGGTGAGAAAATGTTTCTGGCTCCACTCACTGCTGTAAAAGTTCGTTCCACCAGGCCAGTTGTTTGTCTATCTATACCAAATTTATTTCAATTAGAGACACGTCCCGCCTTTTTTTCCCTCTAATCGATCGCAGCGCTTGGCAGCGGGGCACTATACGCTATACGAGTCCTCTGCCACGCTGTGAAATATTCACTCCTTTTTCCGTGTTTATGGTTGGGTCCACTTTGGCACTGTCAACAGTTAATAAAGACACGGCTAAATAATTAGCAAACTAACAAGGGTTTAATCTTATACAGATTAAAGCCAGGCCCGGCCTGGTCGTTCGATTGAGATGTTTCTAACCTCTTTATCTCCATTAGTTAAGAATCCGCGTGTTTCTTTTAATATCGCCAATGGCCATTGATTTCCCCCTCCCTCTCGATGCGTGCTCTTCTTTTTTTTGACACGAGTGATATTATATGAGCCTGCGTGGAGGCTGCTATCGACTCCTCGTCCATCGATATTATAAATGCCTTAACACTGGCAGTTAAGCTCATATGTCATTTATTGGATTTGCAAAATAACGAATTCATCAGCTAGCCGAGCGTCCGCTCCGACCGTGTTAAATTAGCACCATTACACACTTATTTATGCCAACCGAGCACCTTTTTAGGTGTCTGCATTTGGACGTCACTTCTGACATGTGGCCCCAAGGGAAAGACACAATATCTGATTTGTAGACTTGGAAGAAAGTAATACAGGCCTACAGACTTGCTTTGGGAGACAAGCTCCGTTTGGAATTAAATCACTTCCTAGTTCTGTTGTTGTTGTTGTTGTGTTATTGTTTTTTTTTTTTCTTATCTCGGCTGCTGACAGTCAGTTTGCTGCTGACAGTACAGCAGATTCGGGTTAATGGAGACCAGCCCTCAGGCCCCAGTGAACGCTGGGTATTTCACGGCTGTGCTTGCTTTAGACAGAAACAATCTCGTGCTGCGACCTCATCACTGCCCAACTTAACTGATGTGCTAGTTCTGATTCGGAGCCTAAATTTATGGCTACATTATCGCATGCATCGTAATTATGTTCATCTTCACGTGACACTCATGAGCTGCTTTTGCACGTAATTAACCTATTTAACATATTAATTCTACCGATTAAATGCACGTCAATCATCAATGGCAAAGACATGTTCTCTGAGCTGCTTCCCGCTGCACAGCAAAAAACATTTTCTCACTGAGTAATTTTGTCTTGTTTTCCAGTATGAATGTCTAAACATTCTTAAAACAGCATACAGTTGCTTGAGAATAAAGCTGACACAAGATATTCTGTTTTCCTGAAAAATAAAGCACAATTTTGTGGCTTCATGCGTGAAAAAGTAAACATTTTCTGACAATTTACTCATCCTCAGGCCATCCAAGATGTAGATTCAGATAAATGCAGCATCACATCACTTACTCACCAATGGATCCTCTGCAGTGAATGGGTGCCGTCAGAATGAGAGTCCAAACAGCTGATAAAAACACAACAATCCACAAGTAATCCACACCACTCCAGTCCATCAATTAACATCTTGAGAAGTGAAAAGCTGAATGTTTGTAGTAAGAAATCCATTGTTAAGACATTTTAACTTTAAACCATTGCTTCCTGCTAAAATAAAAGTCCTCATAATATTGCTTTCTACAGTGAAGAAGTTGTCTAGTCTGAATCAGTAGGGAAATATGCAAAAATCAAACACTGTTTAGAAGAGAAAACAATCTAAAGCAGTTCTAGAGAAATATTTTGGTGGACACTGATGTGAAAGGACAACAGAGGATGGACTTTTTCACTGAAGGAGGCATTATTATTCATTATGGACTAATATTTTGTCCAGAAGCAATGGTACAAAGTTAAAACACATTAATGGTGAATTTGTTTATTGCAAACATTCAGCTTTTGGCTTATCAAGGTGTTAACTGATGGACTGGAGTGGTGTGGATTACTTGTGGATTCTTGTGATGTTTTTATCAGCTGTTTGGACTCTCATTCTGACGGCACCCATTCACTGCAGTGCATCCACTGGTGAACAAATCATGTGATCCTTAATTTATCCAAATCTGATGAAGAAACAAACTCATCTACATCTTGGATGGTCTGAGGGTGAATACATTTTTAGCAAATCTTCATTTTTGGGGTGAACTATTCCTTAAACAAACAAACAAACAAACATAAATAAATAAATAAATAAATACAACCAACAACAACTGCATTAATATCTGTCTAATTATTATTATTATTATTATATATAAAAAAAAAAAAAATTGCAGGTTGTTTATTTTTCACAATGTTTCTTGGAGCCACTTCCTCATGACAACCATTGCATCTCACAAAGTCGTTTCTTTTTCACCTTACCTCTGGCTAAGACAGCTCTGATTCACAGGTTCACCACAACCCTTGACATTCACACGGCCGGCTGGAGGCGGTCCACACCTTCACTCTGTCCATCCATCACTCCTCTGGGGCTTGAGATGGAGGGATTTTTCACTTCGTGCTCACCCCCCCCAGCAATTGTCTTCTATTTAAAGGTGGTGGGGAATCAAAGCACTTTATATATCAAAGCACATCAAGTCTTGCTCACTGTCCTCTTTCTTCACCTCCTTGTTCTAAAAGTGGAATCTGGGAAAGCCCCTGAAGAAAATCCTCTGCTCGTGAGAAACAGTACTGGAAAATATGGGCAGGGATCACGTAATAGCATGTGTACCATGTGTGCCGACTGTCAAGGATGAAGCTAATAAATAACGCATAGAGCAGACGTGCCCTGATGGGCTGGGAAAAGTGCTCCATACCAGCACAGATGTCTGTGGAAGACGCATCATTTGGAAAACATTGGATGCTATTCTAGGAGTCATATTTGTGTGCAAACATCAATAAAAAATATCAGTCAAAAACAAGATGAAAATACATACATTGAGTAGATGTTTTGACAACATCAGGACTGAGATCCACTTGGTTCATTTGCATAGCTTTGCAAGCAACAAAGACATGTTCGTTTTATCTTTTTACTGTAGCATTGGTGATTTGAGCTTGACCTGCTTGTTTTAAGATGTTCATAAAGATTTCATAGTATCCTGTTTTATCCATATAATACATAGTTAATAGAATGTATAGTATTTGGACAGCATTTTTTTTCTCTCTAAACCTGTGGCCGATTCTACCCTTGTGGAAGAAAGAAGGACTTACTTATTGTGGAAATAATATGATTTAAATGAATATACTGAAGTACAGTCTGAATGTAATGTTTTCAGACACTTAAATTCATGCTATTCATAATTCAGTGAAAATGCATTATATGTAAGATGCATTAATGCATATTAAATGCATTCAACTTTTGTTTATTTGTTTAAAAATGATGATTAATTTATTAATTAATTTATTCATTTAAAAAACAACAACATTGCTGTTTATTTGTTTGCATACTGCTGGTTGTTATTTATTTATTTATTTATTTATTTATTTATTTATTTATTTATTTATGTGTTTGTTTGTTTGTTTGTTTGTGTAAATACATCATTGCTGTTTACCTATTTAAATACATATTTCCATAAAAATTTTAAAAAGCATAATTGTTTTTAATTTTTTTTTTAAATTATTATTTTATTTTATTTTATTTTAGTTTAGTTTAGTTTAGTTTATTAAAATAAAATGTGACAGTATTATTAACTATATGTGTTTACTATATGTTTAGGTTTAGGTTGAGGGTTTGGTTTAGGGTTAGTTGCATATAATTATGCATAACTTGTTACTACCATAGTAAGTACATTTAACCTGTAACAAGGACACTGTAAAATAAAGTGTTGTGAAAAATCACATTGGGGCCAATTGGTTAAGTGCAAAGAGTGGGGTGCAATTGTAAATGTGGTGTACAAACACTTTTTGAGGCCAAGCTATATTAACTAGGACACTTCAGAATCAGCTTCTTTGTTGTTCATGGTTTTGGCCGGGTTTCCTCAGCTTGAGATGAGTTTATCACACATTTCAGTTTGTGAACTCCGGCAGTATTCAGTTTCAGTGCCGTTCCGGTGGTGTTTGTGTTTTACCGTCTGAGGTGAAGACAGTATTGATGACACTTCTCGTTTCTAATTGCCACCTGCCTTCCTGTGGCACCACAGACGTTGTTTGAGTGCGCCAGGTCCTGGCAAAACCAGTGACCGCCGCTCAGACGGCTTTATAAATCACCCACCCATCATACACTGCTGTCGCGTCTCTCGCCAGGTTTCACTGTTGTAATGGTTGGACGACAGCTTCTCTAACAGTCAAGTGCTTTTTGTTTGCCGTCTAGTTAGAGCAATCAACATGACACAAGCATTAGTCTGTGGCCCTGTTGTGTGTGAAAGTGTACATATCAGCAGCACGTTCTGCTCTGTCTTCTGCTGGTGAGCTGCAAGCTGTAATTTGACAGTAATTAAAAGGCTGTCGAGCCTCACGGCGAGATGTACATCCCAAACCGCACATAAAGGCTCAGCCTGACCAAAAAGCTCTGTATGTTTTGACTGGGTTCAGCTTGACACGTCTGATTAAATACATGTGAGGTTGTGGGGCCAGTGTTGAGTTCATTCATTCATTCATTCATTCATTCATTCATTCAATTTTGCAGTATGTTTGGTTATTTAAATCTGTGTTTAAATAATCTATTTATCTCTTTATCTCTCTTTATCTCGCTCTTTATCTATTCACAATTTATTTATTTATTTATTATTTATTTATCATTGCTATTTTTGTGGTTTACTTATTTAAATCTAGCATTGTTGCTTATCTTTATCTTTATCTTATCTCTATTTGAATGCATGTTGTTTATTTTAATCTAGTATAGCTGTTTGTTTATTTTAAAGCAGCGTTGTGTTTGTTTGTTCAAAAACATACCTGCTGTTTGTTTATTATTTGTTTATTTATTTAAATGCAGCATTGATATTTACATATTTAAATTGATTTTTATTTAAATCTAATATAGCTAATTCTAATTTCTTTCTTTCTTTCATTAGCATTGCTATTTATTTATTTAAAAGCATAATTACTATATATATATATATATATATATATATATTTAAATATAGCATTGCTGTTTATTTGTTTAAAATGATTTATTTATTTATGTAAAAGCAACATTGCTGTTACTGCTGTTATTTATTTATTTATTTAAATGTAGAATTGCTATTAACCTATTTAAATACTTTTTTATTTAAATCTAGTATAACTGTTTGTTTGTTTAAAGGCAGAATTGCTATTATTTATTTATTGGCATAATTGCTAAATGCCTGTTTACTTATTTTAGCATTGTTTGTTGAAATATAGCATTGCTGTTTATCTGTTTAAAAATGTTTAATTTGTTTATTTATTTAAAAGCAGCATTACTGTTTGTTTGTTTTCATACTGATGGTTGTTTATTTGTTTATTTATTTGAATGCAGCTTTGCTGTTTACCTATTTAAATACATTGTATTTATTTTAATTAGTTTAGGTGTTTGTTTGTCTGTTTAAGCATTGCATTGCTATTTATTTATTTATTCATTCATTCATTTATTTATTTATTTTTAAAAAAGCATAATTGCTAATTACTCATTATTTATTTATTTATTTATTTAAAAAACGTAATTTCTAATTACCTGTTTACTTATTTTAACATTGTTCATTTATTTATTTACTATTTTTGACAATTCATCTAGTCGGATAAAGACCTGCATCATTTTTACATAGTAAAATCAGTCACAACTTCCATTTTGGTCAGTTGTTTTTAAATTCCATGTTTAGTAGTAGTCCATCTTTTAGGAACAAAATAACAGACACCTGATTTATAATAAATTAAATCAAAGAGTAGTCATTACGCCACATTATATAAAGTGACATCTGTTTCCCCCTATTTGAAAAGAACCATGTGTGAGCATATGCATGTTCTCCAACATTTCCCCATATTTCACCGTCATCCTCTGCATTTGTAAGTACTACATACCCTTGCTCAAGTACCTGATGTCTCCTGATTGGATCAAGCAGTCTGAAGGCCTTCGCTTTTAAGATATTGAAAAAATCATCTGTGATGGGGTGGCTTTAGGCAGGAGGGCATTGCTATTCAGCTCACACGGCCGCTATTGAACTCTCCCGGTATTATACTGTAAACAAAGATTAATGTGCTTTTAACCTACAACAAACAGAAACAATATTTTACTGTAAAGCCGCCCGGTGGCCTCTCGGATCGCCGCAATCCCTCGGAAGAGAGGAAGGGAAGATGTTTTTCCAAGAGTTTCGAGGACATCCACGACAGAATGTGATTTCTATAAAAGTGCTTTTATCGTGACGATGATGGAATCCAGAGATTAGAGACGCTTCTACAGCTCCCCCTCCCTCTCGCTGTTCAGCCGCCGTCACTGAAAACGCCTATCTAGAGTAAATTTATAACTGCCACTTCAACTGACAATCACGCTATCACTGAATGCTCACCGTCCATCACTTCGGCCTTGTGAGAAGAGTCGGCTCTAGAGCAAAGCTAACTGGACCTAATCGATGTGATGTTGGGAGGCTCAGTGCTAGATTCTCTCTCTCTCTCCGTCTGTCTGTTGCATGTATTGGCTGTTTCATGTCAAGGCCTCTTTCACTTTCATCGTTTTATTGGACACTCTTCATGATAATCTGAACTCTCTCGCATCTTTGTATCGAAACTGGAGTCCAAGACCACTAGCGAAAATGCTATGTTTTGCATTGACTTTATCATTATTTTCTGCTTTTTTCTATTTCAAAATATATTTTCAGCACAACAGTTTGTGTGAAAATTAACATGAATTTTATAATGTTTTAGTATTTGGTTGGTAACTCATTTGCTTTATTGACCGCAACACTCAAACTGTATGAACTGCACTAATTTACTTTGTTGTTGTTGTTGTTGTTGTTATTTTATTTATTGTAATTTTTTTTTTACTAATACTACAGTAAAAACTAAAAATCTAAATGTAATATAATTTAAAAATGTAATTAAATAAATAAATAAATAAATAAATAACTTTAATTGATTAACATGTCCTAAAAAATGGTAACTTGCCTTAATTACACTGTAAAATGTTGTCAAATGTATGGTGTTTGCAAATAAAAAGAGCAAATTACCATATCATTTTTAGTATTTTCAGAAGTCCCACATCATGGATTATTTCATATTATATATATATATATATATATATATATATTTTTTATTTTTATTTTTTTTCTCATTTTGTGTCTGTAAAAGGTAAAAAGCCTGAGAAAGCCTAGACTGATATATAATATAGTGAAATAGTTGTACACTGCAGAAAATGCTCTTCTTAGATTTTTTTTGTCTTTTTCCAGCCAAAATATCTAAAAATTCTAAAATCAAGAAGGATTTTCTAGACAAGCAAAAATTGTCTTGTTTTCAGAAAAAACAAGTCAAAATTAAGTGAGTTTTTGCTTGAAACAAGCTAAATAATCTGCCAGTGGGGTAAGCAAAATAACATTGTTTTCCGCTTGAAATAAGATTATTTTTCTTACCCCATTGGCAGATTATTTTGCTTGTTTTAAGCAAAAACTCACTTAAATTTGATGTCTTTTTTCTGAAAACAAGACAATAAGTTTTGCTTGTCTAGAAAATCCTTCTTGATGTAAGAATTTTTAGATATTTTGGCTGGAAACAAGACAAAAAATCTAAGTAAGAAAAGCATTTTTTGCAGTGTAAAGCATACATGCACCAATATGTCAACATATTACAAACAAAGATGTCACTGTATTTATTTATTTATTTATTACAGTGAATTTCTCCCTATTAATTGAACAGGATATTTACACAGGATTATTTTATTTTATTTTATAGAAATTAAGCAATTGTTAATAGTGTAATAAATATACAAAACATTTAGTGTAGTTTGTTATTGAAAGTTTTTAAAATTTTATTTAAATCTTTACTTTTATTGAATCTTGGGAAATGTTTGCTACCTATTGCACCTACTTCTGTAATGTGACATATTACTCAGTCTATGACAGGTGGTTAGAGAAAAAGAAGTGGGCTTGGTGACAGTAGCCCAAACAAAGCCATTTTAGAGGCTTTTAGAGCAAGTTATTACTCTTTTTATGACATATTATAAAGGCAAATGTTCCTTCTTTAGTAGAAATTTGAATTGTTCACAGTAAGACCAGGAGTGTGCATTATGCAAGCAAACGCTGACTACATTTAGACTTCATTTGGTCTCATAAGTGATGTATAGCAGAATCTGAGATATTAAGGTCTTCTTTGTGTTTCCTGCAGGCATGACTGAATAAAGTAGGCCAGTAAATTAGCCCTGAGAGCACATAATAATTCAGGATCTGTGTTTTCACGTCTATCAGACAGGGAGTCTGTGCTCGCGTTTGTTCCGACGCTCTGACAGACACAAGCTGGGGACGCTTGTCAGTGCTGGCCACTTTTCCGTCAGACAGCAGACATGACAGCTGTGTTTATGGGAACGGGGATGTCCCAGAACCAGACAGTCGGATTTAGAGGTAGAAGAGTGGAAACTGACACAAACACATACACCACCGTTACAGAGAAGACAGCACAAACACGGATGCTCTATGTGATAAACAGGGCTTAAGACAGCACTGATCGCTACGCTAAGGTTCTCCTTAGTTCACACTGCATGTCTCTTTAAATGCTAATGAGCTGCTGCTCCCCACCCCCTTTTCCAAAACAAGACTGTGCCTTTATAACTCATAACTCAGATACTTTGCCAAAAAACATCTGTTTAGTTTTGATTATCATGTCTGTCGTATTGAAATCCTGTGTTTTAAAGCCACATCAGTTTGAACTTCTGATATAGGGATTTCTAAACGAACACATCCGAAGCACACACACAGAAAGTGGCTGTCAAACCGCATGCAAGTACTAAACTCTTTCGTGTCTTATTGCGCTTAAACTGTCTGTGAATGGCTTGTTCTGAGACTCTTCTTATGATTTATGGGGATTTTAAAAAGGAGCAGGTGGATTTTTATCATTATAGGGTGGTTGTGTACACACACTGCCAACACACAAGTTATTAATATGATATGCACTCCTAAAAATAAAGCTTACAAAAGGGTGCTTTCATAGCAATGCCATTTTTCTTAGTGTAAAGAACACTTTAATAATCTAAAGCAGTGGCTCTCAACTCCAGTCCTCGGGCCACTGCTTTGCACATTTTGTATGTTTCTGAATCTGACACACTCAGTTCAGTTCATGGATCTTTCTCCTAATGAGCTGATGATCTGAATCAGGTGCGTTAAAAGAGGAAGGCATACAAAATGTGCAGAGCAGTGGGCCTCGAGGACTGGAGTTGAGAACTACTGATCTAAAGAACCTTTTTCCACTATAAAGAACCTAGACATTCTCACTCCCAGCTTGGTCAGGAGCCCTTGGCGTCACTTTTTGACACTCAGGGTACCCCTTTAGCGTCATCTTTGGACATTCAGGATCCACCATTGCGTCTTATGCGTTGCATTTAATGGTTTGCATGCATTTGCAAAAATCATTTTATTTAAATCTATACTTTCAATGATATTTTGGAGCACCTAAACCCACCTCTACCCTAAACCTACCCACTTCTGAACAATATAAAACACGCAACAGGCAAATAAAAGTACAGTGAAAGGTATTTATTGCAAAAAGTGACCATAAAAAGCAGTATAAAAGTATTACAAACAAGTCACGTTGCATTCCAATTCCTCCGATATCTTTATGCAAAGAACAGAGTAAATCATAAGGTTTTAATAGCTGTAAATGATCTCGGATACTACCGAACTTTAGCATGATGCAATTGGGCACGAGAAACACAAAAGGCAATGGCATTTTACAACCAAAGCTGAAGTTACGCTTCTTCTGACGGCAGTTTTTTAAAAGGTTCCATGGATGTTAAAGGTTCTATTGCATCGCTATGAAAACTTCCCGTTGGAGTCTTTATTTTTAAGCATGTGGAACATTTCCATTGCACAAAAGATTATTTATAGTGGGAAAAATGTTCTTCAAATTAGTGTATATAAAATGCTCACACTCACACTAAGAAAAAATTGTATGAAGTAGACACTAAAAGGTTATTTGCGGAACCAAAAATAGTTCTTTCATAGCATCATTGTGCAATCTTGCATTTTGCAATCTATATTTTTAAGATATGAAAGGTTCTTTGTTGTGTGTGTTTTTTTTTTTTTTTAATTATTGAAATATTCTTTACACTAACAAACCATTTTTTAGAACACTTTAAAGGCACAGTATGCAAGTTTTTGCCACTAGAGGGCGCATATTTAAAACAAACAACAAAACAAAGGCGTAGTTTGATGATGCCGTGATTAAGTGTGGAATCATGGTTGTTTTCGATCTTCATCCCCACAGCCGATGCAATCCGATGGGACTCGGCAAGAAATCATGTTCATGGGTGAGCTAATATGCTAAAGTTTTATTAACGTAACTACAGTATGAAGCAGGGTGTGGCTGAAAGCCGCGGAAGCGAAACGAGGACGCTGAAGTGACTGCTAATGAAGGACGAGCACAATGCACGGCTCGAAAGCAGCAGAGCTTTTATTATGCCACAGTCGAACACTTCTGCTCCTTTCAGGCATGCGTATGTGGGGTGAAGCAGCGCTGTTTTATCATAATAGATACATTTAAGTGTGTTGAGAGTTTTGTTACAATGCTACTCATCAATGTTCATCACCTGTCTTAATATAACGCACAACAAATAAAGCGTCTTTAGTTTAGTTTCTGTCGAAGATGTTTAATGTCATTGGCAGGCAACGCAATGACATGGTCTGTCCCAACAAACATGAGACGTCCACCCGACGTGCAGATCATGTTTATATTCCGACAAAGACGTTGAAATGACGTCGTTTGGACGTACAGTGCTCAGTGGGGTTACACTATTTAAATTTTTATTTCTCTGGATTTAAGCATTCTTGGAAACATTTGGGAGTCAACAAAATATATAACACTTTTCTAGTGGGTTTTGGACATTTTAATCAAAAATCTTACATTTTGTGCCTTTAAAAAAAGTTATTTTGGGAACCCAAAATTCCACTGCATCACTATGAAAAACCCATTTTGGAACTTTTATTGTTACGACTGTCAAAGAATCAGGCACTACAGACATATGGACAAAACCCTCCTGCAAGGCACAGAAAGTTCCCTGTTGTCCTCCTTGTCCTTTTGCCCAGAGACAAAAGTTTAAAAAACCCTTTAAACTTTTATTGATGAGGCTTTGACATTTAAGATTGGACAGCCATCAAACTTCTAAAGCTCAGCAGTCCTACCAGCTGAACCAAAACCTGACCATAAAAAAAAAAAAAGTCACTGTCCTAAAAGCGCTGCCCTTACCGTTCAATCTGGGACCCGTCCCTGATCCGTTCGTAATGAACGCGTCTGAGGAGAAAAACTGATCCTTAATTACTTCCTCAGCGCAGAGCGACTCAAGCTGCATATTCCAAGGCCTTTTTTTTTTTTTAAAGAAAACCCTCAAGTGCAACCTTGTAAAACAAATGAGTTGTGTCATTTTTTGTGGCGGCTCTTCTCTGTGGGAAAAAAGAAACGAGCCGGCTGCGACGATGAATTGTGACGTACCTTATTTCCTGGGGCCTCGCGGCAATAGTCGATAAAAGGGAATAGCTTTAGAATGACCTACAGTCGGCCGTAATTGACCTATTTTGCATACGCTCTGGAACATTTTGTGCTGTGCAGGACAGACGTTTTATTTGCCCGGTTATTTATTGGCTGGCAACATGCTGCTAATGCCCGGCCTGGGACTTTGCTGGAGTGTGGTTGTAGATTATCATGATTGCCACTTATTAGCATCGAGCAGCCCGCGTGTGCGCTGAAGTGAAGGAGCGTGTGTTTACGTCCTCTGACACACGATGAACTTTCGCCATCACTAATGGAATGGGACGTCGCGTCGGGCGCATATTCATTTCCATTAGGTGTATAAAAGACTAGCGTCGACAAAACGAGCCGATCATCTCGTGTCGTGCCGCCTCCCGTGTCGTTTCAAGTCAAATGTTGTCGAGTGAGGCGTTTGTTTGCTATAATTTAGCACTGCGATCGATGCGGCGGCTGACAATAATTGTGAAAAATCATCTCGGCCCTCGCAGGCTGTCTAAAGGGAAGTGCGACGCCATCTGACGCGGCTGTGTTTGTCTTTGAAACTGCCTCCGCCAAAGGCTTAACTTGAACTCCAAACGCCGAGGCCCCCATCATCCCCTCCAGCGAAGAACCCCATCTAATGAACAATTACAGCCGGCGGGATCACTTAGTTGATCATTATGAAAGACCCCTGATGGGAATAAATAGATGCTTTTGAATATGAAGATTGGTTAATAAATTGGTCTGAGTCGAAAAGACGGGCAGATGCATTTGTCAGAGTAAACTGTATAGTATTTATACAAGAAATGTCCCAGGCATACATTTATTCCACTGAAATAGGGATGTCAGCACTTATGTTAGCATGCAAGTTCGGGACCCAAGTCTGGTTTGCACATTTGTTTGTTCAGTTCATGGAGAAGAAATCACAATGCTATTATTTTAAAATCATATGTGAACATTATGTCGTATTTACTTATCCGCATGTTGTTCCAAACCTGTATGGCTTTCTTTCTTTCTTTCTTTTCCTGTGGATTGCAAAATAATCTGCTGAATGACAGTCTTGGCCACCGTTCATTTTAATTGCATACAAAAGAAGATGAAATTAAAGTAAATGGTGACTGAGTCTCTCCAACAGGTTTGAAACAATGGGTCATTCAGCTTATTTCAGTAGTGTAGATTTCCTAGTAAAAAGCTGTTTTTTCAAACAAATAATGGTGAAGCATGTCAAAATGATACATCAGTGTTTTTAATGTTGCATTATATTGTGCATGCAGTCTTAAAGCCGAGTCAATAGACTGACGTTGCACAAGAGTTATTTTAGCATTATTTATAATCAAATTTTATTTTCAATTATGATTTTGGCTTCCAATGACTATGAAAAGAATATAATGGATTTAAAATGATTACTGTGATGCATTCAGCTTCGCAGTGGTGCTTTTGTAATGGTCTTTTGTAATAAACCCTTTCCTTTACAGTGGTGAGCTTTAACTGCTCCCTGAATATTTATTTAGTTTGAACTAGTTTATTTTTCATTGTTTTATTTAGATTATTCATTTAAATGTGTGTTGTTTGTTACAAATTTTCATAATGACTTCATAGAGCCACTGACTACTGCACTGCAGTGAAAATAGAACTCAGCTGTATTATTGTTTTTGTCTATATATATGGAATATTATTGCTTTGTGTATATGTATTGGATAGATTTATAATATATATTGCCCCTTCAACTAGCTATTTTAACCAGTAGCTTATGACTTAAAGAAGTCCACTTCCAGAACAAAAATAAAAACATTACAGATAATGTGACCCCCTTGTCATCCAAGATGTTAATGTCTTTTTCTTCAGCCGTAAAGAAATTATGTTTTTTGAGTTAAACATTTCAGGATTTTTCTCCATATAATGGACTGATATGGTGCCCTGATTTTGAACTTCCAAAATGCAGTTTAAACGCAGCTTCAAAACGATCCCAAATGCGGTTGTAAATGATCCCAGCTGAGGAAGAAGGGTCTTATCTAGTGAAACGATGGGTTATTTTCATTAAAAAAATACAATTGAAATGCTTTTTAATCTCAAACGATCTTGTCTTGCTCTCCCTAAACTCTGTGTATTCTGGCTCAAGACAGTTAGGGTATGTCGAAAAACTCCAATCGTGTTTTCTCCCTCAACTTCAAAAATCATTTCAAAATCATCCTACATCACTGCAGAAGTACCGACCCAGTCTTTGCAAAGTGAACATACAAAGAAGATCAAACACCCTCAACAAAAAAGGTAAAACAGTGATATAGGACAATCTTGAAGTTGAGGGAGAACATGAGATGGGAGTTTTTTGTCATACCCTAACTGTCATGAGCCAGAAAAAAACAGTTTCGGCAAAGTGAGACAAGATGAGCGTTTGAGATTAAAAAGTATATAAATTGTATTATTTTTAATGAAAATAACCGATCGTTTCGCTAGATAAGACTCTTCTTCCTCAGCTGGGATCATTTACAACTGCATTTGGGATCGTTTGAAGCCGCATTTGAACTGCACTTTGGAAGTTCAAAATAGGGGCTGAAATGTTTCCTGAAATGTTTCCCTCAAAAAACTTATTTTCTTTATGGCTGAAGAAAGAAAGACATGAACATCTTGGATTACAAGGTGTGAGTACGTTATCTGTCAATTTTTGTTCTGGAAGTGGACTTCTCCTTTAAGTACTGCACAAATATTACTGACAAAGACCATTAGCTATAGGTTTAATTGCAGTTACTCTCAACAACTGCAATCTCCTACAGTCATTGGTCAGTCTGTAAAATCTTCATCTCAGTTCTACATCATGGTGTCCAGCTACTTGTTCTACCAGCATGCATCAACACCCGGCTCTCTCTGTTAACAACTAGAAAATGCCTGCCTGCAGAGGCCGAGATGATGAATTCACATAAACAATACATTACAAAGAACTCCCTTAGGAGAGCAATTTATGAGCCTCTTTTAACTGGTGGATCCTTCAAAAGAGCACATTTTCCATATGATGATTTTCATCAGATCCTACTCGAATGCTGATGTTTGTGCTACTTTAATCATAAGATATTGACTAGGAATATTGGATCTGACATTACTACATTGGATCCGGTTCATACTCGGTGTACTATAGCAGCGTGAAGGTCAGGTTATGTAGGCTATTTATTATTTTTACCCAATTTCTATACAATCCCTTTGCGTGCCCGCTCTGATTTTCTCTGAACAGTTTGTCTAAGGAAAGGTTAGTAGGTAGGATTGTGCTGCTGTGTGGTGCAATACAGTCCCTGCAGTGTAATCAAAAAGGCTGATGGTGTTTGGGCCAAGATAGTCAGAGGAGAATATTACAGTGTCAACAGTTCCTAGCCAGGCTGATATTCCTCTCTCTGCCTTTGTCGTTCTCATTTGCTGCCTCTGTCTCTTGACTACATTTGTTACATCCTAGAGGAAAATTCCATTGCTCAGAGATTGCTCTTTCATAGCTCAGGAGACTTAATGGAGTTCTTGGTTTTGTGTCAGTCAAGTATCAACTTTGTTTAGGAGGTGTCTCATAAAATTCAGTTATAGTACTGAAGAATACTGAGCTATAAAATTGATATGCATCGCATAGCCAATAGCATTTAGTCTAGGAAGAATATGATGAGAATGGTTTGAACTCTTACCTCTGCCTTTTTCAGACTGCAAATGTTGATGCCTCGTAGTGTGTGTAACATTGCTGAGATCTCACCTGCAATTTATTAGATTATTTTAATAATAAGTACTCTTTTAATAAGAGCACTAATTATGGAAAAATATATACTTAAGTGAAAACTTTTTGGATTTTTTCTTTTGTTGAAATTTTTCTTTTCTTTTTTTTTTTTTTTCATTTAGTATTACCCTTCGGAAACAACAGAAGATACTTACATGTTTCCCGGGAAGACAAATTAAGTACAGTTCACCTTGATCTTAAAATTCAATAGGTTTTCACCCCCCTGCTCTTAATACATCGTGTTTCCTTCTGGAGTATCAGTGAATGTTTGAACCTTTTTTTTTTAGTGTTGTGTTTGAGTCTCTCAACTGTCCTCAGTCTGAAAAGATGAATCTCAAAATCATACAGTCACTGCTGGAAAGGGTTCAAATATGCAAAATATGCTGGAAAACTGAAGAATCTACAGGACCTGGAAGATTTTTCTGAAGAACAGTGCTCAGTTTAACTGTTCAGAACAAACAAGGGACTCATGAACAACCATCATAAAACAAAAACAAAAACAAAAAACAACACAAAACAAAAACAATCGTAGATTATAAAGATAATCACACATAGTATTAAGAACCAAGGGTTCCCAATTTTTTATTAATTTAGTCTTGTGGAATATATGTAAACATCTTTTTGTAAAATATCTTACCTGGGACAGTACCAAATTAAAAAAAACAAACAAACAAAAAAAACAAAAAAACAACAACATGCATTTTATATGATCTCTCTTATTTTGTTAAAATTATTCACATTTTCACAGATTCTGCAAGGGGTTCCCAAACTTTCACATACCACTGTATCTATACATTTTTAATGATGAAATTGCAATTTTGTGCAATTTATATAATATTATTATTAGAGTTAAAATAATAATAATAATAATAATAATAATAATAATAATAATAATACTTTAACATGTCCTATAAAATTTTAGTTAACATATCAAAATTAATGTACTTTAAAGAACAAAAACAATATTAAAACAATGATTTAAAATGTTTTCTATCTAATTATGGAGTGTACTTTTTAAAAGTTGTATAGTCATGAAATTATACTCTCTTTAAGTAGACTTAAGTGCCTTTTTTTATTTAAATAATATTATTTTATTTATTACATTTTTTTTTTTTTTATATACTTTTGAAATTTGAAGTACATTACAAGTACACATTCAATACAATTAAAGTCATAGTTCACCCAAAAAAGCAAATTCTGTCATTAGTTAATGTTCCAAACCCATAAGACCTTTGTTCATCTTTGGAGCATAAATTGAGATGTTTTTGATGAAATCTGACCCTGCATAGACACTGACAGAATTACCATGTTCAAGGCCCAGAAAGGTAGTAAGAACATCGTTAAAATGGTCCATGTTACGTCAGTGGATCAATCGTACTTTTGTGAAGCTACAAGAATACTTTTTGTACACAAAGAAAAAAAAATCAATAATTTCTTCTCTTCCGTGTCAGTTTTTAATGTGCATTCATGAGAGTACCACAATGATTCTGGGTTCTGTTTTCATTTTTGGGTGAACTATCCCTTTAAGTGCAGTGTACCAACTAACAACACTCTAGCAACCACCCATAACACCCTAGCAACTAGCAATACCCTACCCTACCATCCCACCCAAACATCATGACGGGTTTTTGACAGGCAATTTTGTGCATATAGTTCAGCGTCAATATTTTATGAATTTAGTCGATCACAGTGATTTAATGCCAGGATTAGTGACTGAATTCATGCTATATTTGTGTGGGGGTCTCTCCCGTTACTGGAAGGAACCCGTTTATCTCGCCCTTAATGAGAGTTAGGCTGAAAGCGTCAGTGGGCAGTAAATGGTCCCAGTAGGAGCTGCTTGGTTATAAATCTGAGCGGGCGCAAACAGAGAAAGCACGCACTGGACCTGGGTAATGGTGTGGGACAGGGTGCCAGACGACTCCTGGAAGACAGGTTGATATTCTTCTGCCTGCCTCTCTCTTTCTCATTTGCTACCTCTCTGACTTTCACAGCAGCTAGGCTTGTTTTTGATGAGTTTCGCTATTAAAGCGCTCTTCCAGCGCCGGGCTAATTAGCCTCGGTGTGTATTAATCATGACGTTAGCGGTAGTGGCTGGAGCCGAAGGTGCGTAGGTCTTCAACATTGTTCCCACCCCCACCAAGTGGGCCTGTCTGGCGGTCCATGTTTGCTGCATCACGTGCATTAACCTCGCTTGGCCGGGTCGTTTGTCTTCGCAGACGGCTGCTGTGCTGCTCGGCATCCACAAGAACCGACTCTCCCAAGACATGTTAATCGCTACGAGAAGCAACATGGATCAGGACGAAAGGACAAGCACGCACTTTGAGTGTTTTTAAAAAAGTACATATACATACTAAACTTATTTATGAATTAAGGCCCATTCACACCAAGAATGATAGCTATAATGATAACTATATTACTGTCCACAGCAATGCACAATAATGTTCTGTTTATTACAAACTGAGCTGTAAATATGACTTCTGCTGCTTTAAATGATTGAGCTCATTAAAGCAGAGTGAATTCTAATTGGCTGGCAGTGTTTTTATCATTCGCCAGCTAGTTTTGAAAGCTGTTCAGTACCGTCCCTTTGTGCCATTATCATTATAATTATGGTTTGGACATTTTTTTAAACTCTATCTTTATAATTAGCATTATAGTTCTTGATGTGAATGGGCCTTTAATCAATTATTTTAGTCAGCACTGTATTGGAACTTGTTAGCATGTTCTTGTATGTTGACTAAATAACATTATGTATGATGTATTCTTACAAAAAAATAACATTAATACTAGAATAAGGTTTCAGAATTATTAATTATGAAATTAATAATATTCTCAAAATGTTAGCACAAAAAAAAAAAAAAATTAAAATGTTACTACTCATTTCAGAATGTTCAGAGAACAACATTCCCATTTGCAAAATAATTAAATGGAATGTTCCTTTAATGTTCACATAACAATAAACAAACATTTGAAAAACTGGATTTGTGAAAAAGATTTATGCATTAGCATTCTTTTAAAAATAGCACTTAAGTTAACAATACAATTTGAGGGAATATGCTTTAGTGCAAACTGAGTAAGGTTTTGGGACACTTCATTTGCATGTTAATTGCAATTAAATGAAAATGTATTATAGTTTGCATTTATATTGCATGTGATTAGTTTGCCTAACAGTACTTAAGTACATCTTTGAAGGAATGTGCTTAAGTGCAAACTAAGTAATGTTTTGGGACACTTCATTTGCATGTTAATTGCAATTAAATGAAAATGTATTATAGTTTGCATTTATATTGCATGCGATTTGTTGTACTTATGAGTGTATTTGACTAACAGTACTTAAGTACATCTTTGAAGAAATATGCTTAAGTGCAAACTGAGTAAAGTTTTGGGACACTTCATTTGCATGTTAATTGCAATTAAGTGAAAATGTATTATAGTTTGCATTTATATTACATGCGATTAGTTGTACTTAAGAGTGTTTTTGACAAACAATAGTTAAGTACATCTTTATATGTAATTTATTAGTTAGATAGAATGAAAATGAATAGACAGATGGACCACCATTACAACAAAGGCTTTCAGCCTTTCAACAAGTACCAAATATTCATACAGTACTCATCTGTGGTTACTCTGCCTTTGTCTTCCCAAAGCGAAGCGTTTTGGATATTCATGTCCCATGATTCATGATCTAAAATCCTTTTATTTTCACCTTAACCCATTATCTTAGGTGTGCACAAAATGACTGCCATCCTTTCCATCCAAATGACATCTCCACCCGAATTTTGACGAGCTATTAAATTTAAGGCTAAGCATTTCGGTTCTGTCAGTGCATATCAAATCTCTCATTTTTCCCCATCTGCGCACCCTAGCGATTCCCACGCTCAACCCACACACAACCATCCTTAACGTTTTGATTTCATTATCACCGTGACTGAATATTCATATCATTTCATGGGCCTGACTACACCTGCTATGGTGGACCTTTATGCATTATTCATGAGCAGGGCACAAGGGGGCGTGGTCTGAACCAGTAAAGTGTGCTGGTGGGAGTTGGAAGCGGACAAGACGGTGGCATTAAACATGTATATTCAGCACCACATTTACGTTATTCGCCTACACCCACCTGCATTGGCTGTGGTCTCCCACAACTGATGGCTCTTCTTGTTTAATTGCTCTTTTTGAGTGTGAGTCAGTGTTAAGTTTACTGTTGGGAGTGAAGCCGGGCTGAGTTCAGCAGTGCAGTCTGAAGTTGATATTTGCACTAGCTGACTGGTGTAAATACTCCCACATAAGATGATATTCAGGTTGTTGCGAAATATCAGGGACATCTTCAGCTGTTCTCCCGTGGATTCGTTTGTGTACTTACAAAATCCACCAATGCATGAGCCAGGGAAAGAAAATGAGAGTGCTGTTCTCTATCTAGGCATCTGGGTTTGATCTACACTGTGAAAATCATTTTCTTTAGCAGTATCTTCGGCTTGTTTTCCACAAAGTATGTGCTTAAAACAAGATACATTTACTGAAAAAAAAACGACATTTCTTAAGATATTACGACTTATTCTCAGAGAATATATCTTGAATTGTTTATTTTTCTTGCACCACTGGCAAATATTTTTTTTTTCTTCTTGTTCTACACATAAAACAAAATTCATTGAAGTTTATGCTACAAGCAAGAAAAAAAAAAAAAAAAAAAAAAACACAAGGCAAAATAATTAACTTAATTCAGTATTTTCTCAAAACCCACAAGTGTTATCTTAAGGCAAGCACACACTCTACAAGACTGAAGCTTGATGTTTTGCACATATTTTCTTGATTTCTGTCATAATGGTACAAACTAGAGTGATAATTAGGGCTGCATGATAAATTGCATGGGTAATCATGATTATTTTGCTCACAAATGATTGTTAATTGTTAATTATTGTTAATTATTGTCATTTATTTATTTGTTTTTTACATTTTATCAGAATTACTGCACTTTCACATAAGCACAAATCAAGAGAATGCCAACTTGCATGGTTTGCTCGCAGATTTAGTCACAAACGACTGTGTGAAAGAAAACAAACTGGCTGAATTACAATTTTTTAAATGGAACATCTCAGTAAAGATCACTAAATGCCAACTTACATGTTTGTCAGTGTTTACGGCTCATCAGCACTGATGGGAACATTAACTAAAAGAACTGGGCAGAAAATATCGATTTATGAAAAAAAGCTTTGATTGAGACTTTAACCTCTTGACGTCTGGCAAGCGCAACCATGAAAGCTTGTTGCAAGATAATGCAAATGTCAAAATGAAACACATTTAGGATAAATAACAATTAAATCACAATTAAAATATGATTCATTGTGCAGCCCTAACATCAACAAAAAGTCATGATAACTTGGAATAAAGACTCATTTGCAGTGATATGGATAGAAGAGGAACAAGACTGCCAAAAAAAAAAAAAAGCCAATAAAGTAGGGGTGAGATGGTGATTTGGTGTCTTGTAGGTTTATTGGCTGTTGCTCATTGTTGCAGTCAGTGTGCACACCTGGCGACCTGGCGAAAACAGTGTTGGAATCGATCATGGTGTGTATATTTCACAGGTGTTCATACTAGATAAATGGTCATCATGGCACTTGTTGCAGATTGGCTATGATTGTAGTTGTTGTTGTTGTTGTTGCAGTCTAGTGAAAAAGAAGTACACTTTAGCACAGCTTTAAAAAGAGTACTAATAAAGGAAATAATATACTTTACAAGAATATACAGTAACACCTTATTTTAAGGTGTCCTTGTTACATGTTACATGTACTTACTATTATAATACCAATATATTATGTATAGTTACATGCAAGTAACCCTGAGACAAACCATAATCCTAACCCTTACCATATAGTAAGTACATGTAGTTAATTAATATTACTCAGTACTTCAATGTATAATTACACTGTAACAAGGACACAAACAAAAGTGTAACCGAATATACTTAAGTGTGAATGTAATGTTTTTAAACACTTAATTGCATGTTAACATATTTTCATTTAAATTTATAATATTTTAACTAATTAATCTCAAGAATGTTTTTTGAGCCACTTAAGTAGGACTTAAGTAAGTGTTTCTATGTAATTTCGTAATTACTTCTATTGTCTTAAGAAATATGATAGAAATTAAATAGAAATATGTTTAACTACTGTTGTACTGCTGAATGTACTGACATACATTTATGGTGAAATAAAACACTTCAATTTAATTTCTATTTAAACTTGTAATTAGTACAGGTAAAATGTTAACTTTCAATGTAATACTGAATAAAACACTACAGTTAAATAATAACCAAGTACTTTACATGTGCTTTAGTATGTTAGTCAAAACATAAATGTAATGAAAAGATTATTAAAACATTAAATTTTAAATTTATTTGACATCAAAGCGCACCTTTTAAAAGTCTACTTAATGTAAGTGAGTTAAGAAACAACTATGAAAGTGTATTTAAGTACACTTAAGTGGCCTTTTATTTCTCATTTGTACATTAATATATATCATTTGTGAGTATTTTTTATATGTAAAAAATATGCTTTTAAGTTTTGATATAATCTAAAGTAAGCTTGTTTGATTTTCACAAGTTTTTTACACAATTTTGCTTCTCAACTCAAGCAAATGTACTTTGTTTTAATGATGTTCACAAACTTTCAGTGGAAAACAACATAAAAATACAGTGTGTGTGTGTGTGTGTGTGCACAGTGTAGATGTCCTTCACACTTGTATTTTCAGGGTTTTGTAAAATATAGATTGTGGCAAAGAAAATGTTTTCTGACAGCAGAAGCCTCTACTAAGCTAACCTCAATTCCTCCTTTACAGCCATCCCGAAGTCTCCGCCGACATCAAATGTCCCTCCTTCAAGCTGTCAAATCAAGCTTCAAAAATGATTTCTTAAAATCACTAAGATAAATGGCTGTCGGGAATCTTTTCCATCCATCCTTGTTTATCTAAGCGCTAACTCGCCCGCCGTGTTATGACCATAACTGAGCCCCGTCCAGGTTTATCTTCCCATTTGTCAGTCGCTGTGGCCGTGACCTTTTGACCCCAGACTAGCTGTTAACCTCGACATTCCCCTCTAGATCCGGATCCATTAATCCAGCCGGATTTGGAAAGCTTTATTTCAAGCTTTGGCTGTGATCTCGCATCTCACATGCCTCTAACTACTGTTGATGTGTCTATTTTATATCAACACAGTCTGTTTTATCACTATATTTTTTGTTAAGTCCAGTCTAACTCTCACTTCATACTGCAGGTTGGTGGTCATTGCACAGTTTGAAATGCCTGTGTAAAGTTTTATTTTGTATATTTCTGAAGGCGATTTCAGCTCTCTGGTCTCTATTCTAAAGCATAGTCTCTCAAGGCTAAATATGTACCCGTCTTTTAGATAAATCTCTTAGAGAACGAACTTCAGACTGTATTTTGACATGACCTTTTTCTTACTCTATGGTCTTATAGTGGCAATAAAGCCTTTCAGGTTCTGCAAACTTCCCTGCTCGTATTTGTAAATGAAATGTTCAAAGTTATAATTTTGTGTGACTATTTCATATTATAAAGGTTAGACGTGTCATATTGGCCAGCTTCAGCATTAATGAGCTGGACTCCGGTGTCGTCATGAATAAAAGTAGCATAACTTTCTATTATATCTGAGCACAGAGGACTTGGTTTCTTAATTTTCAGCACAAACAACTTTGTTAACTCTTGTGAAAAAGTATTGAATGTGTAGCTGTAGTGTACTTTAGACCTTAATCATATTAAAATAATAAATTCTGCATAAAATATTGACATATAGCTGTGATCTGCATAATTAGAGATTCCAGTTATGAGCACAACAACATTCAGCCTCAAGTGTGATGCAAACATAACTTTAGACACTTAAACTACTCTTACACACACACATATATTTTGCTATAGGAAGAGGACTAAAGCTGAAGTATAGTAAATAATAAAGTCATGAAATTATAGCAGTATTTGATGTTCAGCAGATCTACAGCCTGAAAGAAACACCAGTTTCTTAATTCAAACACATCTTTGTAAAAAGGAGTTAAATGATACTTAGTGTAGAGTATCACCAGTGCTGGTTAGTAACTGATTACATGTAATCTGGATTATGTAATCATATTCCTAAAATTAAGTACTCATAATAAGATTATTACATTTTAAAATACATCCAGTCTTCCAGCTTTGTGGACATTAACACAAAGACAAGTCACTAGTCAGGTGGATATAATTACACAGAAAACTGAGAGGCTACAAAGCATGTGACTACTGGATTTACAGAAAAAAAAATAAAAATAAATAAGTAACAATAATAATAGGTGTTTTCACAACATTTTAACACTCCGTGAACTACTGATGAATTATTTAACCATGTATTACCGTGTCTTTGGAAGGCTTTTGTCTTTCAAGCACAATAAAATGTACAAATTCACATTATTCTCTTCTTTACATGTATTTTTTTTTTAACTGAAATTATTTCACCTAATATATTTTCTTGTTAATAATTGAATAACACATTTGCATGTTCGCATTTCTGTAATATTGGTAATGCTAAGTTGGTCACACTTTATTTTAAGGTCCAATTCTCGCTATTAACAACCCATTAACTATGACTTTTGCCTCAGTGAACTCCTATTTTGCTGCTTATTAATAATTAATAAGGTAGTTATAAAGTTTAGGTATTAGTTAGGATTAGGGATGTAGAATGTGCTTTATAAGCACTAATAAACAGCCAATATGTTAATAATAGGTATGCTAATGAGCAGCTAATTAATTGTGAGAATTGCTTCCTATACTAAAGTGTTACCGTTAAGTTTAATGCACTTCATGTCGTTAATAATAGTAAATGTAACTGTATTTCTCCTTCTCCTTGTATTTTCATTTTCATATGGAATAATTTGGTTAAAAAGTAATCTAAAAGTAATCAAACAGTAGTCTAATTATATTACTTAAAATGGGAATCAGTAATATTTTGTAAGTAATGTACTTAGCACTGAGTATAAGTTATTGAGACTGTGTTTGATACTTGCATGTCTTGTCCATTTGAAAGAGACTCCTGATGCAATTCGTTGAGGCTCCATTTGATCTTTGAAGTTTTGTTGATGAGAGAGAACCGGGTTTGATGCAGAAGGTCTTTAATGAATGAAAAGGGAAGGATGCAGCCTGGTGCAAACGTAGTCCTTCAGAGACTTATAGCTCAGCATCATCTTCACTAACGCTTGTGTGTGAGCTGCAGTTCAGGGCTAGTTCAGATAATCTGGCCTGCTTTGCTTGTTGGGTCAGGGGTATTGTGGATTCTTTGTTAAACATTACAAATAATCGCATGTCTGATATGCAGGGCCGTAGCTGGGGTGCAGGTTATACCTGTGGGCCCTGTTTGAAATTGTGTAAATAGCACAAATAAGATAAAACAAAGATACAAATTAAACAATAAGTTTAAGTTTTCTTTTTTTTTTTTTGTCCAGATTCAAAAATCAAATGTATAGCATTGCATATTGTTCACTGTATAAATTAAATATAGAATAATTCTTGTTAAAACTGCAAAGTAATCCAGTAAAGAGCAGTGAGTGATTATTATTATTATTTTTTCTCTTGGATTAACATTAAGGACACCAACCTTAGCTAGTAAATTTGGCGCAGTCACTTTAAGAGACATTGTGTTCAATATAATGATACACTTCAGTTGTTTACCTTCACTTAAGACATTACTGGTTTTTCTAAGATGCTCGCCAAGATTCGAGATAATTTCGTTTGCATTTGTCCGTTCAAGCACAAGAAGAGGCAAAACTCAGTTCAGCGTTTAAGGGCTGTGAGATGCAGCTCTCTGTGTGCGTGGCAAACACAGCGTGCGCATATTCAATCGAGTTCTTTCACGTCTTATGCTTGAATACTATTGAACGAACTATTATTAAGCAGAATATTAAGCAGACTTTTTGAGGCAAAAGTCATAGTTAGTTAATAGTGAGAACTGGTCCCCAAACTAATTTGGGACTGTTGTTATTATAAATGATAAAGATGTGTTTATAAATATGTCCTACTTAAAGTGGGTCAAAAAGCACTCTAAAATTCTGCTAATTGCGTTTAATATAAATTTATAGTACATTTTCAGTGTTTTCTCTTTTGCAATTAGCATGCAATTAATAGTGAATATGTGTACCCTAATCTAAAGTTTTACCATATGCTCTTTTAAAGGGGTCATATGATGTTGCTAAAAAGAACATTATTTTATGTATTTGGTGTAATGCAATGTGTTTACATGGTTTCAGGTAAAAAAACAAAAACAAAAAAAAAAACACACATTATTTTCCACAGTATCCTTTCTGCCCTGCCTTTCTGAAATGTGTCGATTTTTACAAAGCTCATCGTTCTGAAAAGCGCGACGTGCTCTGATTAGCCAGCTATTTAGTGTGTTGTGATTGGCCGAATACCTCAAGCGTGTGACGAAAAAAGTTTACGCTTCTTACCATGTTGTGTCGCACGATGAGACAAAAACAGTAAAACTCATTATAAATGAGGCATTTGTTGCATCCAGTGGGGACATAATTACTCATTATAATGATACTGTCTTTTTACGTGTTGTGTTGCTTTGCATTGTGACGTGTAAACATAAAAATATGATTTGTGATCATAGAAATGACAAACAACCAGCACTACTATACACTGCTCAAAACTCACGTTTGAATAGTCAGTGGCAAATTCTTTAAATATGAAAACATACTGACAGGCTATGAGTCAGAAGCGGCAGATTGTCCTTGCAAAGTTGAAATTGCCTTACTTTAAAGACGCAGCCTTTGTGCACAGCCGACATTGCAGGCTACTCTCTCAGGTTCAGGAAACAATTCTCTGTAAAATGCGCTGCAATGAAAGACACAGTGTCTCCATGACATGATAGTGACTGCAACAATACTACAGCGAGAATAATAGTTACGCCGCCTTTCTTTGCATATACATTTGGGCGGTGTTATGGAAATCTTCCCACACTTAATTTTAGGAGGATGTGGCTGAGTCTTAACATTTATAAAGAATATCTCTTTGGGTTTGAGATTTTAATCTTTGCAACTTTACAGATCTTATATATGCACAAACAGCTTGTAACACTCCAAAGACAAAGAAAAACATGAAATCGGATCATATGACCCTTTTAAAGTATTTCTGTAATAAATACTCTTTTCAAAAGTATGCTACTTATCTTTCACAAGAAAAGTAATAAACAGGAATTAAAATATCAATCACATCTTTAATGTTCTCTATTTTTATTTTTATTTTCACTTCCCCTATCACTCTTGCTTTAAGTACCTAGGTGATTATATATTAATATTTGTATTTTTATTGTCATTATTATTCATAATGTCACATTGAGTAAAAATCTGTTTTTGACCTTTTTTGCCTTTACACAGTGATGTGGTTGACTGCTGAATTGAATCTAAAGGAGATGTTTTTTTTTTTTGTTTGTGTAGGTGTGTTTTGTCTTGTTTTGTGATTGTGTTTTTTTTGTATGTCTGAAAATCGAAAAAATACCTCAATAAATATAATTAAAAAAAAATAAAAAATATATCAATCACATCTCCCAAATCACAAAATAAAAGACAAAAGAAGGTGTTGTCACACAAGAAACGTGTTGTTTGTCTGCCCGCGTGAGATCGTCCATCACGGAATGGTTATGGTAGCAAACAATCTATCAATAAGAGAAAACAAACAAAGGAATAAATGATGCACCCATTGGCGTCACTCACCCCCTCTAGTGAGAAACAAAACACAGTCGAAAGATGGATCTGAACACGCTGAGGCAGATGCTATAAAGACGCTGCACTAAATGCAATTCAGTCTTATCTGTCGCTGGACTTCTCCGAGCTTCAAAATGATTGTTTCACTCAAATAAACAGATTGAATATATCATGCATTCTTGGCATAGTTTGAAATAAATCTTTCGAATCAGATTTTTTTTCTTTCTTCTTCTTTTTTTTCGAAAGCAATTTCTTAGCTGGTCTGCCCATCAGAGAAGAGCTGCCTTTCATAAATTTTTCTGTGAGAACGCATAAATCTCCCTTACTGATAACGTCAGAAAAGAGCGAGTGTGTGTGTGTGTATTTATTTTTTTGCGTATGTGTGTGTGTATTCACAGGCACTCGTAAATCCAATGTTTTTGAGACGCTTGGATCTAGACCTGTATTTATGCACTTGTCATTTTGTGTCAGTACACATGCTGAAAATTTAAGTGTGTAGGCATGGGCTCTCTAGGCAGAATCAAGTATGCTTTTGTGGGCAATTGAAAGCAAGCTCATTTGTGTGATTGCATGGCTTTGCAGTGCATGACTGAGTGTGAAAATTCAGTGTGTTGTCATTTCATTGACAGAATGGAAGGATTTGCCAGGCAGTATGTTAATTCTGTTTGTGTGTGTGTGTTTGTGAGTATGTGTATGTATTCTTGTGTCTGTCTGTTGACAGAAGATCTCATTCTCACTGCTTTGTCTGTCGAGGGATGTCGTGATTCGGTGAGGTTTTGGGTGGGATTGTAATTGTGCTTTGCTATACTGTAATCCTTCATAGCACATATGCTACATTCATACATTCATTTTTTTTTTTTTTTTTTTTAAATAGTATTAATAGTATTTTATCTTACTTTCAGAAATTAGTGCTGTAAATTTCTATCCTTTATATGAGTTTAAAAGTGCTTAAAAATATTTCTAAAAATTGTTTAGCAATCATTATCAGCGCTATTACAGTATTATTTATATGTTATTGCATTATATATTCATTAAATAGTTTTTGTTTTTATATTTTAATAATTTTGTGCTTTTGTTATTGTTTTTGTTTTCTTAATGTTTCTATTTAGCTTTCATTATTTTATTTCAGTTTTAGTGTTATTAATTTTAGTACATAAACTTCATTTAGGTGCCATGTAAACAAATGTCAGTTTTTGCCAGTAATTATGTTTTTTTCCCTCTAATATATATGTATATATATATATATATATATATGTGTGTGTGTGTGTGTGTGTGTGTGTGTGTATATATTATATATATATATATATATATATATACATACATATATATCTATATATATACACTCTAATATATATTTATTTTATTAATTTTTTTATTTTAGTTAAAGTTTTTGTAATTTTTGTTGGGTGTTTTTTGTCATTTTTAATAGCTTTTTTCTTTTAAAATTTTATTAAAGCTTTTTATTCATTTGTATTTTAATTGTAATTTTAGTTATTTTATTACTTCATTGCTAAGCTGAAATGTGAAATGTTACTTTTGCTTAGCTTTTAAGCTTTTTTTAGCTTTTTAAATTAAAATTAAAATTAATTTTTATTTTATTTTATTTTATTTTACCATTTAACAAAAACTATTTTAATAGTTTTAGTCTTAGTTCCAGTTTTTGTTTTGTTTTGTTTTTTTTTAAGGAAAACTCTTTTTGTCCGTTTATGTCATATATCAACTCTGTCCCTGATTCCATTTCTTAGTAACTCATCTGCAGTTTAATAATCTTCATGAATTAAGTCACTCTATCTAATCGCTTGCCACATTTCAGGATATTCCTGTGTGTGTGTGTGTGTGTGTGTGGCAGAGAAGGACGAGACAGAGATGAGAATCGGAGCCTAATAAGCCAATTAAGAAGCACTTAGGATGACCGCACAATACTTGCTTTTTGCAATTTCATTTAAACCTTTTCCATTTGTTATGGAAGGACTATGAAGGCCTTCTAGTGAAAAGTGTGTGTGTGTGTGTTTGTGAGCAGTTTGAATTGTCACTTTCATATATGAATGTTGTGTCCTATAGACTAAGATGTGGAGCACTCAATTTCTGAGACAACTGGATACGCCGTGTGGGATTTTCAATGCTAGTTCAGCACTGGAGGAGCTCTAGAGTCACGGGGCAACAGGTTGAGCGAGGAACTCTGGGATACACCTTTGGCACTGGAGACAGAACTGGAGCAGCAGACGTGCAAAATGTGAAGAAGCGATCGATTTTTCACTCGACTGGAAATGGCGCGCCGGAAAGAAGGGGCGCAGTGGTGGATGATAAATTCCTCTGACAGGTCATCCTGTTTTATATCTCTGCCAGAGAAATGACACATTTTAATTTATAGATGATGTGAAGTATGGGCACTCCATTGTGGCTGAATAAACACATATACATACACATGCATTCTGCATTCACACTGTTGTACTTCATGTTATAAAGAAGAAATATGAAATAGAGATTGGTCAAGATAGCAATCCTGCTAAAACATACCATAACAGTCACCACTATGACGCATGAGTTCAACAAGCTGTTTTGCTCATAAAGGCCAATTAATGAAATAGTGCATTTACTAAATAAAATATTGTTTTAATAAAATTGTGAAAATTCTGTTTTGAAATAATGATCACATAAAAACAATCAGGTACTTGCTCTTGTGAAAATTAAATATTTAATTGTATTGAATGCATATTTGTAGTGCACTTAAAATATTAAGAGTATTTTAATAAGCTGCACCTGCTGATAACATAAAAATAATGAAATAAAAAGCCACTTAAGCATACTTAAAGAGAGACACTTTCCTATTTCTTAACACACTTTAAAAAAGTGTAATAATGACAAATTGACAGTTTTACTTTTTATGTACTGTTTTAACTGTAGTACGTTATTCAGTATTAAATTTAAAGTTCATATGTTTTAAATAAACTAAATTGCAACTTCATCCTTACAAAAGTGTAATTTCAAAAACATGAAGTTGGAACCTTCAGTAAAAATGATATTCAAGTGCATTTTAGTTTATCATAAACGCTTAGTGCATTTTAACCATATTTCAAACACAACAGCAGTAATTATGAGTAATTAAAATGTACTTAAGTCCTACTTAAGTGGGTCAAAAAAGCACTCAAAAGTTCATGTATTTAATGTAAATTTAAACTAGAACATATTGGAACACAAGAGTCTGAAATCATTCCATTTGCACTTAAGTGTATTATTTACATAATAAGTACTCTTTTTAAAAATATGCCTAATTTTTACTTTTTTTTTTTGGGAGGTCATGTTGTATAGTGAATCTAGTAATTGTTAACAGAAGGTTCACCCAAAAATTAAAACTGTGTATGTTTTACTCACTCTCAAGCTGACAGTTGTTGGTAGCCATTGATTTACATAGTATTTCTTTCCATACTATGGAAGTCCATGGCTACTGTTAACTGTTTGGTTATCAAAATTCTTCAAAATATCTTCTTTTTGTGCTCAACAGAAGAAAGAAACTCATACAGGTTTGGAACAAATTGAGGGTGTGAAATTTCATTTCATTTCATTTTCATTTTATTTCAAACAAAACATAATTTAAAACAAACTAATACACATATATACATATGTTGCCGCATCAACAAAAAACATCCCATGAACAAAAAATGTTTGAAAAGGAGTGGGATGAAGCTAAAGCTTATTTTTTCCCACCCCCTATACAATTCCAAAACGTTCCCTTATATCTTTTAATTATACCAATATCTTTGTAAGAGAACAATTCCACAAAAAACTAAACACCAACCAAATAATTTCTTCCCAAAACAACCAAATCACCCATTCTCATACAATCCACCTTTTAACCCCCACATCCCTCACAATCACCTGTATATACCTGTATACCTTAAATACCTGTATAAGTAAAATGGTTTTATACAATGTTTTAAACTTTTTAATGTTTATACAGTGCTTCAACACATGCTTCAAACCAATACACATACTTTTTAAGGTTGTTCTTATTTTTGTATTTTTGAAGTTTAACTCTTCCCTCAAATTATACCCACCCTGCCTTTCCAAAAACATTTTTTGTAAGTTTCCCGGAAGTAACACATTTCTTGCTTTGAACATAACTTGTGCAGTTTTAAATGTAACCAAATCAATAAACTTCAATATATTTGACTTTAAAAATAATATATTTGTCTGTTCCAGATATCCCACATTATTAATAATTCTGATTGCTCTCTTTTGCAATATACATATTGGTTGTAAATTGCTTTTGTAGGTATTTCCCCAAATCTCTACACAATAACTCAAATACGGTAGTATAAATGTATTATACAAAATATGCATTGATTTATTATCCAAAATATATCTTGCTTTATTCAAAATAGCTATAGTCTTAGCCAATTTTGCTTTAACATACTTTATTTGAGGTTTCCAACATAACTTATAATCTAAAATTACACCAAATAATGACACAGTTTTCATTTTTGGGTGAACTATCCCTTTAAAAGGGTTTCAAGCTATATTCACAACAACAGTGCAGCCTCCCACAGCTTATTCCTTAATTGTATGTGCAAATCAAATGACTAAACCGAAGTTCTCTTGAAGTCTCTCGCTCTCTTTCTCTCATGAACATATATAGTCTGTCCCAACAGGGTAATTAAGTCATCAGCTGTAAGTATCAACATCAAGCTAAATATTTGATTTGTGTCACTGCTGAATGTATAGCCTCCCACAGCTGCCTCAATCAAAACGTGCCCCCCACCTGTTCAGTTACACATCAGAACCACAGGGAAGACGGTCTGGAGCATAAGAGTGATGCAATCGCCAGTAGATGAGGTATCACACGGCTCTCTCTCTCTGCGTGCGTGTGTGTGTGTGTGCGAATGAATCAAGGACCAAGGCCTCATAGGGTGTGTTCTTATACAGCCTTACTACAGTTACTTACTACAGTTTTACTCATGACAGTGTGAACTGCACAAACCACATGGAATCTGATATTTTTAATTCCCTTCCATATGTGGTACTAAATCTGATACAGGTCAGATGTTTTGCAATGTAGCCGCAGTCTGAACAGTCAAATCGGAATTCATGCGACTTTTAAGTCAGTCTACATCAACATTCGTCACATTCCGCTCTCATGGGAGTCACATTAAAGATTTTACATACCCAATTAACAAGACAGTTGTGAAAGGTAGTCAGTGGAAGTGCGATGTGTCAGAACTCATAAGTATTACAGTGACAACTCTATATACAAGCAAAACATGCTTGTATCATAAAAGTTTCAAAACTCTTCTGTCACATCCTTGTCTTTATTTTTCATTATTTATCACATAATTTTGCTGGCTTTTGCAGCAGATCACACTATAAATAAACATATAATTGCTTAGTTTATGTCATCCATATTTACATCCATAAATATGTGCTGCGCAAGTATTGCCAAGTCCACAGTTTTCCCGTGGAACTGGGCTACTTTTTCACTGTTTCCACAGGTTGTCGAAGCGACACCACTAATGACACCACTAACTATACAGAAATAAATAAATACATAAATCAGGAATTGTGCACTATAGCTCGCAGTATGAACATAGCCTTAGAGCATACTTCCATATACATACATTTACTATTTTATAATATAGGTATAATAATATAACTCTGAAAAAGTCATGTCAATTATTACATTTTTAAAAACCATTTTTTATAATCAATATACAGCTCTAAAATATCATTAGGTATAAATTATACATAATCCTCAATCTGGAATCAAGTAAATCTCTACCACCATTGTTGGTGGTAATGCATTACAAGTAATGTGAAATATGTGATCAAATGACTTTTTTCAAGAAACTAGTAATGCATTTTACACTTTTAAATTTGAAATGTTCAAAATATCTGAGTTACTTTTTCAAATAAGTAATGAAAGTTACCCATTTTATTCACTGACACCTCTCTTATCCCTGTGTTGAAAAATTGGAAATAAATGCAGAAGCAGAGGCCTAAGGCTTATTCATTTCATTTTTGGTTTGAAAGGGCCTTTTTTACAGTTGCCAAAAAATAACTTTAGGGTTTTTGTTATTAAAAAAATAATGTAATCCATTTTACCGTCCATAAAAGTAACTAAGTAACGCAATTAGTTACTGTTTCTTGGAGTAACACATTATTATAATGCATTACTTTCAAAAGTATTTTTCACCAACACTGTCTACCACTGGAAAAGTCATGTAAAAGACTGAGATCCCTGGAGAACATTTAGCTCTTAAACTTCTGAAATCATGAAATGCCATTTTAATCGTAATGATGATATTTTAGTGCTTTAATTTTCAGAAACTAGAAACTACTAATAGAGTGAAATAAGGTTTGAAGACAGAAAGAGCCTTCAAATAATCAGACTGGAACTGCTGCTTTTAGCCAGTGATTTTAGCCAATTATAATTTTCACAAACTTACCCGTCTGATGCATACTGCACACAAAATGGCAAGATTGTGTTAGAGCTTTTCTGCTATGTAATCATATTATCAAATTTCCTATGTAAAACAGAGCATCACTGTGTACCTTGATAATTCAGTTTGTACACTTCCACCAGCTGTGTTTTGCCTTTCTGGACATTAAGTATTGCAGCCCTCTATTGCTGCATCAAACCTTCACAGCAAGTACTTTAAATGCTCGCAGTTTAGCGTCTTGTGTTTTACAATTTAATGCAAGGTTGATCTGGATACTGTAGAGGGATGTTTTAAGTGTACGTGAGGATGTGTGTGTGTGTTCTGAAAATGACGCACCCACACAAATGAAGGTCATTAACAGCTACTGAAGTAGTATCAGAGTCTTAGCTGGCGCAGAAAACGGCTTGTGATATTACTAATTAAACTCAGTGATGCGGCAGAGGCTCCTCCGTGCTGTAAACACAACCTCGCTCGCTCTCTCTCTCTCGTTCGTCGTCGGCGGGATGCGATTGATCCTAATATCTTTGAAATATACACTCGCTTTCATCTCGTCAGTGCCGAGGGACGTCGAAGTGAAAGCGAAGCAGGAAAGGAACAATTCCAACACATAAAATAAGATCTTGTTGCTGTATTCATTGCTATAATTAAATTTCGCCACCAGCTTCCTTTGATAGATTGAAGCGTTCACCTCGTTGAGCACTCTATGCACTGTGAGAGAAACGTTCCTGATGCCTGCCGTTCGGGTGGCCCTCATGTGTGAAAAAGGGGGAGGGTGTAAAAAAATGACTTTGTTGATATCAATTACCAGGTGACTGTTGATCAATGATAGCCGCGCCATAATGATTTGTTGTCAGATCTTTTGAGGAATGAGCAACGCTGTCTTTTTTCCCCTTAAAAGAGAAGCTTGTTTGGGGTGAGCTGTTTTTAAGAAGTGGAGAGGCTGATTGTGTTCTCTTTGCTGTGCAATTTTCCACTGATAGGCCCTGCCAACACGCCCTGTTAACACAAAAGCCCCGGCTGACACTGTGACAATTACCATTACCCCAAACACATCGCAAGTGACTTTCTTTTTTTTTTATTAGACGCCGAGATGAGAAACCAAAGAACAGAAAAAGAAAAGGGAAA
Source organism: Labeo rohita (assembly GCF_022985175.1). Taxonomy (NCBI): domain Eukaryota; kingdom Metazoa; phylum Chordata; class Actinopteri; order Cypriniformes; family Cyprinidae; genus Labeo; species Labeo rohita. Next base: position 4,426,079 of record NC_066875.1, read on the forward strand.
TATTCTGCTTTGCGCTCTTTCTTAATGAAGCGTTTAGCTTTTGCCTAATGGAAACAAATGTCAGCCTTTTAGTGGGAAACGTCTCATGCACGGGAATGAGGAATAAAAACAGAAATTCTACATTTAGTAGATAATGAACCAAACACAGGCTTCCAGACAGGTGCCAAGGGAGGCACCTGTTCTGTCGCAAGGATTGTTGACAGCAAACAGCGTGTACTAGAACATCAGTACGGAGGCTTGCCGTAAGAACTATCTTTGTCGAGCAATTAAAAAAGAACTAACAGATGTTCTAAGTTTCCTTCAAGGGTGAAACTTTTTTTATGACGCAGCTACATATTAGGTAGTGCGTTGAGTCTCATACAGAGATGCAACCTGCTAATCAGTCTTTGTCTTCAGAAATATCCTGAAGGTGATTGGTTTTGATATTTAGTATGCAAGAAACTAGAGTATGCAAGAAAGTATGCTCACTTTGCACTTGCTTCTGGCCATTAACTGCCCACTTAGACAGGTAGAGATTGTTTGACCTGTAAATTGTGAAAAGCATATAAAACAACCTAAAAGAAAATTTGAAAGGAGTTTTATATTATATTAAATCCAGGAAAGCTATTTTAATGCTAACTTTTACATTTTGACAATAATTCCTCGGTCAGTCGGTGCATAGTCAGGAATGGGATTCTCAGTGATTCTTTCTGCTTGTTGCATAATTACACCAGCAATTAATGATTAATTCACTCAGCTGATTTGTTTACAACACTGATTCACTGATTCAAGGAACTGTCAATATAAGTCGGCCACTGAATAGTTTTTTTTTAAACAATTTGACCAAAAATAAATACGCTAATTCATTTAGAACAAAGCTGTCGAATCATTCACTCAAAAAACAGAATCATTCAGCAGGGGAATAAGAAAGAAATCATGAAGCTGTGCCTTTGTTCGGAACTATTTCACTGACGGAGCAAAAATGGCATGCAAGCTATGCCATATGCCATACTCGGTGGAACTTTGATATTGTGGCTCCACCTCACGATCACTACTGCACAAATTCAGGCTCTGTATGATTCATTACTACACAGACTCTGGCTCCGGATGAATCACTTGGGTTCCAAATGACTCATTACTGCGTATACTCAGGCTCCAGATGAGTCACTACTGCACAGACTTGAACTCCAAATGAATCACTACTGCACAGACTTGGGCTCCAGATTAATCAATACTGTGCAGACTCAGGCTCCAAATGAATCACTACTGCACTAACTTAAGCTCCAAATGAATCACTCTGCATCGCTCTGCGGACTTTATCTCTAAATGAATCACTACTGCACTGACTTAAGCTCTAACGAATCACTACTGTGTAGACATGGGCTTCAAATAAATCACTACTACACAGAATTGGGCTCCAAATAGTCACTACTAAGCAGACTCTGGCTCCAAATGAATCACTACAGCACAGATTCGGGCTCCAAATGAATCACTACTGTGCAGACATGAACTCCAGATAAACCACTACTGTGTAGACTCTGGCTCCAAATGAATCACTACTGTGCAGATTTAAGCTCCAAATTAATTACTACATCACAGATTCAGGCTCCAAATGAATCACTACAGCACAGACTCAGGCTCCAAATGAATCACTACTGCACAGACTCAGGCTCCAAATGAATCACTACTGTGGAGACTCTGGCTTCAGATAAATCACTGCTGTGCAGACTCAGGCTCCAAATGAATCATTACTGCACAGACTCAGTCTCTAAATGAATCACTACTGTGCAGACTCAGGCTCCAAATGAATCATTACTGCACAGACTCAGTCTCTAAATAAATCACTACTGTGCAGACTCGGGCTCCAGATGAATCACTTCTGCATAGACTCAGTCTCTAAATGAATCACTACTGTGGAGACTCTGGCTTCAGATAAATCACTACTGTGCAGACTCAGGCTCCAAATGAATCATTACTGCACAGACTCAGTCTCTAAATGAATCACTACTGTGCAGACTCGGGCTCCAGATGAATCACTACTGCATAGACTCGGTCTCTAAATGAATCACTACTGTGCTGACTCAGGCTCCAAATGAATCACTACTGCATAGACTCGGGCTCCAAATAACTGCTGTGCAGATTCAGTCTCTAAATCACTGTATGCTGCTGTACAGATATTTTACTACTGCACCTTATTTCGGGCTGAATATATAAAATAATAGTTCTGATCAAGCTGACTACATCTGATTTTACATGCTTTAAGTGCCCTGATTCAAATACTAAAGGCTGTATTAGTTACTCATTTTTTCCCACTCCTCCACAGTCATTTGCTTTTACTCAAGAAACACCCACAGCCATTTTATAATCGTCATCCGTCTACAGACTGAATTCAGCCTCACAGTGACTGTCATGGTTGAAGAATACTGATATTCAGACATTGAATACTAATCCTCTGATTCTGTCAGCAATTCAAGGCCAAGCTTTTGGGGTCCTCCGATTATTCATGCACACTGTTTTGAGCTTTATTTGGATGATCTGGCAAAATCACCCCAAATTGTCCTTGTTATCCCCTCTTCTTCGCCCTCCCACTGCAAATGATGGCTAATTCTAATTGAAGTTTTTTTTTTCTCCTCTGTCTTTTTTCTCCTTTTAAATAGGACCATCCTCCATGATTGACTCAATCCATTTCCTCATCTCTGTCTCTCTCTTTCAGCATGGTGTTTGTAATTAACACTCACAGCCTTTTCTCCTCCTTTTAGCCATTCTGTCAGCTTCACTTACTTCACTTGCTATTTTCCCCCTCCCTCGCTCTCTTTCATACTGAGGATACTTCTTGATCTGCCTTTGAGGCTCAGACACAGTCGGTCTGCGGTGAAAGGCCCTGTGGTTCTTTCACCAGGCTTTAGTCCACTGACACATCATATTGACAAAAAACTTCAGCACTGTAAAGTCAAACTTCTTCACTTCTTTCGGCTCTCAAGGGAGGTTTGTTTGCCCAGCAACTGTTTGTTGCGGTGTGTCTCATGATGTGATGCAAAATGGAATTGATAATTGGGCCACAAGCAGATTAAAAAATAGTTGTCACAATGCCACTTGAAAGCCTTAAGCCCAAACAATAAGAGAGTCATCTACTCCCACCTAACTGTGCTTGAAAACAACACTTGGACCAACCTAAAGTCCAAGATTATCTGTTTTTAGCAATGCTGGTCTGTTTCTGGCACAAGCTTTGCTTGTTGTGGCAGCTTGGTCAGATAGCCATGATTTGTGAGCAGCTTAAACCAGGTCTAAACTGACCAAAGCAAGCTTTTGCAGACTTTTAAAAAAGGATTTCTGTCAGGATGGCTCTTGGAAAGTTTAACATGAAAATATTCCTGGCAATGTTAATTTGGAATAGATCTACACTTGATACTTGATCTTAAGTTGGCTGATAGCGATGATTTTCAGGAATGGGATTTGAGAAAAATGACTTTGAAGTGAGATGGCTTTCACTTTCACTTTACGGGTTAAACGAGAGCTGCCTGTCAAGTTAGGAGCGCTACTGCATCATTACACAAACAGTCTGTTTTCCGTTGTTTATCATGTGCATACTCTCCGAACTTTTGATAACCCATTTTATGTTTAGATAATGCAGCCTACCTTGTAGTAAAAGTGAGCGCAGCACAACTGTTTGCGCACTGTGCTTAAAACAGACTGTCATCGGACTCCTCCTCTTTAGTAACTTCATCATCCGTTCTTACAAGAGAAAGACACAGTCATTTCTGCTTGCTGCAATAAATGGCTATTCTTCTGCACTAAACAAGTGAATTTCCCCAAGATTTTTTCAGAGATGATAGACAAGATGTTATAGAATAATAATTTAATGAAAACCTAATTTTTACCAAAAAAAAAAAAAAAAAAAAAAGACATTTAACCTATTTTTCAAATTTCTTGAAAACGTCCCAGCGTGAAATGCGAGGGGTTTTCCCAGATCGCACCACAAATGAATTACCCGTCTATACATGAAATACCCCATAGCAGATCTATACAGATGGAGCTGGGGAAGGTGGAGGGTTTCTGAAGCGTGCTGCAACTGCTACAGCAAGCACTAGTTAAATGTTTCAACGTTGAGCAGCAAGCTCATTGGCTAAAACCAATCAGCTATGCCATGTGAATAATGATGTGGTTATATCAGATTAAGAGTTTCACGACAGAACTTCAGATGCTTTTCAGATGCTTAACTGCATGTTTGATATCAAATGAAAATGTCTTATACTTTAAAGTTATATTAAATTCAATTATTGGAACTTTTGTTTGAATGTTTTTGACTGACTTAGGTAGAACTTAAGAGCATTAAGACCTAAGGCTTAATATAACATAAATTATGTCTCTTACTGAAGTATGTAGTAGAAAATTCATGAAAGATTTATGTATTTTAAAAATCCACATGATTTTATACATATTTTGGACTATGGGGGGTGGCATTATTTCAGTGACAAGATGATTTCAGTGGTTGCACTCTTTGAGCTATCTTTACCGCAACTCAACTCAGAATACACAGTTTGGAAAATAAAATACTGATACGATGCCACATTGTGTGGCTTTTGGCTGTAGTTTTCAGTCAAAGGGCCACAAGATAAGTGATGTAAGTCTCCACTGCTTTCCTAGCGATAAGAAGAGGAGAAAAGAATGGGAAGATGCCTGTGGACGAATAAAACTCTCTAAAGACCTGTGTCTTTTTCTCTATTTTAGCCCTGATGCCTCTGAGGCTTTTAGTAGACCACATACTGAAAGAGCTTACAAATGGCAGAGACAAGAAATGCTAGCTATCCTGGCAGAATGCAAACATGCTGACGCTTGTCGTAACGCTGCAGCCACTGAAGGAGTTTCTCAGTGCAGATTTCACTCGATATCCATCGCGCTTATACTCCTTGTGGGGAAAAATTTGGTTAAGCCTACGCTTATATCCATCACCACCTGTAAGCTCTTTCAGTAGTCGTCATCATCGTATCAGTATTTTATTTTCCAAGTTGTGTTGTGGTAAAAATAGTAACAGGTAGTTCCAGTAGCTCACAGAGTGCGACCATTTAATGTCATGGAAATAATGGTCCAAAATAAGCATAAAATAGTGTGTATTTTTTTAAATAACGTGAATCGTTGATGGGTTTTCTACTACACATTTTAATAAGAGACATGGTTAAATGTATTTATGGTGAACATATTTGTTAACACTTTAGAATAGAGGACACTTAACTATGATTTTTCCCTCAATAAATTCCTAATTTGCTGATTATTGATAGTAAGGTAGTTTAGGTATTGGGTAGGATTAGGGATGTAGAATAAGGTCGTGTAGAATAAGTCAGTAATATGTGCTTAATTAGCACTAATAAATGGCCAATAGTCTAGTAATATGCATGCTAATAAGCAACTAGTTAAGAAACCATAAAATAAAGTGTTTCCATATATTTTAAAGCAATTTCTATTTAAATCTTTATGTCATGTACTTAAATGTATTTATATTATTATATTAACTACAATACAGTTAAAATTATAATCAAGTACTTTAGAATTTGCTTAAGTGTTTTAGTCAATTGTAATTTTATTTCAAAGTGCACTGTTTGAAAGTGTACTAAGAAACATGGTCATGAAAGTATCTCTCTTTAACTACACTTACGTGGCCTTTTATTTTATTAATATTGCATTACCTGCAAGTACAATTGTACAGTAGATCCTGTCCTAGCTGAGCAAGTACAGTTACTATTAATAGGACTTGTAACTAATAGCTTTTTCTGATATTTTAGATCTTTTTCACTCCAGCATGGCATCTAGAACTGCAGTTTTTTGCCGAAGTTGGCTTTGAAGAACGAGCTGTGGTTACAATAGTATCTATTGTATTTGCGATGGATGTCAGTATCAGGTGTATTTGTGTGACTCCATACACCTGCATGTGTTTGTGCATGTGTTTCTCGTGATGTGTTGTGGACAGTATGCTGACTATGAAGGATCCTGAACCAGTAGAGTGTGAAATGAGAGAAGGGAAGGCTCCCTTCCCCCCATTTCTGCCTAAAACAGACGTCTGGGAATAATGACCTCAAACTTGCCCCAGGGGCGCGAGCTGATGATGTCACCAGGAGGACAGAATTAGAATTAGGTTAACGGCAAGTGGTTAACCCTCATTGTTCCAGTAGGAAAGGCACAGTGCTTGTGGTAATCTGCTGAACGAGGTGCACAAGTCCCAGAATGCATTCTCGAAACCGTAACCAGGAAAAAATCTGCTAGACCTCTATAGATTTAAGCACTGCTAAAAAGTTTCTCCTGTTCTAATTTAATGTGCAGAGACATCTGTAAGTAAGCCATTTGTAGGTAGAATTGGGCTGCATGAACAAAATCTTATATTATTATGAGTAGGTTTAATTCACAATAACATTTGGCAACTATGCTGTTTTAGCTGGAAATTCAGCCACCTAAACGATTTTATATATTACATACAATAACTAAGTAAACTTAATTGTATTGAATGTGCAATTGTAGTGTACTTCAAAAAACAAAAAACAAACGAAAAAAAAAAGACACTACTTGCTCTTAATATAAAATTAATGAAATAAAAGGCCACTTAAGTGACTGAAAGAGAGATGCTTTCATGACTGTCTTAACCTACTTAAGTACACTTTTAAAAAGTGTACTTTGAAATTGTCACATCAATCTTTTGTCATGATTTAACAAACTGCACTTATTTTCATGCATTGACCAACATACATTTTAAAAGATTATTGGAGTGTGTTTTACAAGAAAATACTTCAGAATTTTACATTTAATTCAATGTGTATAATGTTATTTGGTATTACATTTTACAAGTTAATACATTTTAAACATAGTAAATTGCAACGTCATCATTATAAATGTGCATACAGTATGAGTTTTAAAAGGAATTTCAATAAAGTGTATTTTATTGTACCATAAATGCTTAAAAATATATTCAGCAGTACTTTAACCATGTTTCAAAGACAATAGAAGTAATTATGAAATTACATATAAAGATGTACTTAAGTGGGTCAAAAAAGCACACTAAAGTTCAGATATTTTCATTTAAATGTAAACTGTAATACATTTTTATTTAATTGCAATTAACATACGTATAAGTGTATAAAAACATTACATTCAGTTTGCACTTAAGTCTTTTTCACTAGGGATAGCAAAGTTTTTGCTACAGCACGTCACACATTTCTATCATCGCACTATATATATGATCATACTCTCCAGCACTACCGTCTGCCTCAAATATGCAATAAGAAAATAATTTCATTAACACTAATTTGTGTAGATATTTCATGACAAATCATTGTGGCCGCCGTGCAAACTTCAGAATCACAAAACACTGTTTAGGAGAAAAGCTTCCCTAATCGTCTTCATGGCTTCTCAGTCTTTTTCCGTTGTCTCCCTGCTTAAAATGAATCTCATACAAGCAACTCCCTTTCAGTTCCAGAAAAGAGAAAAACAGTGAAAATAACTGAATTTGGCAACTGCCTTTCCTTCGCCTGAGTCCACAGATGCTGGTACGGGCCGGCTATTGCAGAGACGTGAGAGAGATGGGGAAAAAAAAGCAGAGAGCTGGGCAGAAAGAGGAGGGTTTCTGTTTATCAGAGGCGGCAGGCCTGGCATCGGGCCGTTGGCGAGCTGCTCCGTCTCTGCCTGTCCATGGCTTAAAGGATGTAAATGATGGGGGCATGGTGGGTGCCTGGTCCAGTGCGGAGGGTCCCTGGCTGTGGAGCTGAGGCAAGCGCGGCTGGCGGAGGACCATGAGAGGTAGAGCGGAAGACACTGGGATCAGGCAAGACCCATGTGCTTAGAGAGAGAGCTTTGTAGTGAGGCCAGGAAGCTCGCAGACGCAGGGAAGCACACTGTAGGGATAGAAGACAAACACGCACCTGCTCAAACACAATATGAAATGTTTTACATCCCTAAAGTATTACATACTGCTTGAACCCAAATGCGTGTATATAGTGTTACAGTATATCTGCACAAACAGGCAAAAGCATAATATGCCGTATACACAAGCACAGTTTTTTGCAGTGGTGCAATAGAACAAAACAATTTGGGTTACAAAAACAACCTTTCAGCAATAAGTTCTTAAAAGAGCCATTTCTAAATGTGAAAAACATTTTCAAAAATCCAAAGAAACATCATGCCATAATTCCATCATGCATTCTTAAAAATAAAGGTTTTCACAGTGATGCCATATAAGAACCATTTTGGTCTCCATAAAAAATCTTGTAAGAGTTCTTTTTTTCTTTCTTTTTTTCTTTTTTTTTTCCAGTTTAAATAACCTTTTGTGCAATGGAAGGATTCCATGAATGCTAAAGGTTCTTCATGGAACCATAAATGCCAATAAAGAACCTTTTTTTTTTTTTTTTTAAGAGAGTAAAGAAACTTTTGTGTAATGGAAAGGTTCTATGTATATTAAGTGGATAGTTCACCCAAAATTAAAATTTGCTGTTAATTTACCAAGGCAATCCATAATGCAAGTGACTTTTTTACTCAGCAGAACAGTAAGGAAGATTTTTAGCTGAAACTGTGGTCTTTGGTGATTCATAAAATGCAGGTCAATGGCTACTGTCACTTTGAGAGTCAAAAAAGCACATTAGGCAACACAAAATTAATACCTGGCTTCTGGTGATATACTGAGGTCTTATGAAGTAAAAGGATAGGTCTGTGCAAAAAAACTGAACATTGTTTACAACATTATTAACTATAATCCAGAACATCAGCCAAATTGGGAAACCTGATTCTTTTCCATGGACTGGTTATTTCAGACAGTTCATTGCAATGAACTAGTTCAAATAACTGATTCACCAGCTTGTTTACGTAATCACGTAATGACATAGTCACATTTAACATAACACATTTGCATAAATAAAGCACCCATTAATGATGTGAAGGACGGATGTTTTACATGTCTAAAGCATATAAAGTTAATAAACTTGTCTTCATCAGTTTACCTTTTTACATAAACAATCATAAACCATTCATTTGGCCACTACATTCAAGTGCACAGTTCATATATAAGCATATCATTGGTCTTTGGTCCGAGTCAAACTGTTTCCTCAGTTCAGTGACTGTTGGAGGAACTGGAGCACTGAATCAGTTCATTCATCATAGGATCAGATATACAAGTATTTTTTGCTCATGTAGAGTCAGTTGCTGCTTGAGCCACAAACAGTTTCAGAACTAGTTAATCCAGTTCACTAAAAAGATCGGATTTAAAAGAATAATTTGTTCGTGAACCAGACACTCTGGACCGTTTGTCTGAGATTTCAGATTACAGCTAATGTTGTAAAAAAATGTACAGTTTTCTGCACAAACTCATCGCTTCACTTCATAAGACCTCAATATATTGTCAGGAGCCACGGGTATTAATTTTGTGTTGCATGTTATGCTTTTTTTGACTCTCAAAGACACGGTAGCTATTGAATTGCATTTTAAGAATCACCAATGACCACAGTTTCAGTTTAAATTTTTTACTGTTCTACCGAATAAAAAAATAGTCACCTAAATCTTGGATGGCCTGAGGGTGAATACATAAGCAGCAAATTTTCATGTTTTGGGTGACCTCTTTAAAGGTTTTTCATAGATGCCAATAAAGGACCTTCCGTTTTTAAAAAGTGCAGGCCCAAAACTGCATCAGATGCAGTCATTCTCACTCTAGCACTTCACTACATTATTTTAAGTAACGCTTTTAGGGACAGCACACCTTAAAAACACACAAACACATTTTTATCTGTCCCAAAACGGTGTCCATTTTTCCTGTCATGGTTAAAACAGTGGTTCCCAGGCCATGTGCAGTTTGTTTTTCCTTTCATTTTCCTTTACTTTTTTTGCTGGCAAGTGGGGAAAGTGACATTTTTGAGACGACGTCCCATGAGTTCCCCCACGGCGGCGCTAGGGCTTGACAGCCGTTCGTTTGAGGCGGTGTCAGGCTGAAATTATACTGTCTGTGAAACCCAGTAACGAGCCAGGAATATGGCCCTGGAGCCACGAGCAGCCAGAGAGAGAGAGAGAGAGAGAGAGAGAGAGAGAGAGAGAGAGAGACAGGGCTGAAGACCACTGAAGAAAAAATAGGTTGAGATTTATTATGCCAGTATAACATAAAAATACTTTTGCAAAAGATTTTTGGTGGGAATGTGGTTTTTCATTAGGTAAAGGAGACCAGAGACCAGATACAGTGAAATGTACAGTGAGATACAGTGAAATGTTGTAAACAGTGTGCTGCTGGATGCCATATTTTTGTAGGCCAAAACCTGGTTGCGTCATCCTGAAGTCAAATAAGTTTCTTCATTTTGTTTGTTTTTTTCTTTGTTAATGGAGAAGTCCACTTCCAAAACAACAATTTACAAATAATTTACTCACCCCCTTGTCATCCAAGATGTTTGTGTCTTTCTGTCTTCAGTCGTAAAGAAATTGTGGTTTTTGAGGAAAGCATTTAAGGATTTTTCTTCATATAATGGACTTCAATTGTGCCCCCGATTTGAACTTCCAAAATGTAGTTTAAATGCAGCTTCAAAAGGCTCTAAATGATCCCAGCCGAGGAAGAAGGGTCTTATCTAGTGAAACGTTGTGTCATTTTTTTCGAAAAATAAAAGTTTGTATACTTTTTAAGCACAAAAGCTCGCGTAGCACAGGCTCTCGGATGCACGTCCACGGGTCGTTCTTGAACGATTCGTTCATTTTGAACGAATCTTTAATGTGATTCGTGAAGAATGAGTCGTCTCAGGGAGTGATTCGTTCAGTCGCGGATGCGCAACATCCTGTTAGGTTCTGTACTGGATTTTAAGTTACCTGTTTCAGTCTTTGGGTTTTTCGAGTCATTCGTTCATCTTATGGGGCTGTCACGTGATGCTGATTTTGGTAAAATGAACAAAATGACTCGAGAAAAGATTTGTTCATTTTGCTGAACGAGACTCAAAGGTCTGAGTCGGTAAAATGATCCGAACTTCCCATCACTACTACGAATCACATCTAAGTTCATTGTCTGTGTACTCCGGCTAAAAAAGGTAGAGTATGGCGAAAAGCCTCATCTTATTTTCTCCTACAACTTCAGAATCGTCCGACACGTTGTACCTTTTTGTTTGTAAACAGCGTTTGACTTACTTGCGCTTTCATAGTCTTTGCGCATTCGCTTTGTAAACACTGGGTCTGTAGATCAGCCTACGTTCCATGTGACCTTTTGACATGATTCAATAGTATGTCGTGAACGCGCATGCCAGAACCTGTACTTCACAACCTTTTGTGCTTAAAAAGTATACAAATTTTTATTTTTCGAAAAAAATTACCAATCGTTTCGCTAGATAAGACCCTTCTTCCTCAGCTGGGATCGTTTAGAGCCCTTTGAAGCTGCAGGCACAATTAAAGTCCATTATATGAAGAAAAATCCTGAAATGCTTTCCTCAAAAACCACAATTTCTTTACGACTGAAGACAGAAAGACATGAACATCTTGGATGACAAGGGGGTGAGTAAATTATTTGTAAATTGTTGTTTTGAAAGTGGACTTCTCTTTTAAGTGCCTGAAATAGTGTGGTGAACAGCACCTCAAGGTACTTTACATTTTATTCTATGACATAGAATACATCAGTAATAACCTCTTGTTATTTTTTTAAAAAAGCTTTTACTTGACTTGAATAAGTCAGTTGCTAACAACTGCCTAAATTGGAGTACAGAGGTTGTCAGGGACATTAAACGTCATCACATCAAACAAGTTATCTCAACTTATTTTATGCAATGATCTAAAAGCCAATGGAAAAATACTACTGGGTTTTTGTTGAGGGAATCAGTGTAATGCTAAATTCTTACAAGAACATGTCGTCACTGCAGTGCCCTGTTGTACACACTAGTTTTTGCAGTATTGGCCCCGTTTACATTTGTCTCAGGTGATCCGATCACAGTTTACACCTGACAGTAACATGCATCTCAAACTGTATGTCTTCTCTGACCACTTGCAATTCCATTAAAACCTTGTTTAGTGTTGTTCATTCCTTCAGATCCCCTCCCCTCCACTAGATGATTCAAGATAGATTAGTGTTTATACTATAAATGTAATCTGGTCACATGCGTTTCTGACCATTGATTGTGGTTTGTGTGATCCAATCACAAAGCAATTTGAACTCGCTTACACTGCATTTAGTGCAAGCAACATGTGATTGGATCACCCAAGACAGACCTTAATACTAGTTATAAAGACAGTCGTGCCAGTGTTTTGAATTGGTGGGAAAAGATATTTATAATAATATTAATTATGTTTTGAAAGGGGGAAAAAAAAAAGTATTATTTAAAATTCGTATATTGGAGTAGGATAAAAAAATAATAATAAGATATGACTGTATGTCAGTCATTAGCTTTAATTTTATGAAGATACCAGTCTAGTTATATTGTTTTTTACAGGTTTTTTTTCCCCCTCCCCAATTGCTTTGCGACTTAATACACAAGTAAAATTGTTTTGTGTGTTATCTTAATAACTAATAACTCATTTATAACTAATAACATATAACTATAACTAATAACATATAACATATAACATATAACTATAACTAATAACATTTAATTCAATAAATTGGCACCAAAATTATTATTTTCTTAAATTTATTTATTTATTTTAATGTTGTATCATAACGGTTAAAATGTTTAAATGTTTTTTTCACCATGGCAGACAATCCTAGAAATGTTTATGTATAAATATCATTTTTCTTCTAATTGTTTGTTAACAATGACTGCTTACTATACTATACAAGAATGTCATAATGTTTAATCTAGTTGAATGTTATTGTGCATCGCAGTTAGCTTTATAGATACAGATTTTAACAGTAGGTTAAAGTTTACTGGAAAATGTCAATACTATAGTACACAGAAAAAATACACACATTTTTTAATGTACTGTATACAGTACACTTATTTTTGTAGCAATGTGTTACATGTAAACAGAATTCACTGCATGTCAAAAATATTTATAGAATATACATGTTTGTCTGACATGTTTTGATAATTGAATGGATCATTTTGCACGTAGTGGCTCACATGATGAAAGAATGTTGGAAGTTGTGAAGATGACAGGTTCACTGAGAATCAAGTTCACCAGCAAGTCATGTGCTTTTAGCTATTGTGAAATGTTCCCAAATGTGCACTGTGCTTAAAAAAAAAAAAAAAAAAAAAAAAAAAGAATAAGAAATTCAAATCTTATGTGAAAAAAAAACTAATTGTTCAGAAATTTGAACTTGCTGTTTTGAGAAAAACTGAGCCAAAGCTATTGTAAGGACACATGCTTGCAGTTCCCTGCAGATCTTTTCGGATCATTACATTTCTATGTAAAAAAAGAAGAAGAAAACAGAATGATTGCAACCAAAAGGGAATTTCTCGACAAATAAATTCTGAATGTAGGTATAAATATAGCATTATGCAAATAATATATAATAAAACAAACAACATTAAACTAAAGGACATTTATTTTATTTTTCAAATAAACTTAAAATAGCTTAGGAAAATCAGGTAGCACCGTGTTCCCTTTCATGTTCTTTGACAACATAAAAACTAAATGCCATTTTAAATAAAACTATTTATGATCGGTCAAAATCTTATGCATTGTACACTGCGATTATGTGTTTCGCCCACGTGACTGACAAGTAGTGCCACAGCTTTTCTGCATCCCACGTCTCCTCCATTTGAAATGAACTGGTAACTTGCAGATATCATATAAAACGGCCTTGACTATGAACATTAGCAAAACAAATATATGCACAATTATAATTTTATGTCTTTCTAGCAGTTAAATGCATAATACTTGATTACTGTACAGGTTAAAACAAATCTTGCTTTGCATCCTTGAGGTCAGGCCTACCCCTTCATCGAGTGTTATACGAACACTCACATGACACTACGGCATATGAAGCGACACACTTAACTGATTGGCTGAGTGGCAGCCAGGTCAAAGGTCAGACAGGATCTCCTGTGTTCCCCAGGGTGCCATTGCGATGCATGACACACCAAGTGTGACAGCTCGATTTAAATAAGCGTACATTACCGTGGTGACAGTTCTGAGAGAGTGCTTGCCTGTTCTCAACACTGTGACTGTTCACTGATGTGCCTGCGGGTCCGAGTGAATCAGTGGTACTTAAATCCAGCACAAATTTTAGCTGAGGTTTTTTTTTTTTTTTAACCCCCAGATGCAGCTTTTGGAGGAAAGATGTGTTGTTAGAATTTTAAGAACTTCAGTTTTTGCTCAGTATTTGCAATGTGATCTATTAAATAGACAATCCTGAAAGAGAAACCCAGTTGCCATCTAAAGAAACTTCTTGGCCGTTTTGAATAAGCAGTTCTTTTGGCCACTAAGCAACGGCTCTCCAAACCCTACCAACCACAAAACAACACCCTGGAACACCATAGCAACCATGTGCACCATTCCAAACGTCTTGAAAATGCATTTTAAATTTAATTTCAGTTCCTGGTAGCAAACAGGATGCAGAATTCCAATTGGAATTTGAAAGTAAGGAAGTTGAATTCAAATTAATTGAAATTCAAATAAATACATATAACTGCAATTAGTAACTAGAAATGCAAAGTTTGTATAAACACTGAATAATGGTTTGACCATACCTCATTTCAAGGTTTTGCTGGATGGATGAATGGATGGATTCAGTAAATTCAACTTCTTGTCATTCCAATTCATTTCCATGTTGGCTGTGGCCAGTTCATTGTGATTTTAAATGGATTTTAAATTCGTAATTTTCCCCATCCTTCCAGTGTAAAAATGAAGTGCATTGTTATTGTATTGAATGTATGCTTGTATTGCACTCCAAATCTTAAATCATGCATGCTTTGTATGTATTATACAAAAACATTACATTTTATGTCTGGAAACTAAATTATTATTGTTAAGCATGTAATAAACTACATATATTTGTGAACAGTCTAAGGGAAATAAGTCGAAAACACTATTTGTTAGCACGGTAACAAGGTCGGCAGTTTAAGACATTAACTTGTAAGCACAAAACACAAAAGATACTTCTCTTTTCAATATAAGTAAGGCCTTATTGGATAAATCTACCACATATAAACTAATCTAACACATAGACACACACATTCACACAGGTTGCAGAAAGAGAGAAAGTGAGGAAAGAATGAGTTAAGAAGAGTGAAAATATGAAATCCCAAGTTTATAGCAATATATAAAATTGCTTAGTCCTGAACAAGCATCAATCATCTAATTATCCCTCGCATTGAGTTTCTCAATGAGGCTATTAAACTTTATATCAAATGTGCAGTTCAGCTACAATCTGGAGGTTGTACATGCATTGCCTTTGTGTTAAGGGATTCCCTCTGACGACGTCATTGCAGAAAGGGGTTTGCCAAGGTTCCCGATTGGCTGGCTGGAAGTTTGTGGTCGTACGATGTGATGTTTTGGGCATTGGCTGGAGATGATGCGGAGTCGTGTACGCTAGTTGAAAGTTTTGAGGTGGGTACAGACGTCTGGGACATGACTTACCGGCAAAACTTAACTTAGAAAACGAAACTCCCAATTTAAAGAAAAAAGATTGAAGTAAAAGACAGAAAGAAATAAGCTGATGAGACTAGATGACGGATCTCATAGTTTTAGAGAAGCGGCTGGCATGCAAGCCAGGGAGCGCTCAGAGAACGCAAAAAGCGGCGGTAAAAATGATGGCAAAATCATGGCTAAGAGCTAAAGCAAAAAGCACAAACTAAAAGCAAAATTTTATGGTGTCCTGAGTTTTTAAACTCAGCTTTTGGACACATCCCAAATGGTGTCTTGACCAATTAGATGTTGTCTTAACTCGGGATATTGCAGAGTATAATCTTGGACATGATTTCTATAACAAGAATATAATACATTTTACAAAGAATTGATTGATAGAAACGTTTAAAGCATGCATTTTCAGTCATATATAGTCATATATACTAAACATAAATATAAACCCTTAAGCCATTCAACAGTTATTAAAAGGACACAACGAGTGATCGAACATAATCGATAAATGTGTGGGTTACATACATGATAGGGAGTTATGCAATGGACTGATGTTTATTCATAAGTTCTGTTAAGCATCATTTTAACGCATATATATATATATATATATATATATATATATGTAAAAAGACAGTCTCTTTGTCATTCTGTGAACTAAGGTTATGTTCTGAGGAACAAAAGGATTTAGAAGGAATCTCGGTCTGGTCTTTGTCTTGGGTGGGGGAGCACTCAACAGAGTCTCCTCATGTGATGGTCCTGATGTGCTGTATCTTTGACCATTAAACTTAGGTTTATTGCCCCAAAATTGCCCCAGTCTTCTTCCTGAGTTGGAACTATCAATAAGTGTTCTTTTGTTTTAATGCTGCAAGCTGTTCAAAGCTCCTAGTTAGTTGGTTAGACTTGCTTCAGGCTGGCTGGTGCTAGGATATCATGGACAGATTTATGACATTGTCTGGTTATCCTGGGCCTCTTTGTAAAATTTGGCTCTTTGGGTTGTTTTAACACTTCTAATTGAATCTTTCAGTTGTCTGATTCGCTACAACAGAGTATATGACAGTACAGTTTTGTCTACACATTTTTAGACTCATTCAATGTTACAATGTAAACACTATTACTTTTATATTGCAACATTTTCTATTTTATAGAACATTAAAAAACATCCTGGCATCGTGAGACATTTAGATGCAATAAAATGAAATGGACTACATAATGTTTCGCTTGATTATACATGTAGTCAGGAATTATAGTTTGGAAAAAGTCGAACTAGTAAAATGTGTACAAGTTATGTCACAGTAACACAATAACAGCTAATGCAAGTAGGCTAATAAAAGAAAGGCTTACTCATGTAAATGATCTCCTCTGCTGGATCAAACTGTGCGTCTCATGGCGTTCTTTTTCTGAGGTTAATATAAGGCTTAATCCTCACAGCGCATCTTCTTCCAGAAATAAAAAGTAGCCGAGATGAACTTGAAGAAAAGTCTCGCTGCTATGTTTATGGAACTGATGTGGGTGTTTACACATAACGCGTTTCACGTGGATGATTTTAATATCAAAAGCAAAAGAAGCATGTGGGCGAAGATAATGAAGTCATACAGGAAAGACTGGACATCACGTTGGTTTCATACAACTATATATATATATATATATATATATATATATAAGGCCACTTAAGTGTACTTAAAGGGAGTCACTTTCAGTTTGCAAAAATAAGTAAAAGTTCAGCTAAAAATGAGAGTTCTGAGAATTCATTTACTCACACTCAAGTCATTTCAAACCTTTGTTGAACACAAAAGAAGATCTTGAAGAATGTTGGTAACCAAACAGTTACTAGTAGTCATTGACTTCCATGGTATTTTTATACTATGAAAGTCAGTGGCTACCAGCAACTGTTTCATCGATACAAACTTGTAATTACAAATATATAAATTAATATCATCAATTTAAACTATAGCACATTTTCATTTATTTGCAATTAATATGCAATTAAATGTCTGAAAACATCACTTTCAGTTTGCACTACAGTATATTCAGATATATTATTTCAATGATAAGCATTCTAAGGAATCATGCTGATGAGTTTCACACGTTTAAGCACCACTCAGACGATCCTCAGAAAATGTAAAAATCTAGCTTAATGTTACACTTTTCGAATATGTCACATTACAAGTCCATCTCGATATATCTTATTCCCCTCACACCGCACTGGGATCATTGTGTGGCTTTCTGTGAAGTCTTACACTCAGCCTTGGTTGCACCTCTCATTTCACCCAGTGACCTCAGCGCTGATGGCCTGTCACTTAAAACAGCCAGTGGCCATGGGGAACGGCCTGGAACGAATGACAGCCCGCCACGCGCACACACACAGAGCATTTTAACCAGAGGTGACACGTTTGCGTTCAGGCTTTTTAAGTTCTCCAGACGCGGACACACGAAAGCCCGGTTCAATCGGGAACAATCTCATGACGCTGCCCTTTCCACAACATCAACACATAAGTGCACACTCACACTTGTCTCCTGTCTATAAAAAAACATGTGTTCCTTGAGTCCATGGCAACACACCTCGTGACACCATGCCCTGCCCCAGCCGTGACCTGTGGGATTGTATGACAACCACAGAGTTAGCTAGCCGAGATTACAGAGAAAGCCGGCCTCTCCTGTTGCAGCCAGCTCCTCCTTCGAGGGGCCCTGGGATCGAGATGACGCAAAACTCCACGCTGGGTTCGTCTGCAATGGATTGGCAGCAACACTGAGCCATTCGAGGCAGCCTGGTTCCACCTTTCCATCGCTGGGTGACTCAGGCATCTCGGATGGTGTGTTAATGTCTTCGTGTTTCAGAGCAATGTGTTAAGAAGGGGTTTGGCTTGTCTTGGACTGGTGTAACCGTCATAGCACAAGCCAGTAGCTGTTTCCATCCCAAGTTTCTGTCTATAAGACTTAAGATCATCTGCGTATGCAAGTGTAATTCTAAATGTGGACACAGTACACAGCAGTTAATATTTAGGGCATATTTTCTCCAATCAAATATAAGATTATTAGAAATGGCGACCGCATCCAGATTTTTCCTCACTTGTTGGTGCACTCAATTAGTTCAACCATTGTGAAAAACGAACGCATTTAATTGTATTGAATGTGCGCTTTTGGGATGATTTAAATCTTTAAAAATATCCTAAACACCTGTACTTGCAGTTAATATAATATTAATGAAATAAAAGGCCACTTAAGTGTACTTAAAGATAGACACTTAAGTATACTTAAGACACTTAGATATACTGTTAAAAAGTCCTATTTGTTATAATGTCAAATCATAGATTTAATAATATTGTATAATGCTGTAAAAAAGTACACTTTATTGTACAAGTATACTAAGTACACTTACGAATTAAAGGTAACAAAAATTGGATCCAGTTTTTCCAGAGAACAAAAAGTATCAAAGTATCAGTAATAACATAATAAAAACTGCTGCGACTCTGGAAGCCTGTGACATTTAAATAAAAGATGAAATGCAATAATAAATACTGTCATGTTGTCTTGCATTCAGAGGTGGATGCATCATGTTTGTTATATGATTTGATGTTTATTATACCAAATCATTTTAGTATTTTAGTTTCAGCCGTATTTGAGATGACGTGCATTGAGATTGGTCTGCTTTTTAGACCAGTTATCTAATACAAAGTCACATTAGTTTTTAGTTGTGCATTCAAAAATGTATTCTGTTAGTGTGTTTATGCACATTTTCACCAGAATGAATGAATGAATGAATAAAACATTTTACAATTTTATGTGAATTTCACAAAATTCAGAAAACATGAATGGAAAAATGGCTAATCATGCATTCCTAAATATATGACTTGTGGAGTGTGTGGCAACTTTTTTTTATTAATAGAAGTCCGGCTGTGTGTGTGTGTGTGTTTGTCCATGTAATCTGACACATCATTGGTCATTTTTACCATCCCCCCTGAACACAACCAGCCGGACCATTTTGTTCAGTTACTCACTCACTCACTGTTCAGATTAAGTTTCAATCCCATGATCCCATGACTATGCGCCTGCCATGTCCTCATGCTTGTTGCCAATGAGAGTCCTAGGTCATATATGCACCAAAGGAGCGTCACATGCTTTCCTTCCACCTTGATTTCCAAGGCAAGGGTAGCCTCCAGCTTTCTCAACTTTCACATGAGCTTCTCCCTCTCTCTCTCTCTCTCTCTCTCTCTCTCTCATTGCTAGCTGAGACCATGAATGGGCTGGAAAAAACGGCCCTGGTGACTCGGGTGCCACAGGCTAGAGAGACCGAGCGAAGCGGAGAGGTGGGGCAGGAAAACTTTTGGGGATGATAATGTTCCATCAGGCGCTTTTCCCTACATCATATTCCTGCCAACTAGATCATGTGACTTACATAATGCGTCTGCGTCCTAATTCCAACATTAAACTGTATCATTATTACAGATATTCCCGGTATATGAACAAATTTAGTAATACCACTTAATGAAATAGTAATGAGTACAGTACATTTAGAAATGCCAAGTAATGATTCAGTTCAACCCTTGTGAAAAGAAGTGTGTTTAATTACATTAAACTTGCATGTGTGTACTAAAAAAAGATCTTAAAATGAAGGAAAAAAGACTACTTAAGTGTGCTTTTAGGTACCCTTTAGTACGCTTAAGTAACACACTTAACTTTTGCTCTTTGTAATAGTGCAAAATTAACAGTTTTGCTTTTAAATACATTAAGTTGTTGTTTTAATAATGTTTTAAAGAAAAGTACAGTTATTTTGATGTGTTGACTAACATGTTTAATAATTAAATGCATGTTTAAATTAGAATATTGCATAAAACATTTTATTAAATCTAATTATTATTATTGTTACAAATGTTCTTAGTATATACATTTATTGATGCATTTAATGATTCCGTTCTACCCATGTGGTGTACTTAAAAACTAATAGAATAATAGAATAATCCCCAAAAAAATGTATTTAGAAATAACATAATATGAATGAAAAAAAAAAGAGTATAACAGTAACACTTAAATTGCAATAATGTCAAATTAAATTTTTTGCTTTTAAGTACATTTTAAATCACTGTTTTAATAATCTTTTGCCATGCTTTAAGGAGGTACATTTATTTTTTATTTCATTTTATTTTTTGTGCTTTTTGGATGATAGAACAGTGGAGATTGACAGTGCTCTAACCTCACGGCTATAGGCACTTACAAAGTACGCTTATTTTGATGTGTTGACTAACATACTAAACAATTAAACATATATCGCACAAAACATATTATTATTATTAGTATTGTTGTTGTTGTTATTATTATTATTACAAATATTTGCACTATGGATACATTTAATACCACTTAATGATGTCTGATATCTGTTATAGAGTAAATGCATTGCATGTTGCCAGTACAAATTTTAGTTTTGGATTCATTTAAGGCATGGATGAAAGCACAGACTAATGGCATTTTTTCCTCAGAAGCCTGACTATAAATACGCACAATGCCATTCTTTTGTATCACAAGACTGTTTGGTCTATTGAAACAGTGGCTATCCATTAACTCCTCTTCACAGTATTTGCTATTAAAAGGCTGTGTGTTTCTTGGCAATCTTTACGTCAGCTGTTTTAAAATTCCATTTCAGAGCATTCCTGGAAAACCATGTGAGTTTATAGTAAATTTTTTTTATTGCAATGTTTCTCTGCATCGCCTCAGTGAAAAGCTGATTCACCTGCAACCTGCATGACTCATTCTTTCAAACACAAAAGGAAAGGAGATTTAAAGTTTTGATTTCACTTCCAGAAAGTTGTTTATTTAAATTTTAGCACTGAATAGGACTTGTTTTAGATAAATATATGTGACCATAGGTCGCTAATTAAGAAAGCACATCCCTTCTTCCATCTTCCCTTCACTTCCGTCCAACAACCAATTAGTCCTTTTGTCGTTATTTTCGGCTGTCGTTTGAAATATATATATTTTTGATAAAGCCACGTCTTTAACTACTCTAAAAGTACTGGGTGGAAACAGGATTTATTTGGCTGAGATGTGCATTATTGTCAGCCTCATGAGCTGAGTGGCCTTTTGAAGGCTGAAATGGATCTATGGTAATCACATTATGCTTGTGACATCCATGATCCATTAACTGAGCTGAGGAATCTGATATATGTGTGTGTTTGTTTGTGCATTTCTGTAGGTTCATGCCTCCCCAATTCCCTCAACTGGGAATCTAATTCGGGAAAGATTTGCATTCCTTTCCCAGATGTCTTTAGAGGAAGCGTGAGTCTTCGAGCGCCGAAAGAGCTGAGCTGATAGTAAAGCTCAACTCCCGTAACGTTTTATCAGGGCCGTCGCCGCACATCAATAGCGATCCCCATCCCTCCCTCTTCTTCTTCCTTCCGTCACCTTCTTTAATCTTTCTAAACAAAAGAGCATGCAAAACAAAGATGGCAAATATCAAGCGTGATAAGAGAGTTTTGTATTTGCTGGTTGTGTTCACATATCCTGATTTACTGCACACGAGCACCTGTTTGTTTGTGTTCTCGTTCAGCATTTGGTGGAGTCTGACTTTTGATAATTGTGTGTAAACAAGCCACGCTGATTGATTCGACAGAGTGAAGAGGTCATGCAGTTTTCTCTATTTCTATTGCAATAGAAAATCAATGGCATGAGAAGACTGGCATTGGTAAAACTCAGAATGAATGATTCAGGGCTACATTGAGGATGACTATTCAAACCTTTATATTATGATATTTATATATTTTAAATATATCAAAAACAAGTGTGCTTAATTGTATGTAATGCACTTTTAGTGTACAACTAATCTTAAAAGTACACTTTTAAAAGCTGTACAAAGGGCCACTTAAGTATATTCAAAGGCAGACACTTTCATGAAGATATTTCTTAACACACTTAAGCAGACTTCTAAAAAGTGCACTTTCTAATAATATCTAACTAAAAGTGTTGTTTTAAAGTATATTTTACATCATGTTTTAATAATCTTCTGTGGTGCTTCATACACTTATTTTGATGTGTTGACTATAGAAGTACTTAATTATAATTTTGAGTCTAGTGTAGTGTGTTATTCAGTATTTGATTTAAAGTTAATGTTTTAACTGTACTAAATTGGGTTTGGGCCATATTCCGGGCTCGGAGCCCTCCCCCAGGACAGCACGCCAAAATATGCTTGCTGTTTACTCAACCAGATTAGAAGTAAGGGTGAACTCGTGAAACCATATTTCAAAGACAATAAGTTACAAAGATGTACTTATGTTTTACCTAAGTGGGTCAAAAACACTCTAAAGTTAATTTGATATCATTTTAAACTAATACATTCTCATTTAATTGCAGTTAACCTGCAATTAAGTGCCTGACAACATTGCATTTAGTTCACACTGAAGTATATTTCACTTTTATTATATGGAAGAGAGTGACCAGGATATCCTTTTATAATTCTTCTTTTGTTTTCCACCGAAAAGTCATACACTTTTGGAATGAGTAAATAAAGACAGTTCATTGTTGGGTGAACTATCCCTTTAAGCAGTGTCTGTGCATACGCAAAGGAATATGCAGATACACTCACGTACATTCATGAAAGAGGATGTTCTTCTCCTAACAAATGCCTCCCCGCAGGGGTCCATTCTTGCTGAGACTTGAAACAGTATTATTGGACTCACATTTATTCACATTCTTAATTTGCTATTATTGGCCGCTGCTGCGATGCTGGCCAAACAATAAAATTATATTTAAATGCATTTATTGGCACACCAACAAACTGCAAGTTTTTTTTTTTTTTTTTTTGCATATCGCATTTGCTTAGAGTTTTTACGGTTTTAACAGTTGAGCTGTTAAACTTGTACTAAGCAAAAAGTTGTCTTACAGGCACAATATTCAGGCTTTTTATAAGGTTTTTTTTGGTGATGCCGCCACAGGAATTATGTCAATGTTATAAAGATTTACATATTTGATGTAAGATGTGTTTAGTGGATTATGCACATTACCTGCTTGAAATTTAATTGGTTTAATGGTGAGATTAACCTTATGAAACAGATAAATAAAAACACACACTTGAACTTTGTTTTTGCTTTCAAAACATAATACCAGACACGTAATTAATGGAAAACTAAATATCTCATATTGTTCTTTTTCTTTCTTTCTTTCTTTCTTTCTTTCTTTCTTTCTTTCTTTCTTTCTTTCTTTCTTTCTTTCTTTCTTTCTTTCCAACTGTATGTGGCCTTAAGTACTATACATTTAAATTAATCATTTGGTACAATGCCCTTATTGTATATTTTTTAACTTTGTACTTATATCTTTAAAAATACCTATATGTAATTACATCTGTAATTAATTTCTGTAATTACATGTATAATTACACTGTAGACCCATCCATTACACCTTAACCCACCCTTAAACCTACCCATACCACCAAACCTGTCCCTAACCTTACCCATATCCCACCTTAATAAAAGCAAAAGTGTTTTGCTATACAATATGAAAACAATAAGTACATTGTACATATTTTTTGATGTAAGTACGTAGTAGTTAAGGCCACCTAATATAAAGTGTGACCAGAAAGGGATACATATTTACATGCACAGACACACATGCATGGACTGGATTAAAAATAAAATATGTGATAATCTCTAAATACCATGAAACATGTAATCATAAATATATTTATCATTAAATGATTGAATGAATGAATGAATGAATGAATAAATAAATAAATAAATAAATAAATAAATAAATATTATTATTTTATTTTATTAAAAAAACTGTTTAATACTTATTTTTTAACAATAGTATTTTAATTTATTTTATTTGTTTATTTTATTCAGTGGATAAATTTGTTGTTTAACATTATATGTAAAAGTTCAGTTGTTTAACATTTACTAACAGCAATTACAGAATATGATCAGCCTTCTGACATATTATTAATTATATTATATTAATAAAATGTCTGTCTTAGTTAGATAAGCACACTTGCTTGTAGGTCATGTGTGGGCCATCCTTGTGCGAGATGGTTGTTATTTTGCATTAATTGCACTTTTTTTTTCAGTACTTATATTTAACTACTTTGCGTTTAGATCCAACCCTAAACAAACACACCCGAAGCAGGTAATTGAGTTCTTCAGTATTAAAAATACTGAAAAGGCAGGTGAGCTGAAGCAGGTTGGAAATAAGCTTTTCAGGACGGTGGGTCCCCAGGAGCAGGGCTTCTAAACACAAGCATACACACACATGCTTCAGAACAGAAGTAGCTGAACACAAGATGGCCGGCTCTAACCCTTCAGGGCACACCTGGGGTCAGGCTCTCTCAAACCGTCTACCTCTCCACACCTGTGCTGTTGCCTCAAGCATCCAATCTTTCACCTGCTCCAGGGCTCTGGAGACTGTGCATGAATAGGACAGTCAGACCTAGACATTTGCTTGAAGATTAATGAGATTCAGTTGTTTAGTCTCAAACATACGTGACACACTCACGCACATCTTCCCTCTGCGATTCTGCCAGCCCACTAAACAAAGCAGCGCTATTCCTCTCTGCAAAGCTCTTTCAAGGAAGACCTGTAATGTCTCTTTGACTTATTACACCTCGCCCGCTCTCGTTAGAAAAGAAATTAGCTGTGCATTCTGTTTCAATTAACCTTCTGCAGCAACAGAGCGGGACTGGGATGAGAGTCCAGTGCGTGTGTGGAGGTCAGGGTAATTGAAGAACGATGTAATGATGACATCGCTGAGGAGCCGGAGCCGCGGTATTAAGGTGACTGATGGCGGCAGAAGGGCATGTGTCATGTCATAGGGGTGCGACTTTGAAAAACGGTGCCCTTAAAAGATGCCAGCTGTCACAATGCTACAATACAAAATCGACGGGTTTCGAAATCTCCTCGTTGAACCCCTATGTGAAATGATCCTGCATTGCTAGAGCATGAATGGTTTTGAGTAGCCAGAGTTTTAAATATCAGCATTAGGTCTGTTCCACATTGTGGCTTAGTTTTGTCATAAAACAACCAAAGTATATCTTATTTAATTGTTTAGATTTGTTTTTATATGCCATTTAGGAGCACAAAACAAAAATAAGAGTAATTTTTTTTTTTTTTTTTAATTGAGTTTTATACATCATCAGAAAGCAAAGTAAATACGCTTTCCATTGATGTATGGCTTGTTAGGATGTGACAATATTTGGTCAAGATACAACTATTTGAAAATCTGGATTCTGAGGGTGAAAAAAAAAAAACAAAATGAGAAAATCGCCTTTAAAGTTGTCCAAATGAAGTTCTTAGCAATGCATATTACTTTTGATATATTTACAGGAGGAAATTTGCAAAATATCTTCGTGGAACATGATCTTTACTTAATATCCTAATGATTTCTGGCATAAAAGAAAAATAAAAAATTTGACCCATACAATGTATTGTTAGTTATTGCTACAAACCCATGCTACTTATGACTGGTTTTGTGTTCCAGGGTCACATATGATTTCTATTTACTCAAAAAATTCTATTTTACCCATAACTTGGCAAAACTACAAAAATGTATATACATTGTAAAAAATTCCCATGGAGAAGATTTTATTAATTTGCATGACTTTTCCAGATCTAGAAGTCACACTAAATAAAGAAATGTATTATTTGACAGATAAGATGTGCCTTTTTCAACTTTATTGGTGGCCAGTTGTCTGGTTGTTGGTTTTTAATCGTTTTACATCGCAAACTGTTGATCTGTCAGCCTGGTCTAGCTGGTGTTTAGCTGATTTAGCTGCACAGCCACCTGGTTTCCCAGCTTGCCCAGTGGCCAAAACCCCTCTTAAAGCATCCAACAAATCAGCTTGAAAAAAGCCCAGTGAAAAAAATGGTTGGTCCAAAAAAGTGCACTGATTGTTCTGCAGACATAAAACAAAGCAGCACATATCAAGCATAGCATTAGTTCTGGCAGGTCACGTTAGGTCAAGTTTGCATCAGTTGACTCTCAGCTGATCCACATCTACCTATATGAACATGACGCATATCACTACTTTTTTTTTTTTAATATGTATTATTCAGCAGCTTATTGCTTTGCTCAGGCACTAATTACCCTCCTCCATCCCCAGCTCCTCCTTTTCTCCACAGTCAGGCCTTGGTATTCCAGTGTTCCTTGTTGAGTCAGACTCTTTTATCCTGAATTATGTTGTTGCATGAAATGTCACAAAGAACATAAATTATATCTGCTGCATTTAAAGGGGTCCTATTATGCCTTTTCACTTTTTGAATTTTAGTCAGTGTGTGGTGTGTATGGGCATAAAAAAAGATCAACAAAGTTACAAATCTCAAAGTCCACTCCAAAGGAAGATATCTAGTTTTTTTTTTCATGAACTACAGTGAATGGCTCCTTTGGACTACAGCGTTGTTTTCCGGGTGTTGTGATGTCACAAAGATTATTAGAATATCAGTAAAATAAATCCCACCTACGGAAATTTAAAAGGTTGGGGGGTGGGTAGGGACGAGGTGGGGGATTAGCCTAACTTTAGCTATGCAGCGTGGAGAGGCGCTTCTGGGACGCTTCAACAAGCCGTGGTGCAGCTGTTATAAACACAAGCATTGAATAGAGTGGCCATGATCTGCTCCAGTGGCCGTGTCAGAGCCGTAACACGCCACAGACGTGTGGAGTATAGGGGGTCAAAACACATGCCGAGGCACGGCTGGTATAAACACAAGCATTGACTACTAGAGTGTCCGCAATCTACTCCGGCGGCCATGTCAAAGCCGTAATGCACTGCGGGCGTGTGCAGTGTGTGGTAAGACATTTATTCATCATACAGTGTAGATAGCTTCACTTATAACGCAAGTGTTTTTTAAAATGCATAAACTTGCATTAGACTAAGCTAGGCTAATCAGTGATGATGTTCTTTGATAATGTTAATGTTCTTTGCTCGTTTTTGGGGTGTAAAACGTTTTGAGCTTATCCACCTTAGACCACATCCAGAGGAGGTTGAAAACGCATTAGATCAGATTGCTGTTGTAGTGTAGACATGCATGTGGTTTGAATGCATTTGAACAGCTGCTAAAGACCACCTACTCTCCGCCTACTGACCTAAAACGTATTCATTGCGAGACATACAACTACACGTGCTTATCAAAACCAAATGAAACTAAAGCGGCTGGTCTCCGCATTTTCTCTTTTGTCTAATTTTGCGAATGTGTGAAATTTGTCTTTTTGAGTTTATGTCTTCCATTGCTCTGAAATATCTATTAAATAAAAAGTCCATACATATACATGAACAAAACTTTGTGCAGCATGTTTGCTAATAATACTAGCAGCAGTTCAGTACTAGTGTGCAATAACTTCAGCCCCAAAGGGATCTGTCCATTTACCCTCCTCTTGATGTAATCAGCACCACAGGAGTAATGTGGTCAGAAGTGGTCGAAAGTGAACAGAGGACACATATTAAAACGTCAGGTGTAAACAGCTGTGATCCGATCGACCAAAACGCATCTTAATACCCAGTGTAAACAGGGCCTAAGAGGAAGTGAAGAGACCATATCCTACTGAAGAAGTAGGAAACTGGGGGACTAAGACCAGCAAACCAGCTTGGGTTAGAAAAAAAAAAAAAACAGCTGTATGTAGGCGAATTCATCTGAAGTAGTTGGTACCATGAGAATAGAAACAGTTGCACAAGTTGCTAGTGGACATCTAGTTTTGCTATTGAATTTCTCCAAATGTACAAACTCATAATCTAATGATTATTTCTTGAGCCAGAATCTCTTGTGAGTTTGTTTCCAGGTGGGCAACTAAAAACATGTAGACCCTGATATCAAGAACTTGTGTATCTGTGTGTAGCTTGCAGTTTTCTGTTTTGTGTGCAAAATGCATCAGCGAAGGGACTTTGTGTGGTCTGTGAGCCTGAGCTAACCGTAACTCGTAACTGTGAAGAGCAACCAATGTGTACCATCCAACACAAGTCCCATTGCTGTTTAAAAGTCTCTGGTTATTTATGGTGCTCTATCCAAGCGCACAAACACACGTGTACATACACACACATTCCCAGACACACTCACTTACTCCTCGATTACATCCCCACAGGCTCCCCCTCCCTCAAACCCCAGCCAACAATCCTTCACAGCAGTCCTGATCCGTGGTTATGTGTGATTGGCGGCCGGCGGTAAAACATACCCGGGTGTGTTCATTTATGTGTTTTTCTGTGCATGTGTGTGTGCGTGTGCGCGTTTGAAGCCGCCGGAGCATCGCCAGCCGCCTGATGAATGGCGGTGTGGCCTGGTGGTCCGATCGATATGGGGGGGGTTCTGTGTCTGAAGAACAGGTGCGTTCTGCTGAGCTGGAAATCCCATTAAGACTCAGCCGGCGACGGGCGAGAGAATGAAGCGTGCACACACAGCGCCGCTGGCTTACAAGAGGAAAAAAGGCAGGTCGACAGTCAGGCTTGCCCCTCACGCCCTCACACTTCTGCAGCTATGAGGTCTTGCTACCACTCTGCCAAGCATGGCTGAGCTGGAACTCGTCTCGCTTGAAGTCCCATGAACCCAAGTCAGATCGATAAATAGCAAAGAGTGCACGACAACACACAGGCCTTCATAGTTCTTTGTTTGTCAATACTTTAAGCTTGTAGTACTGATGTGGGGTCAGTCGTGGTGTTTTCTGCTGGTTTTGGGATGGTGACGTTAGACCTGAATCCAATCCATTCATTAATGTTTTGCGGGCAAAAAAGAGCACTGTTAATTTCTCATTGTCTCACGAGTCACACATTGGGGCTAGTGTTATCTGTGCGCTGCGTGAGCGTGAGCGTCAGCGTGAGAACCAGCTCTTCTACTGGTTTTCAGCCACAGGTAAGAATGTGGCCTATTGTTATGAGCTTTCCTCTGTTCATGAAGTAATCTGACATGATTCAGTAGATTGTAGATAGTAATTAGTTGATTCCACCTGCAGTCATTTGGGTAACACAAGGTGCTGAGAACCACTTCCTAATGACAATAGGAAGAGTATGCTGTATTTTTTACTTAAATAGTCCACTTGTTTTGGTTTGATGAAAGATAATCTTTCATCCTTAGTCCTATTTTAATGTACAGAGCACACCAATAATAGTCATATCTATGGCATATTTCTGACCATTTCAGTTCACAATTACTCCTTGCACTCATTACCCTGTAAAAAAAATAATAAATAAATAAAATAAATAAATATACATATATAAACTGGAGTGTGTTTTACAAGAAAATACTACTTTAGTTTATATATATATATATATATATATATATGTATATTCAGTGCATTCATAAATTAATTAAATAGTTTATTTTTTATTATTAATGCAATACTTCTGAAATATTTTGATGTATTTTGATTACATCAGTGTGTATTTCCAATTTTTTGCATAGAGATATAAATAATAAAATATCCACTGGAATATCAGTGCATAGAATAAAAAACAAATAATAAAAAATATTTTTTAATATCTTATATAATACATTACATTAATTCTTTATATAAAACAGAAAATCTGAAGTTGAAGCAAATATGTGTTTTGAGTTGAAATCAAAAGTTCTTAATTGCAAAGTTTTAATCTAAAACCTCAGGCTGAATATATACATGTACCCGACTCTTCTCACATCTTTATGATTCTGCTGCAGGGATTTATGAAAAAGCACTTGTTGTGGCAGTGTCTGTGTGTATCTTTCTTCCTGTTTATGGTTTCTCTGTGTGTACATTTGTGTGTGTTTATGTTAATCTCAGACTCAAACAGCATGGCACTGCCGTGCAACATCTCTCACACGAGAGAGGCTGAGGCGTGACACTCTATCTGTGACACATCTTCTGTCCTTCTCTGATGATGCCAGCATGGTGACAGATCGCCCTACACGCTTGTCATCCGCTCACTGACAGGAGGAGGGAAAGAGACAGAGAGACAGTTAAAGAGAGAGAGAGAGGAGGAGGAGGAGAGGAAAAGCACAACTAATACTGCCTTTACTTCCCTCCTCTCAGCCAATCAGAAGCCTGCTAGTGAGCTCTGTGTGGCTGCTCCTTTTAACCGAGTCCCCAGGCTGATGATGAGTAAGCTGGTAAAGGAGTGTGTGTTTATGTGTGGTTGTATGTGTAAAAGAGACAGTCTGAGAGTATGAGACAGCAGTACTGTAGGAGCTGTGGAGGATGGAGATTTAGACACACTCTGAGTGTCCTGTCTGTATGTGTGTGTGTTTGTATCAGTGGAAAAAAAAAAAGAAAAAAAAAAAAAAAAAGAAAGAAAACAGGTTTCCTCCCAATGCCAGAAAATGATGTTGATTATTATCCCAGACATATAGAAAAAGGAGTCTTCTGTTTTGCCCTTAAGCCATGTTTAACCAATTCCTGCTCTCATTAAATATTGAATAAAATAATTAATGATTAATACCCTTGCATATATTTAGTTTCTTTGGACACAATGAATATATTTATAAAGTATAAACTTTAATTTACGTCTTAATACACCAGTAGCTACTTTTTAGCATGTCACTATGTGGTTGCCAAGGTGTTCAGGGTGTGTTTAGTGCAGCACTATGGTTGCTAAGGTGTTCTGTTTTTGTTTTGTTTTTTTTTGGCATATTGTTATGCGATTACCAATTTTTCTGTATTTGGTTGTGTTGTGAGTATTTGCAGTGCATTTCTGTATTTTTTGTGTTGTGAGTATTTGCAGTGCTTTTTCTGAATTTGATTGTGTTTTGAGTATTTGCAGTGCATTTCTGTTTTTGGTTGCGTTGTGAGTATTTGCAGCACGTTTCTGGATTCAGTTGCATTGTGAGTATTTGCAGTGTGTTTCTGTATTTTTTTGTGTTGTGAGTATTTGCAGTGCTTTTCTGAATTTGATTGTCTTTTGAGTATTTGCAGTGCATTTCTGTTTTTGGTTGCGTTGTGTGTATTTGCAGCACGTTTCTGTATTTGGTTGCATTGTGAGTATTTGCAGTGCATTTCTAAATTTGGTTGTCTTGTGAGTATTTGCAGCATGTTTCTGTAATTGGTTGTGTTGTGAGTTTTTGCAGTGCATTTCTGAATTTGGTTGTCTTGTGAGTATTTGCAGTGCATTTCTGTTTTTGGTTGCGTTGTGAGTATTTGCAGCACGTTTCTGTATTTGGTTGCATTGCAAGTATTTGCAACACATTTTGTATTTGGTTTCATTATGAGTATTTGCAGCATGTTTCTGTATTTTTTTTTTTTTACATTGTACATTTCTGTATTTGGTTGCATTGTGAGTTTGCAGCACACTTTTGTATTTGGATGCGTTATGAGTATTTGCAGTGTGTTTCTTTATTTGGTTGTGTTGTGAGTATTTGCAGCACATTTTTGTATTTGGATGTATTGTGCGTTGTGAGTATTTGCAGCGTGTTTCTGTATTTGTTTCCGTTGTGAGTATTTTCAGCATGTTTCTACATTTGGTTGTGTTGTGAGTATTTGCAGTGTGTTTCTGTATTTGGTTGCATAGTGAGTAATTGCCACATGTTTCTGTTTTTGGTTGCTTTTTGTGTATTTGCCACACACTTCTATATTTGTTTGTGCTGGGTGTATTTGCAGTGTGTTTCTGTATGTGGTTGCTTTTTTGTGTATATGTGTTTTTTTTTGTTTCTGTATATGTTTGTGAGTATTTGTAGTGTTGTATTTGTAGCACATTTCCATATTTGTTTGCATTGTGAGTATTTGCAGCACATTTCTGTATTTGACTGTGTTGTGAGTATTTGCAGCATGTTAGACAACCATAGATCTGGTTGTTTTTAGTGCATTGCTGTGTCATAGCTAAGGTTTTCAGAGTTTTTTTTTTTTTTTTTTTTTCTGTATTTCTGTGTGGTTGCTGAGATTTATTTTTGGTTGATTGGTTATTTTTTAATGTATTGTTATGCGTTGTTCCATAATCCAAAGTACTGCATTGCATTCACTGTATGTTCATGCAAATGTTTGCAAAGATAATAGTACACTCATCCTCAGGAAGCTGTATGTTCATGTTCACCAAACAACCACTGTGAGATAGGTTACACAACAAATTCTAATACTTCCGTTTAGGGTAAATCCTTTACCCAAATCCTTTACTCTAAGTATGAGCAGTACTACTTGTGACATTTACCTTCGCTGAAACTGGCAGCAAGTAACACTCTTTTTCCAGACAGGTTCGCACTCACAATTCCAAGTATTAACACCTGATGTAAGATCAGATCTCCTCAGTTGTTTTGTAATATTAACGACACAGTGGTCAGTCAGCCCAGCTGACCCTAGATAAGTGGCTCAGTCATTATAGATGTGCGCCGTCTGTCTGTTTTAGGTGTCCCAGTTTGCCCCTGGTTGGTTGAGGCTCTTACCCGCCCAGCCGCAGCCGCAATCCCATCAATGCTGTCACGCAAAGGAGACGGCTTACTGCCATCTCCCTCTCTCTCGCTTTCTCTCGTGTGCCATGGTGCTTATGTCCTCCCTCAGAGCCACACATCTGCTGCCACAGTGCTGCGCTTAACGGGGCAGGGAAAATCCTTATAATTCCCACTCCTGCTCCTTTCTCAACGACGGGGAAATTCCTAATTTACTGTGCATCCCTGCAGCTGTCACTGTCTACTGCTCTGTGTATGTGTGGGTGTGCGATTACACATGTGTAATCAGTGTTTCAATATGGAGGAGTGCTGGGTGTGTTATTTACAGTCAGGGTGTTTCTGCATCTTGTGCGGAGAATGTGTACATGTGAGTTTGTGGACATGTGCAGTAGTCGTTTTACATCTGTAATTTAAAACACCCCCACACTTTTGTTCATTTGTCCATATTCTACACTGGAAATAAGAAAAAAAAAAAAAAAAAAAAAAAACTGGTACAGGATTTACTTTGAAACAATTTTCACGCTGTAATAGACTCTATGCACGAACGCTGCTGACGTATTTCCAGTAGAATCTCGGCCAGCCCATTTACTTCCGCATAGTGCATTCTATAGCGAAATATACTAGCGGCAAAACTCTTTCATAAGATTAATTTGACAGCAATTTATAATTTAAGTATTACAATATAGTATTATATAGTTATACATTATAGTAATTACCAGAATGGCCCATTAGTGAAAGCTTGGGCAAAGGATTAAAGACAGGAAAACATTTGTTGAAGATTGATGATTTTAGATTTATTTTCGTAATAAATAATATAAACGTATATTTTATACAATGTTGTCTGCACTGCAGGAATGTAAACTTTTAAATGTAATAAATAGTTTCAATACAATACTGTAAACATGTAACTATATATAACTTTGAACAGATGCAATGCAGTAATGTAAACATAAATATAACTGAATATTTATAATGTAGAAATGCAAATATAAATAACTTTGATGCAGTGTTAAACTTTTCATGTACGGTGATGTTGTGTAAATACAATATTAAATGATTATTTGTGTTCGTTTATTATTATTATTATTATTATTTTGGTGTGTGTGTTTTCTACACTTGTAGGCATTGAAATGAAAATAAATTGAAAACAAACCAGTAGGTGGCAGCAAAAGGCTGTTTAAATACGTGAGTTCAACAGATTCGTTCAAACAGCTGATTCATTCAGAAACGAGGCAACAACTGCCTTTATGAATGGATTACTGAATCACTGACTCATTTGATTCGTTAAAAAGCGTGGATTTATTCAGTAACGAAACGCTGTGTTGCACGGAGACACAAAACAGTTCTGATGTGGCTGCACAAGCAACATCTGGCACAACACAAGTCGATGGGTGCATCTCTATTTAAAACCTTAACTTTGCTTAGCTAAAGTCTTGATTGTCTTGACTGAAGTCCTCCTACTCCCAAACTATGCGGCTTCTCTGACTTCCTCATCGACCTGAAACATGTCGCCCTCACGCAGATCGCTCCTGTCACCTGAGCCTTACTAAAAACTGAGATATTATTTATAGTTAGTAACGTTCATAAAGTACAATCCATAATGTATATTAATAAAAAAAATCACATAAGATGCAATGTACATAAAATGTAACTAGATAGATATATAAATAAATAAATACATACATACATGCAAAGACATAAACTGTGAGAAACGAAGATGGCTAGAATCGATATTCGTATAACATTATAGCATGACAATACTCGCCCTCAAAATTGTCGATGTAACTCTAAATATATCATTTGAAGCCCTTCCCTTTCTCACTGCTGAGCTGATTGCCTCACGATACGATTAACGTCATTTACATTTATGCAGGGAAGCTCTTCTAAACAGCGAGTGAAGTATGTCATCCTCTCCTGCTCCAGTTTCACACAGTTATAACCAATAGCGAAAACGGCTTCCGGTGCTGCACCGGATGTAACTGAGCGGACTGAGACCAAACGCGGAAGTGATCGTGCATAGAGTCAATTGCTAATGAATTTCACAGATCCATCTATTGTTTCATCCATCCATAGTTCCACTGCTGCTCAATCTATCCATCCATTCATCCATTGTTCTGCCTATTGTTTCATTCCATCCATCTATCCATCCATCCATCACTCTATCGTTCTATCATCCATCCATTGTTCGTTCTACCATTCCATCCATCCATCCATCCATCCATCCATCCATCCATCATTCTATCATTCTATCATCTGTCCATCCATCCATCTTTCATTCTACCATTCCATCCATCATTCTACCTATTGTTCCATCTATCCATCCATCCATCCATCCATTCATCCATTGTTCTATAATTCCATCATCTATCCATCTTTCCATCCTTGTGTCTGTATATCTATCATTATATCTATAATTCTGTTATTCCATCCATCCATCCATCTTTCTGTCCTTCTGTCTGTCTATCATTCTATCATTCTAGCATTCCATCCATGCATTTTTCTTTCTGTCATTCATCATCCTTCCATCCATCTTTCTATTATTTTGTCATCCATCATCCATCCATCCATCCATCTATCCATCCATCCATCCATCATTTGTTCTACCGTTCCATCCATCCATCCATCAATCCATCGTTCATTTTACCATTCCATCCATCCATCCTTCCATCCACTTATCCATCCATCCATCGTTCATTTTACCATTCCATCCATCCTTCCATCCACCTATCCATCCATTCATCGTTGTTCTATCATTCCATCCATCCATCCATTCATGCATTTTTCTTTCTGCCATTCATCATTCATCCATCCATCCATACATCCACCCATTCATCCATCCATCCATCCATCCATCCATCCATCCGTCCATTCATCCATCCATCCATCCATCATCTATCCATCGTTCTATCTATCATTCCATCCATCTATACATCTTTCTATTCTTTTGCCTGTCTATCTATCATTCTATCAGTAATTCTATTGTTCCATCCATCCATTCATCCAGTTGAATATTTCTATTTGTCTTGGTATCAAAGCACTTTTTTGTTGCATTGCTCTAATCATTAGTAATAGAGATGCGAGTGTCACCTGACTTGTTTGCCAGCACAGGACACTCAGTGGCTCTAGCGGAGCATCCCTGCTCTCCCTGCATGGACAGAGGCCTGAGGAGGTGACAGCGTGGGTACCTCTCAAATGCAGAACAGGCCATTCGTCAAAACCCTCAGGATTTGTGCTTCATAATAGAGCCAGTCAGGGAGAGAATGAGCGGGATTAACTCAGCCAATGTCGGAGAAAGGATTTAATGATGTCATCCGTATGAATGAAGCAGTTAGCGGCTTAGCTTCCCCGAGGTGGAGACGATCCAAACAAATGAATGTGAACGTTTGGCAAGGGAAGACAAGAGGGAGAGGAGATCGAGAAAGTGCACCGTGTGCTTGGCTTTGGTGCTTAAGTGAAAGTGAAGGGTGAACAGCACTGTTTGGGTGCAGAGTGCGTCTGGCACCTGATCAAAGGCCAGATTTGGGTATTAGTTTCATACTAATTTATGCCTGATTGTGGTTGGCACATGGTGATGTAAGAGGCATGAGTCAAAAGCTAACTGCAAAATCCAGCTCACAAAATCATCCCAGGGAACAATTTGTATTGCTCAGAGCTTGTTCTTTCACAGTTTGGTAGATGTATCAGAGTTCTCAGTTTTGTTCAAAGTATAAACTCATAAAACTGATGTACTCCTGGAAACAAATGAGACAGTTATTGACATGCAATAGAGTGTAGAGTTATTAAATGATTGTAGACAGCATAGCTTAGGCAGTTCAAAGATAGTTGTCTGACATGAGAACAGCAGATTTTTATATATTAGCAAATCTTTTCTATCACAGAGGAAACACTAGGGCATCTAAGAAGCAGAAGCTTAAAGGATTAGTTCACTTCCAGAACAAAATTTACAGATAATTTACTCAATCCCTTGTCACCCAAGATGTTCATGTCTTTCTTTCTTCAGTCGTAAAGAAATTATGTTTTTTGAAGAAAACATTTCAGGAATTTTCTTGATGTAGTGGACTTCTATGGTGCCCCTGAGTTTGAACTTCCAAAATGCAGTTTAAATATAGCTTCAAAGGGCTCCAAACTATCCCAGCCGAAGAAGAAGGGTCTTATCTAGCGAAACGATAAGTTATTTTCTAAAAAAAATTACAATTTACAATTACAATTTAACCTCAAATGCTTGTCTTGTCTAGCTCTGCAATGCGCATGTATGCTCTGTGCACTCTGGTTCAATACAGTTATAAAACTCCCATGTCATTTTCTGCTCCAACTTCAAAATCATCCTACATCGCTGTAGAAGTATCGACCCAGTGTTTACAAACTGAATGTGCAAAGAAGGTCAAAAGCAAATTACAATCCTACATTATGTACATTATGTACATTATGTTTATCCTATGTTATGTAGGATGATTTTGAAATTGGAGGAGAAAATGAGATGGGAGTTTTTCGACATACCCCAACTGTCTTGAACTGGAGTGCACAGAGTACGCATGCACATCGCAGAGCTAGACAAGACAAGCATTTGAGGTTAAAAAGTGTATAAATTGTATTATTACTTTTTTTTTTTTAAATAACTGATCATTTTGCTAGATAAGAGACTTTTTCCTTGGCTGGGATCATTTAGAGCCCTTTTAAGCTGCATTTAAACTACATTTTGGAAGTTCAAACTCATGGACACCATAGAAGTCCACTACATGGAGAAAATTCCTGAAATGTTTTCCTCAAACAACATAATTTCTTTATGACTAAATAAAGAAAGACATGAACATCTTGGATGACAAGGGGGTGAATAAATTATTTGTAAATTTTTGTTTTAAGCAATGTAAGAAATATATATAGAGTCAGGGTAGGTGTATGTAGAATTAATCCAGTATATCATAAAATGAAACACAGTTGAGATACAAGAGGTTTTTAAGACCTCGAAGAACCAAAAAATGATGTACACATTAAACTTAGATGACAACTAATCATGAACAGAAAGAACTGAGGGCAAAAATGCACCAGGAAGATAATCATCTAAACAGGGAACAGCTATGTGGTAATCAATTAATTCATGAGTAACCAAAGTAACAAATGGGTAAAGCTGGAAACATTTTTTTATAATCTGAGTTTTGCCATTAAAAAGATTCCAGTTAAAAAAAAAAAAAAAGATCTTGTCAACATGAAAACGCAAAAACACGCTATGAAGAGCTGTCTATGAAGTACTGTCAAGAGCATGCCAAACCAACAGGTGGCGATATAACCATAACGCCATGTTGGCCAATCAGAAGCCTGTGCACACTCACTTCGGTGACCCGATACTGTGTTTGCATGTGAATGAATGGCCAAACCACATAGCAAAAGATACAGTTTTGAAAATACCCCTGTTTGTGTGGACAGGGCCTTAGATCAACTATGGAAGAACAAGAAACAGTAGATCTAAACCAAAACAGCACACAGTGACAATATGGATGTACACGCTTGATATACATAGATACAACTGAATAAGTAGTGCAGAATTGCTGTGAAAAAGTACTATGTACTAAAGCATCACTTGGTTCTGGTATTAAAATAAATGAAACCAGTTCTGGAATGGTTCAAGTCATAGCCCTGACCCGTCATCACTTTATCTTCCTTTCCCAGCATCCTGAGAATTTTCCAAAGCTCAGTTGATGTCTATCACGGCGATACTGAAATATCCAAAGGTCAAAGGTTTGTTGGTCAAAGACACCCGCTGGGCTGATAAACTGCAATCATCTCCCCTGTTAATAAGCAGGACAGACTTTTTGGATTGGTTTGTGTTTTTTTAGACATGTGCCCAAGATAAGTGTTGCTCTCCCAGCATATGTAAATCTACCCTGTCTGTATTTTTGGATATGTGTTCTGCAAGGAATGCTCATGTACATCCAGCCCTTGAACGTTCATTGTCACAGTTCCCCGACCGGTTAGAACCATAGTCTCCTTTGTCCCCTCCTCATCGCTGCCCCCAAAATTAGTCGGGGCATGTGGTTATTTACTCACGTTGGCCCAGGCGGAATGCAAGCGGCGGCCGCAGCTGTTGTGATGGTTGCCAGCCGCTGGCCAACCTATCCGTTCCCGGCCCTCCTTCCCTCTTCACCGTGCCGGGCCTTCCCTTGAGAGACGGTTTGGGACGTGACCGTGCGACCCTGGACATACCGTCAAACTCAACCCTTGAGTGTCATCCCCGTGTTATTTATAAGAACCTTCTGTAGTTCTGGTGCATGTGCGCTCTTGATCTTCCGACGGACATTGCAGCCTAGTATTTGGCTGGGTGTCATAATAACTAAAACTCAAATGCCAGCATGCCGGCCTTCCCAAGTGTCACTGTTGGATTAACCTCCTGACTGCACTGATAAACAGTGTGTTCTTATGTCATGGCCACATACCCCTGCAGATCATTGCGTTCTGTCTTCAGTTATAGCATCTATAGACTTTAGTTAGAGTACAGCCATGTTTAATTCTTGAGAAGTACAGTATGTCCAATGAATTGTACTTGTGTTTAACAACATGCATATTGTACAGCTGGTGAATGTCTTTCTCAAAAAACTTTGAGAAAGGACATCTCATGTTTAACAACTATAGAGACATCAGAACCACACACAAAATCCAGATGATGTGGCTGAGGAAAGACTGCTTTTGGTGGGTTAATAAGCGCTGAATGGGCGCTGACGCCCTGGAACTCACATCTCCGAAAACATTCAAGCGAATTTTGAAGTTGACATTATCTTCATTACCAAACCACAAATTTGAAGTCTAAACAAGTACGTTCTCACCTAAGAAGTCTTAAAACTATGTTCCGTGACACAAAACAATGTTATTTATGACATTATAATGGAATTGGGTGTCTTCCTTGACACTAGTCACGTTTACATGTTTACATTTTTCCCATTCCAATTAAAATCATTCCGATTGAAAGATTCGGTGCACTGTTTGCATGATCTAATCTGAAATTGTGTTTACATGTGCCAGCACCTTCAATTTTGGGACACACTACAATACAGTGTACAATGACAACAAATACCAGCCCAATCTCACAAGATAGCGTTACAAATACAAACCACCAGAGGAAAAAATGCCAGTATTTGCGTTAATGTTTTTAATAGCTGGATGCACTGCCTTAGAATAAACTGACTAACATTTGAATCCTTTGCATTGATTTGAGTGCTCAGTTATGTGGCCAGAACAGGACACATACTCATTCACAGAAATCATACGACCATCTTCTATCGCATCACACACAGAACCAAATTGCTTTCTCACTTGCAGTTTCTAATAACTAAGTTGCACAGAAATATCTACCAAATAAAATGATAAACACAGTACAGATTGATCTTACCCAGCTGATCAACACATATCATCATATAGCCCTAATTTCTTAATGTTAAAGCAGTAAGGGATAAAATAACAGTACAATCCTCTGTAACCCTGAATTGCTTTATGATACTAAAAAGTTTTACTGTACTTAAATGGAACAAATACACTATTTCTTACCAAGAGTTGGTGAACAATGAATCAGAGCGTGCAATCTGTGATAGTGTGCAGTTGCTGATGATCCTGAAAACATGCAGTCGCTTTCTTTTCCACGCTGTTTCACTTTCACTTTCGAAATCTATCACGTTTAGCAAGAAGGGGAGAGGATGGACGGAGGGCAGGGCCTACGAATGTCCCCCACCTTGGCACGACACCTGTCCTGCTTGATGTAGACACAAAGTAATCACTTTAATGCATTAACATTTAGAATTTTTGAATTTTGTTTGGTTTATAGAAAAGTTTATCCCACCCCTCTCAAACCGATTACATTTTCATTCGGTTTTAGCATTTTTATTCTGATTGAGGTGTTTATATGGAGCATTTTCATTCGGTTTGGACTTTTAAACCAATTACAATGCTCCATGTAAACACACCTAGTTAAACAGTTAGTGTTCCGACATCATTAGAATATCGCACTTCTCTCAGCCAATCAGATTCAAGGACCAGAAGGAACTGTTGTATAAATATATGCATGTGTGTGAAAGACTTATTGTTTCCACCAAAGGATAAAAAAATAAATAATAAAAGTAAAAAAAAAAAAAAAAAAAAAAAAAAAAAAAAATTAAAAAGCTCACAATTTTGACTTTTTTTTCCTCACAAATCTGAGAAAGAAAATTCATATTAACTCGCAATTGTGACAAAACATCAGAATTGTAAGGTGTAAAGATGTTACTGTGCAGCAGTCATCTATTTAACCATGTCAAAAAAGTTTTTTGGGTGCGATATTGTGTCTTTTAATGCACCATGGTCGTTGGCCAAACATATGGTGAAATTATTATAGTGCTGGCTCAGTGTTATTTTAGACTAAGTTTACAGTTTTGCTCTGAAGTCTTTGCCTTCTGGATCTTCTTTGAAATCATTGAAATTGAGCGTGTTAGTGTGTGTTGGGGTCAAAGCCGACGTGTCGCGCCTCAGGATGTTGACAAGTAATCTGGCTTGTGAAGTCTTTGATATAAAGGTTGGCTGAGGATGCTGAAGTCCTTGAGAGGTGAAGCTCGTTATCATTGGTTTTTAATGTCACGTTAGGGTGAGCTTTAGGTGAGCGTGCATGAGCGTATAGTATTTTAGTATAATATTTTAGTCTGTCCCGTGAGCCATCTCTGAACATACAGCTGGAATAGATAAATCATATCTGATGCTGACATGAGAAACTCAGCTCAGCTGTTGTCAGGCCTCCAAATATACACATCTATCACGCTTTGACTTTCTCTTCACAAACGCTGCTAAACTCTCCAGTAGCTTTTATGTCACGAGTTGCAATTGCTGTTGAAAGACTGATAATATTGTATTACACTGTTTTGGAAACATTTTTTGAAGATTAGAATACAAATAAGTCTACAAAATGTGTACAAAATAGAGATATTACAGTTAAATTAAGTGTAAAATTAAAAAAAAAGGTTAAAATCATTTTGCATGTTAAGTTTCACATATATTTACAATAGTGATTTATTAATTTCTAAATACAATTTTAAAACACAGTGTTTTGTATTTATATTTAATCGAAAATGTTTTATTTACAGCACTAGTTTGACCATATTTTAAAACATTATTTTTAATATTACTCCTATTGCTGACTGTGTCTGTGCTTGTAATGTGAATGTGAGAAACAGTGGATGTGTTTTACTGTTTGTTTCTAGATCACAGTTCACAGGAGAGCAAGTCAGTGAGAAAACACACTCAGACTGTGTGATTTTTCCATTCCGGCTCCTCAACTTCCATCCTTTGAGATTTAATTACAGTCTCCCTTTCACCTCTAATTAGTGGGGTTAGGCCTC
Organism: Labeo rohita; assembly: GCF_022985175.1. Lineage (NCBI taxonomy): Eukaryota > Metazoa > Chordata > Actinopteri > Cypriniformes > Cyprinidae > Labeo > Labeo rohita. Next base: position 4,468,203 of record NC_066875.1, read on the forward strand.
TTGTCCCTAATGTTAATTCACCCTGGTACTCTCTTGACGTTTATAAGTAAACACAGCAGTCTTCCCTGTCTGATTTTACAAATACTAGGCTGTTCCAAATACTACAGCCTCTGACATAAGAATTGTTTGGAACTATCTGCTTAACACAGCAAAGGTTCGTCAAGCTTAATAACCATGGTTATTATTGTTAACTAATGGTAGCGAAATAGCGACATCCTTTGCGTCTTTGAAAAAGTTTCATGCGCAGGCAACAATCCACGTTCCCATGGACAGTGATGGGAATAATGACATTACAAATAAACGCCGTTACTAACGGCATTACTTTTTTCAGTAACGAGTAATCAAACAAATTACTGTTTCCCCCATTACAACGCCACCGTTTCTGACAATAAAATGTGGCGTTACTCTAATTTTCACATAGCATTCTTCTTCTGAGGTAAATTCTGGCTTATTTCTCTCAGTGCGTCTTCTTTCAGAAACGAAAAGTAGCCGAGATGAACTTGATGAAAGTTCATGTTTGTTTCCGAAGGTGATGTGGGCATTTACCTACGTCCACGGGTCTAACACGGATGTTTAAAATTTGAAAAGTGGCGCGGCTCGTGGGCATGATCACATTAGAGATGAATTTAAACAGGAAAAACTGGAGCCTGCGTATAAGTATCATATGGTTTACTTTATCAGAGAATATTTGTTTTCGATGTAACTTTCTTCATTAAAATTAGACATTTCAAGCTTTCTATACGTTTCTCATGTCTGTGAGGCACATATTCACAAAGATTCAGGTTGTTTTATTTACGTGTCTGTGAAAAGAGGTGACAGAGACAGAGAAGGCAGAGACCTTTTTTTTGTGGTTGAAATAAGGTAAATACGGAAAATACAGTAGCAACGGTTTTACGGTTTTCACTTAAATTTACAGGTTAATACCGTAATTTCATGTAAAGTGATACAATATTAATGTACCAACCTGTTGAAGTACTAAAATCTGTTTTGTGCCTTTGTAATACACTGATAACCACTAAAAGAAGGTAGTGATGAGAAAGTCACATAATGAACCAAAGCTCATTACTTATAACATATTTTATATATTAACATATATAAAAGGTGCACAGTGTATTTCCCACAAACACTAAACACCTTAATGGTAACACACATGAAACTGAAATAATGCAATAAACATTAATTTAAAAACATTAGATGCAACATACAACCCTAATGTACAAAACTGCTAAGAAAAAACAGGGAATTATAAGGTTATTCACTGTAAATGTTACAGTCATTTACCATTAACCATTTGACAGGTTTTATTGTAGCATTTTGTTTGTTTGTTTGTTTGTTTGTTTGTTTGATTTTTTGTGGCCTTTGTGACTTTATTGTGACAGGGCAGATCATTAGCTGACAGGAAGCGAAGTGGGTTACTGTTAAATTTTTTTTCATTTTTTTACAGTGTAGTTACTTTACCTGGTAATTAATTGCTTTTATAATCATGTAACTCAGTTACTAACTCAGTGACTGTTTGTGAGAAGTAACTAATGACTATTACTAATTTTGCGATCAAAATGTCTAATTTTGTGGTGCAAAATTTGCTATGTTTTTTTAATAATTATGATAGCACATTTACAGATTATATTATGTTAGATTCACAATAGTCTTACATGACACAAAGAACAAACTAAATGCAAGAAACAAATGACAACAGGACAAATAAGTACAACATAAAGGTAGATAAAAACTACTATTTTTGCTGCTGCTACTGTTGTTTAATGAATTTTAAGAAGCTACAGTAGGCTTACAGTAATGCGCCGCTCCAGTTAGTAGCGTAGCCAGAATTTTATTTTTTTGGCGGGCCTGGGCAAAAGTGTAGGTACGACAATATCTAGAATTTTTGTTTAGTTTAAGTAGTAAAATATTTAACACTAAATAAACTAAAACTAAAATCTAAACCTGAAAATATGGCTATTGACCAATCAAAACTGATCATTTTAGTGACTAATGGATACTATGGTATTATGGTATGGTAGTCTGTCTTTTATTTATTTTTATTATTTTACATATTTTTATATAATTTATTATATATATATATATATATATATATATATATATATATATATATATTTAATTCTGTTTTCATATTTTCCTTGCTCTTAATTTGGTGTATTAATATTTTTTGGTTTATATTTTCCTCCTGTCCTTAACCTGCCAAAAGGGCCTACGGATGAAAATTAACCAGTATTTGCTAAATCTGGTGCATTTTACATATTGTATATACTATTAATGTGCATTGTCTCTGATTAAATAAATAAATGAAAAAATATAAAGAATAAAAATTCATTAAATAAAATAAAAACACTATTTAGACATATTTAAAAGTTATCAAAAAAAAAAAAACACACACAATTACTAAAACTTTAACTCAAATTAAAATAAAAACAGAAAACAAAAAAAACAAAAACAAAAACAACAACAACAAAAAAACAATAAAATTGTATTTAAATTTGTAATTTCTAATAAAAACTAATGTCAATGATTAAAAACCAAAAAAAAAAAAAAAAAGATGAGAGACAGATTGGCCTCTGTGTTCATGCCTAAAGTAGGATATTCTAATCTGAAAGGTACACACACACACACACAAAAGGTACAAAGGCAGTCACTGGGATGGCACTCTTTCAAATGTTACTATTATGCATTCAGGTACTAATATGTACACTTTACATACTAATATGTACCAATAGGGTACTAACATGCACCCTTTAGGGGTCAATAAGGTACAAAAGTGTCTCTTTAGAAAGGGTACTGCCCCACCGACAGCTTTTGGACCTTTTATTTTTAAGCCCTTATTTGTTGAGTTCTAGTGGGCCACAGTGCAGGGCGACTATGGTGGTCAGGTGGCAGGTGGCGCTGGTTTTGATTGACCTGAACATTTTGCCAGGTGGATGTACATGGAAAGGGCTGTGGCCAGGGTGAGAGGTTTGGTGGCTTATGATTGAGTTGGGCATTTGACGGCCCTGGAGTGGTGCAGGTCATCAGCGGAGGGCTGGCGGCAGCAGATGATTGTGTCTGTGGACTTGATGATGCAGTGCGGCTTGTTTGTGCAGTAGGCAGATGAAGCCGGTCTGTAACTGATGAGCTGCGAATGGATTCAGTGATGCCACTGTGAAATTGGATCAGTATTGGTGAAAAAGGTTCAATTAACTCTGTTGCCACAGGAAGAACATCTACAGCAGGGACTGTTTGATTTTAAGAGTGACGCCTTCATGGATAATGAAAAACTTAAATTATGTCGCTATGCAAGTATTTGAAATGTTCCTTAAAAAAACAAAACAAACAAACAAAGTCTATAAGGATGCAGTGATATTTAAATGCTAACCGATACTGATAAGCTGATAACAGTTTCATGTTATGGCGATAACAGATAAAGGGATATTACAACTCTATTTTGTCTAAAATCTAAAATTCTTTTACTCAACTCTTATTAAGGTAAAATAATTCTTTACTGTTGCATGTTTTTTTTTTTTAATGGATGTGTATTGTTTTTATGTATGTATGTCTGTCTGTGTGTATGTAAAATAAATAAATAAATACATACATAAAGTTAAACTTTAATAAAGTTTTTTTGTGGCTTCAGAATGTTTTGATCTTGAATTTTAGAACATTCCTTAAGATTAACTGATCTATAAATACATGAACAATATTATATCTACTTATGCATTAATCAAACACTCAAATTAAACTTTACATTAATAGATATTTTAGTTTCATATTTACATTTTTTAATAGCTTTATATAGAGGTTTAATCTGAATTGTACAATATTCCTGAAGATTAATTCCTCCATAAGTGGATGTTATTATGAAAATTTACATATTTATCAATCAAACATTGAAATGTATTAACATGTTATATAATATGTAATACTTATAATAATTTCTATTATTTTTATTTATTTATTTTTTATTTGTGGTTTATATGAGATTTGCTAAACAGTGTTATTAAATTATTAGTGTTTTTAAAATGAATTTTAATTGAACATGGTGTAAACCTAAATTCTCCGGAAATGAGCAAGCATATCCGTTACATAAAATGAAAACAATATATATAAAATAAAATAAAATACAAATCTCTAATACTGCCTGAGAAATGACAGTATATATTTGGTTGATATATTGTGCATCCTAATCTATAACCAATTCTACTACCTACAAGTTGACACCAGGTGTTTAATTAATTTTAAATTAATTTACAACCATATGCTGCATTTACTTCAGCAAGCCGGGAGTGTCGTGAAAGTACAAAAGTACAAAGAACAAAAGTGCCACCTACTCCAGCCCAGTGAGTTCTCACCTTACCGTCCTATTGTGCATTCAAGGGCCATCATTTCATTCGCTCTGTCGATCGACACGCTAATCATTACCCTCGCTCTCAGCCTTTATACACTTTGTGAGGAGATAGCTGACATGAACGTCTGGTGCACACAGCGTCCAAAGGGGTTCAGGCATCTTGGGTTTGTGAGCAGCTAATTCCGCTAATACAGATTAGCTCCTGTGGGAGCTGGATATTGATTGAACAACAAAGACAGGACAGAAAGAACGCTCCAACATTCAATTATCCACACCAGTAGACATGAAGCCATCTCTCCTCCTCTTGTGTCCGTCTTCCTGGAAGACACTTGATGGGGGAGGAAGAGGGACAATCTGCCAAAGAATAGCGTGTTTATGTGCACACATTATTCGGTGGCTTGATCTATATTCATTGTGGTTTACGAATCCAGTGCGCTTGATTGATAACGCTAGCATTAACCTGGCAAGTAATGGCGTGTAGGCGTATCGATTGAACCGGTTCTCGCTCAGTTTCTACTTTTTATGTGCCTCTTTTTGATCACACTTTCTGACCAGACGCCTGGAGACTGGAGGCCTGAGGTCATTTAACTCATTCCCTGGTTGGCTACTTTTATTCATTAGCTTTATGCTAATTGCGCTCAGATATTAACTCGGCGGGTCTGGCAGTAAAACTACACTCGTTTTACCTGGCAAATGACACGTGAAAGCGCCACAAGCAACAGATGTGATCTTGAGATCACACCACAACTTTACTGGCAGGTCTTTATCATTATATTCAACAAATCATTGCTCACGTGTGTGAATTAAGAGGGTAATGATGAGAGGTGTGATGAAATGTAGCTTCTAGGCTAAGCGTCTATGCAATATTGATTTAAGCACATCTTTCAGACTGATTCCTGTCTTTTTTTTTTTTTTTTTATTAGAGCATGGTAACACTTTACAGTAAGGTCAAATTTGTTAATGCATTAGGGATCAATGAACTAACAATTAATTATATTTTTTAAATCAATTATTAATATAGATTAATGTTACATTTCTGCATGTACTAATACGTTTTACATTAAAATGACATTAGTTAATTAATCAGTTAATGTATTATGAATGAAAAAAATCAGTTTTGTCACAAAATAAGAATACAGTGGGTACGGAAAGTATTCAGACCCCCTTAAATTTTTCACTCTTTGTTATATTGCAGCCATTTGCGAAACCCCATATTTCTGTCAATATGGGGTGCTGTGTGTACATTAATGAGGAAAAAAAATGAACTTAAATGATTTTAGCAAATGGCTGCAATATAACAAAGAGTGAAAAATTTAAGGGGGTCTGAATACTTACCGTACCCACTGTATACACAGAATCATGTTTAATGCAAAATTAGAATTGAATTGTATATAAAAAAAAATAGTAGTACATTTTAAAATAATTTAGTATTTTTCACTGTTAATTGATATTGAATGAAAAAAAAAAAGTTAACAAATGGGACCTCATTGTAAAGTTATACTGGTTAATATGTAATAGTACACTGTAAAAAAATAAAAAACACACACAAAAAAACTGCTGCCTTAAAATTTTAAGTTCAGTCAACTAAAATAAGTTTATTCAACTTGAAATGTTAAGTTGCACTAAGTAACAACTTAGATATTTGTGTTTGCTAAACTAATTGTTAAGTACTGTATATTTGGTTGTGCTAAAGTGGAACTATTGCAAGTATACTTTAGGTACATTTTAAATATCTTGCAATTAATTTAATTGACATTATTTAAAGATCATACAATCCTCATCAACAGTGACATTAAAGCATATTTTAGGCTTAATATTAAGAAATGTGCATTGTGCACAAGTAGTACTCCAAATAGAGTTTAATTACAATTTTTACATCAGTAAGTCTCGAGCGATATGTCAGTAAATATGTTAATAGACTTGAACTATGCTATTATTCTTAGTATAAAATAAATGCATTTTAAATGCTATTACTTTTTTACTAGATAATAATAATAATAATAATAATAATAATACATTTTAAATATTTTTAGCAAAATAAATTGCTGAAAATTTACTGAAAATGAATGGGTGCCGTCAGAATGTCCAAACTGCTGATCTTGTCTGAATCAGAAGAAAAAAATATGCACAGATCAAGCACAGTTTAAAGGACAAAAAAAGTCCAAAATAGCTCTAAACAAATATGTGCATTTTGATGTGAGAGGACAACAGGGGATGGATTTTTTTTTTTCATTGGAGAAAGTGTTAAAATGAATTATGGACTGCTATTTTGGCCAGAAGCAATAGTTTGAAGATAAAACACCTCAATAAAGGTTTGTTTCTTATAAACACACAGTTTCTTACTTTGCAAGACGTTAACTGATGAACTGCAGTGGTGTGGATTACTTGTGGTTTATTGTGATGTTTTTATCAGCTGTTTGGACTCTCATTCTGACGGCACCCATTCACTGCAAAGGATCAGTTGGTGAGCAAGTGATGTAATGCTACATTTTTCCAAATCTGATGAAGTCTGAATAAACTCATCTACATCTCAGATGGCTTGAGGATGTGTACATTTCAATTTTTAGTGAACTATTCCTTCGACAATTTACCTAGAACATAATAATGCTTATATAAAGTCATAAGAATGTCAAAGCTGTGGCTTTACTCACTCTTGACATCTCAGTTTATCTTTTTCTCTGCTGTAGGAGAGGTCATTACAAGAAACCATTTTCACTTGATTTTCAAGACCTGTCATAATGCTTTTACCAAGCCGGTCTCTGTAGGTGCATTGTCCCTCCGGGCCATGTGAACAACTTTCACTAAATATCAACAATGCTGCAGCTGTCTAGGGACAGTGATGCTGAAAAAGCAAGTTGCGAGTGGTTGTGAAAGGGCTTCCCTTCTACCTCGACTGAACAGGCCTTCTAAACAACATTGATTCTTAAACCATAAAAAGAGAATATAAGGAGGAGTTTACTGTGTTAGCTGTAGACCATCACATCAAGTTTTCTGTGTGTAGTGCTTTAGTTTGGTAAGTAGAGCAGAAATGCACTTTGAAGAGTCCACTCAATATTCCCCAAATCAAATGAAGAGATCAATGAGTAACTACCAGAATTATCATTTATTTAGATTTATTAAATGGTTTTGCTTGGGAAATGAGCCAGTGGCCTTAACTGAACTTCAGCTGTGACATACATATTTAATCTGTGCTGTGTTTGTTGTAGTGTTGCACAACCGTATTCTGATTTACTCTCTAATAAATATTACATATACTCCTCTCTGAGTTAATGTACAGCGTTGTCTTCCACGTGAAGCACGAGTCACAGTTCTCAGAGGAAAGTTTGAGTGCAGTTGTATCTATAACATATTTTCTACTATGGCTAGGTGTCATTAAAGCTTAATGTTCATTATAGCAGCGGCGCAATATTTATTTTACGATACTTTTTACACAAGAGTATGCACAACCCACTTCTCTATAAATAATACAAGTCAAACCCTTGAAATTCAATGAAATATTTAAGCTCTTACTGCTGTGTAGATAATATGAATGAATCACTATCACACACATTTACGTCAAAGAGAAAAATTGAGATTGGGGTTTAAGTTTCAAATGCAAGGTTGTCTTTTATGCTGGAAGAGAGCTTCTTGTGTGATGACCTGAGTTTAAGCATTGCTTTGAAAGAAATATTGCTGTATATTGGATTACAGTACTTGGAGTGTTGGATGTTACACATTACATCATTATTACCTGCCAAAAATCACTTCATCACTTATGGGCAGTAACATGTTATTTTTTCATTACATCTGATTGCCTTCAGAACAGTTGTGCTGTGCCTGACATTATATTGAATGTGCACTTATAGTGTACTTGTACTTTGTTTTTATTATTATTAAAAAAAAAAAAAAAATCAGTACTTGCAGATAATATTACTGAAATAAAAGGCCGCCTAAGTGTACTTAAAGAGAGATATTTTCATGAGTATTTCTTTTAAACATTTGTAGCAATGTCAAATTAAAGTACCAATTTTAAACCATTGTGTTTTAATCTTTTGTCATGCTTTAAAGACGTACAGTTTATTTTGATGTGTTGACTAACATACTGAAGCACATGTAAAGTAACTGAATTGCAACTTAATCATTACAAATGTGTAATAAATTTATACAACAGTTCTTTCCGGTCCTTGAATCTGATTGGCTGAGGGGAGTGCGATATTCTAGTGATAACAGAGCTTTAACCGTTTTACTTTTTGTATCTCTGCGCTTGCGGTATTTTTCACAGTAAGTGTCATGGTGGACAGCCAAATCCACTTTTTTTTTTTTTTAAGTGAGAATTTACCTGTTGTTTAGACATTAAAGATAATGTCTATTTTAAAAAATTGATTCATTGTTTCCAGAGATGTGAGCTAAAGAAGGATTTTCTAGACGCAAAAAAAAACATTCTAGAAGCAAAAAATATTGTCTTGTTTTCAGAAAAAAAGAAGTCAAATTTTTGTTTAGAACAAGCAAAATAATCTGCCAATGGGGTAAAACAAATACTCTTATTTTAAGCAGAAAACAAGATGATTTAGCTTAACCCATTGGCAGATTATTTTGCTTGTTTCAAGCAAAAACTCACTTAATTTGGACTTCTTTTTTTCCGAAAACAAGACAATATTTTTTGCTTGTCTAGAAAACCCTTCTTGATTTAAGAATTTTTAGATATTTTAGCTGGAAACAAGACAAAAAATATAAGTAAGAAAAGCATTTTTTTGCAGTGAGAAAGAAGGCATAACTTTTATTCTCGCTGTAGTATTGTGTGTTGTTTGGCCTTCCAAATGAGTACACAACTAGAACTCAGTGGTTCAGGTATATTTGCAACACTGTTCCAGAACATTACAACACAAATATTTGAGTGTGTGCAGCGCCTGTAAGTACGTTTTCATATTTCAAGAATTTGCTACTGGCTATTCAAATGCGCGTTCTGAGCAGTCTATAGTGCTTGTTGTTTGCCGTTTCTACGATCATAAATGCAGACATGGTGTCATGTTTGCGCAACACAATGCAATGCTTAAAAAGACAGTAGGAGTCATTATAATCAGTAATTATGTCCTCACTGGATGCAACAAATGCTTCATTTATAATGGGTTTTATTGTTTTTGTCTTGTCGCGCCGGGACACAGCATCATAACATGGTAAGGGGCATAACATTTCCGTCACACACTTGAGGTATTCGGCCAATCACAACGCACAATGTACAGTGAGTGAAAAATGTGTTTTTTGAACCTCAAACCGCATAAACACATAGCATTATGCCAAATACACAAATTAATGTTCTTTTTAGCAACATCATATGACCTCTATAATGTTGTATATCAGAGCACTGTCTTTGTACTTTTAACTGGATTGCCTAGCAACTTTTATAATGTCTGTTGTTGTTATTTATTAAATATTATGTTATAATATTTCATATAAATAATAGTAGTATTTAATAAAAGTATTTAGTATATGGAAATGGTGTGTATGTTTGTGATGGTGATACGTGTTATTGTTCTGCCATTAGATGGTGACAATAGACTGTTTTTATGAGTGAGTCAGCGATAAAGACTTTTATATTGAAAGAGACATGGTTGTAAACAAGGAAGTTATTTTTTTTACTTTTTAACAACACCTTGTAAGACGTAGGCAACAAATGAACTCAGCAGTGCCGTCATTGGAAATGAAAGGATAGTACGACAAAGATATTGCTTTCCTAAGCAGACATTTAAACTAATGTTTATTGTGAATATGAGATTAATGCTGTAATACAATACTCTTTCAATGAAGCAACTTAACGTTCCTTTGTTACTAATTAGTGCTTAAGTGACGTTTTCGTATTAGCAACTAAGGCTTGGGCTCAGCTGTTAAACTGTCATATTGAAATTTGAATCCGTAGCAAAAGGAAGTAGTTCACACAAAGGAGGGTTTTTAAAGACACGCCATTGTTGTTTCTTGTGTATTTACACACTCGTGTCATTGGATGTTGTATAAACATAATATCACACGACTACGAGGCTGTATAATATGTATGTGGTTACCTATGGCCTAATCACAGCTCTGCCGATATACAGCCATATCACACTGCTACTGGTGTGATATTGCTTATTCATAACATAAAAAATATATATGTTATTAAAATTATTAAGCTCTGGAAATGTATATTTTACTGTAATGATTTTTAGATCTGTCATGCACCATAAATGCAGAAGTACACATATTGTACACAAGACAATAGAAGTAATTATAAAATAAAATATAAAGACGTACTTAAGTCCTACTTAAGTGGGTCCAAAAAAAAAAAAAAAAAGAAAAAGAAAGAAAGTTAAACTAATTGCATTAATAACATGCAGCTTTTGAAAACATTACGTTTAGTGCACACTTAGTGTAAAATGTATTATTTCCTAAAAAAGTATTTTTAAAAGTATGCTATAGTATACAGATTTTTCACAAATGAATTTGAAAGGCAGTGGTTTTCAATATAATAAATTCAACAAAATAAATAAATAAATAACTCAGGTATTGATGTGTAAATGCCAAAGTGTACTTGTAATTGTTACTGCCAAAAGATAATCTGATTGGCATAACGTACAGAGTTGTTCTGTATCCTTAATAAATATCTTCGTCATTGCTGACAAACAATATGATGCATAATGTTTGTTTCAATTGATTGTACTGTAGGCAAATAATCCACTTCATTCAGATTTTTTTTGCAACTGAAAATCCACATGATTTTAAAGCTAGCAATGTTTATGAGAAATGCAGCTAAATATAGTAGCACAGCTTATAGTTACATAGTTTCTTCCCAATGCTGATTGCTAACATCTTTAGTAGGTTTTATATGACTAGCAAACTTAGCAAACTGTGCAAAGGCAAACTCTGCAGAATAAAAATGACTCTGGTGTTTTATTCAGACAGTTACCTTCACTAAATGTGCCGGAACTGCACACTACACTTTTAAAATGTGCTCTGGGCTCCCAAAATATACATGTTAAATGATATTCATAAGGTCATCCGTGGATAATCTTAAATAGAACATGCTTTATGCACTGCAATATTCTCAATTATGCCTGCAGAACTGAGAGAATGTCAATGGAGCCACAATGTAATTTTTGATCACCCTGACTAGCAATGGAGTCTGTACTTAAAGATTTCTAAAGTGCAAACAAATGATCCTTCTCAGTTTTCAGCGATAGAGAAACCTTATAAGATTGTTTATGCCATATTCATAATGGTAAAGCATATTATTTTCGGTGTGCCACCATGCATCTGTGTTTTACTGCGTCCCCGACTGACTCGGTTTCCTTTGTAAGTTTGCTGCCAAGTGCGTTGCATTTAAGATGTGATATTAATGACCACAACAGAGTGTGAATTTATATGCTCAACCAAACAGTCAAACTAGGTCAAATGCAAATTGCTTAGCATTTCATAACCAGAGATGTTTTGTATTTTTCTAAAAAAATAAGATTTATTTATTTATTTATTTTTTACAGGGGCAGCTAGTAGAGCCAGAGTACTGCATACTGTATGTAGCGTACGGTGGTTCATTTTCGATGTCGAACAACATATACTGTCCCAGCAGATAACCGAATATGTTCAAATATTTTAAGGGATTAGTGAGTGCCAGTCGTTTTAACTTGCATTTACTGTTACGCCCTGAAGGACGCCCTGAATCTCACAGTGCAACAACAGATCTAATCAGCCAGACTGTTTACAGCTAAACTGAGCCTCCTGTACAGTAAGACTTCAACACATTTACGCATTTAGACAGTTTCTTCAAGCGATTGTTACATCAGCTTTGAATGTCTAAAACTGTCAGTTAGTTGACTTGAAGATTTTAGGATAAGAAGTTGTGATCTGCAGGGCTTCAAGCTCTGTTTATACTTTTGAGTGAGCTTCTCTTGGTTGCACTATTCTCCGAAACAAAGTGTGGCAATGTGGAGAAAATATCATTGCAAGCAGGTAGAAGCAGTGAGAAGTAATTAATACACTATAAAACAAACTAAAGATGTATTTTTAAATAAATAAAATAATCAAACTTCTATGTATTGTTTGGAGATTTTTATTATTTTATGTACAGCAGCTATTTGAGTATAATTTAAATTTAATATTATGTAAAATGGTAGTAATTTTGTTGTGTGTTTTTGTCCTTTTTTTGTCATGATTTTATATCTATATAATGTGTAAGTTTTTTTATATATATTTTTTTTTTAGGTTGTAGTTGTTTATTTAGTTTTTGTTATTGTAGTACTTTAACAAAAATTTGAAATGTTGGCAACTAGCTGAAACATTTGTTTCCCAATTTAATTATTTTATTTTATTTTGTTTTAGTTGACAATAACAACTTGACATTAACCAGATAGTGATAGTTAATTAATTATAAATAAAACGTTATAATAAATTATTATTTTATTACGTATTTTTATTTTATTTTATTTTATTTTAATGGCTTTATTATTATTATGATTATTATTATTATTATTATTATTATTATTATTATTGCTTTAGTTTTAGTTAACAGTAACAAACTGACATTAACCAGATAATAATGAATAAATTATAAATAATATATTCTAATAAGTAATTTTATATCATCTTTAATTTAATTTTATTTTATTTTATTTTTTATTCATTTATTTTTTTTAATATTTATTTTATTTTATTTTCATTGCTATTTCATTGTTATTATTTTTTCAGGCGTAAGCTCCCATTTCTTTTTACAACATTTCCTATAGACAGAGGTTTTGGCATTTACTGTCGACATCTTTACAAACTGCCCTGTGCTGGCGGGATGAAGTTTGTTGATCTGTGCTGTAAAGAGCTGATGCGAGTTTGTATGATGTGCTGACCTGTTGCCGCGGCCCTTGGAGCCCTGTGGAGAGATCAGAGACAGAAAGACGGCTTTACTGGCCCCTTACTGAGCAGCAGGTCCTCTCCATCAGCTCTATGTGTGAGCGTGTGTGTTTGTGTGGAAGAAACTTGCTGACATCCTACAGACTGATCTCTGATAAGAGAACTAGAGAGATTGGCTACAACTCAGGTGGTTGCGTTTCAGAGGGGCCGCCATAACTGACACGGGCCACAAATACGGGTATATAGAGTATGCATTTGCTTATCAGCAACACACACTCACGGATGCCCAACTTTCTTTTCGTCTGGAATATCCTCTAAGTATCACACACACACACACACACATGGAGAGACGTGTGCGGGCCACCTTGCGAGGACCCTGCCTCGAGGGGCCTCCGAGCAGCGAATCCCCCCTGTGGTTCTTGGCTAATCCCTTCCCAGGTTAATACAACTATGACCTCCTCCAGCTCTGCCCGGTCTGATCCTATCTGCTCTCTCTCCGGCCAAAGTGGACTTCAGTTGATTTCAAAGCTCTGCCACAGCAGTAATAAAACCCAGAGGCAAAGCGCAGAGTGGCAAGGCCAATCTGATAGCAGCAAAGACGGCCATTTGCCACGTCCTCTGAGTCTTATTGCAGTCATTTTGGGAGTTAGCAGTATATGATTTTTTGGGCAAAGGGGTTAGAGTGAATTTGCTCCACTTTAGACTGTTTTTATTCCTCTTGGGGGTGTAAGGAGTTGCTACAATAAATTTGAGACTGTTTATTACTTCAAAACTGCAGTGTGTCATTTCTCTGCGACTGACGGCACCAAATGTACGTTTAAAAACAAAAGGGGCGGTTGGAAAATTCATTCTCCGATGCATTGTGATTCTCTTTCTAACAAGTCTGAATTGATTCTGTGCTTGGTTTTTGTTCTGCATACGCGCAGCGGTCTGCGCTAATGACGACTGTATTCTGTCAATTACACTCTTACTCACACAGAAAACCATTGAACAAGAAATTAATGTAAACACAGTGAGTTGTGTCTTAAGGAGAGGACAAAACATCTGATATGTCGAAATAGATGCGTGTGTTACTGTGAATGCGGCTTATTAGAGCAACAGCAATAATGCTGAAAAAAATAGCAAAGTCCATAAATGAGCCTGTCTGGAAACTTCCAGATAAAGCAATATCAGATACTGAAAGTGCTTTTTGTTCATTGCTTTTCATGTTTCTTTTTGCCATTTATTAATTTATGTTTGCTTATGCTGTAATATATATTTTTTACTCCTAATTAAGTAATTTAATACAGTTCAACATATAAATTTATATTAAATATATTGGATTGTGATTACTAGAATTAGATTCCAACCCCTAAAAAATAATATTGTTTAAAGGAGTAGTTCACTTCCTGAACAAAAATTCACATATAATGTACTCACCCCCTTGTCATCCATGATGTTCATGTCTTTCTTTCTTCAGTCGTAAAGAAATGATGTTTTTTGAAGAAAAAAATCAGCATTTTTCTCCATATAGTGGACTTCTATGGTGCCCTGATTTTGAACCTCCAAAATGCAGTTTAAATGTGGCTTCAAACAATCCCAAATGCAGTTATAAACAATCCCAGCCAAGGAAGAAGGGTCTTATCTAGCGAAACGATTGGTTATGTTCATAAAAATAATACAATTTATATACTTTTTAATGTCAAGTGCTCGTCCTGTCTTTCTCTGCTGCGATCATATAAAATGCATGTTATTGTTTATTCAGTACTGATCTGCAAAATATATTTCACATTAAAGATGTTTACATATAGTCCACAAGAGAAAATAATAGTTGAATTTATAACAATGACCTTGTTCAAAAGTTTACATACATTTGATTCTTAATACTGCGTGATCCACAGCTGTTTTTGTTTTTGTTTTGTTTAGTGATATTTGTTTATGAGTCTCTTGTTTGTCCTGAACAGTTAAACTGCCCGCTGTTCTTTAGAAAAAAATACTTCATGTCCCACAAATTCTTCGGTTTTTCAGCGTTTTTTTTGAGTTTGAAACCTTTCCAACAATGACTGTATGATTTTGAGATCCATCTTTTGCAACTGTTACAGAAGGTTCAAACGCTCATTGATGCTCCAGAAGGAAAAACAATGCATTAATAGCCAGGGGGGGTGAACGTTTTTGAACAGAATGGAGATGTGTATATTTTTCTTATTTTGCCTAAATATCTTTTTAGAAAATAGAAAACAGCTATTTTGAATTGTAAAAATATTTCACAGTTTTACTGATTTTACTGTATTTTTGATCAAATACATACAGCTTTGGTGAGCCACTCTAAACTTTTGATCAGTAGTGCACATTTATTCTAATTTATTCTTAACCTGTTAGCTATTGCATCAACTGTTACCATATAGAAGCTTATTGTAAAGTGTTTTCATTATGCTGCCTGTTTAATCATTAGTGACTGACACCGAGTTAATAAATCACTTCAGAGATAATAATTGGCATGGCAGTTGTATTTGCACAGTATAGCATGTATTAATGCCTTTATTTATGTATTACATAAACCCTGTTAAGTGCAACATTATGTATAATTCATCAAGTCAAGCCGTGAGCTGTACACACAATGACGAAGATGTAATGTGTATAATGGCACTTGGCAGATAAAGCTCTTGTTCTGTAAGCCTCTGGCTAACTGGCATGTTTGCGTGCCCATTAATGGCACGTGGCTCCCCAGGACACATTACTTTCCATGTGGCACTGTCATCTATGTTGACATGGGCACCAGTGCCATCTCCTCTGTGGAAGCCAAAACGGGTTTGATGTGGGATTTGCCCCGCAACATTTGAGGAGTGTTGCTGGAGAGCCTTTTCATTTGAAACTTTTGCTATCCTAGTTTTACAATTGCAGCACTAAGCTCAATAGCTTTGGGTATTATTCAAATCAAGCTCCCCTTATATAACCTCGCCGATGATGGAAGAAACACTCTGAGGCCTTCTAGTCAAGGAGGAATTGCAGTTTTATTATGTTTTCAAAATACCATCAGATGAAATTAGGCCATGTCGTCTACTGTGCTTTTTATTATACCTAAATAAGGAGTTTTGACTGTCCGGGAGGTACAGCGGGATGTTTGCAGACTCTGATTGTGTCGCGAGTAATCTAGTCCTTTTATTTATAGGTCCCGCTAAAGCACCGGTCCCATGTTGCACTTATGGACATTACTGTTTTTTACAAGGGAGTTAATGAGCTAGAATGAGTTTAGAGGATTTTGAGGTTAGGAGTTAAACATGACTTTGACCAGGGAATGTGAACCTTGATTTTCAAGAGGATTTTAAGAAGTTTACACCTGCACTGAGCATCCTTAGGTCATTGAGGATCATCGGTAAAGAGCAATTTTAGGATTCCAGCCCGTCAAGTGATTATGAGCTGTTGCTTGCTTTTAAAAGCCAGGTCATGAGATTGAATCTTGTCTGATTATTTTAAATTGCTTATGAGAATACAAGTCAGAGAAAACAAGTACACTTTATTTTATACGCTTAATTTTATAATGTCCTTGTTACTGTTGTTTCTATAGTAATAACAGTAAAACAAATAAATAAAATAAATTACAAGCACCCTATGCTGTTAAGTAATATAAGTACTTATCTGTCTAATTATACTATAACAAAAACACCTTTAAAAAGTGTAATCCATTTAGCTTCCTTCTGACTTTTAGTGTACTTATTACAGAAAATAAATACATTTAAAAATAATTTTAAAGATAGTACTTAAATCAATACTGAATTTAATGTTTTTGGAAACTTAATTGCATGTTAACTGCAATAAAATCAGTATGCATTATACATTTTTGACCCACTTATTTAGGACTTAACATAATTAGTAGGGTACAACGGGGCTAGAGGCACACCTTAAGAAAAAATGTCCCGTTCACTGTGCCTAAAATGTATGTTTCCATTGAACATTTATGAAGCAACAGATTTTGTGTGAAACTAAATCATACAAGTCATTTATTTTGTTTTAAAATCTTATAAATGTATGAGGTGGCAAGTGGGGCCTTTTACCCCACACATGGGGTAAAAGGCTCATCAGCATGGGGTAAATACTGATACAAATACTTTTGTACTATTTTGTACTATTCTGAAAAATAAAATAATTAATTCTGGTTCAAAAAATATATTGTCATAAAAAAATGTTAATATATAAAAAATATATTTTAAAGTACAAAAACAAAATCATTTTAAAAAGTAAAGATTCTAAAAATAGGAAGGAGATCTCATAACTGAATATTGATTTATAGTAGTAACAACCAATGATACTGTATTGTATGATATAACTAATATCACACATTTTAAATATAATGGTTTCATTCTAAACATGGTGATTATCTCTAAGATGGACACCAAACATAATATATGATATTTACCATTTGAATCTAACTATGTCATGTCAACAAATGGAAAAGTCAGCCATCTATTAATTATCATGTTAATTATTGTGTTTTTTAGCCCCAACAGCAATACAATACCCCCAAATACCATACTTTTACATATTCTTTCATTATTTAAAAATAGTGTTTTTTTTTTTTATTATCTTAAAACTGAAAATCATTAAGAAGACATTTGTCTCAAAATATATGCATTCATTTTAGCGATTCTTGTTCGCTACTTAAATCCACAACATTAAAAAAAAAACATTAAATATTAGATCAAGTAAGCACAGAATCGACTTTGCGCTGCAGCTCACGATCGCGTACAGAATCAGACAATTTTGCACATGCATCTTGAAAAATGAATGTTTTAGAAAGTGTTACATCACGTTTTTGTGCAATCTAGTGGTATAGAGGAAAATAATATGAAATATTCCCCCACATTTTTTTAAAGTGTTTTTTAAGTATATTAAAAAACAGTCATGAAAGTGACTACTGTGATTTTTCACTATTATTTAAACATGATTTTTGACATACATGTCAGTCTCCAAGGGCTGGGAAGCACATTACATGTAATGTGGATTACATAATCAGGTTCCAAAAAAGAAGTAGTTGTAATTAGAGTATATTGCATTTTTAAATGCTCATAATCAGATTACAGTTACTTTTTTATGGATTACATAATTACATATTATTCACACAATGGCAGTGAATTATTCATAAGTTATTGATTCTGGAAGTCTGGACAAAAATATCTTAAACCTGGAAGACTTTGAGCATGTAATGCCATTGTTTTTACGTTTATTAATGTTCATGTAATGCAGGAATTCCCAAACATTTTTGTCTGCCAAAACTTACAAAATAGCCAAAAAGTTACAAAATTAAACTTAATTATCTAAAATAAGTATAATAAACTACATAAAAAGCCTTTTGAACGTCTCCAACACATTTTAGTGTTAATTGCCCGAAAAATCAATTGTTCACCCCTTATGCAAGTTTTCGTGTCTGTCAAAGACTTAGGCTGGCTGTCGGTCGGAATATTAAAACTTAAAACATCAACAGAACACACTCAAGGGCATCAATCACTTCACTGAGCGCTTGCCGGCTAAGAAATAATAATAATTATTATCTTACGATCCATCTCTTTTCACAATTGTCAATTGTTTTTTGTGAGAAGCAGAGAACCTCTGCTTATAAAAATAATACTACTGTAAATTGTGCATGTTACTTACTGACAATCCATCCTTCTGAGTTACAGACATAGATGGGAGGAGGAAGAACAGAACAGAAAATGCAATAGAAAACAGTAATAAATATATGTATAAATATGAAAATTCTACTTCTCAGTGCAAGAAAAAGAGCATTTGAAATGTGTGTCTGTGTGTGGATGTTTGCCTGGATTATTTACTGGATTTGAATATGTCTAAGAAAGAGGTTTTCAGTCAACATTCCACTGCAAATGAATCATCCCAGTTGCTGTTGATGAACAGACTGACAGAAAACAGCAGCTGTGCGGGAACAGCTTTGAAGAGCTGCTGTCTGTACTGAAGGCTGCGCAGTTCATTTGTTTTCCCTTGGTCTGATATGTGCCAATCAAAGGCCCAGAGAGCCACTGTTAGCGCTGGATTTAACACTGACCGCACAGATATCCATCAGGTGGATCCCACACCATGTGGCGCAGTGCTCTGTTTATGTGCACGTGTATGTGTGTGTTTCTGTCTCTGGGGCAGATTATTGCTGCTGCCACGGTGCGCTGGAGAAATTGAGCGAACGAGGACCAGCGTTTGAGAAATGCTCACCTTATGTAGCCTGGGAGGAGACAGATTCACTTGGGGGCTGAAGCCCATTTGCCAGCTCTGTTTAGTTTATTATCGATGTGTGTGAGCTTGTGTGTGTGTGTGTGTGTGTGAATGTGTAGATGCCACTCATGCTGTTCAGTCTCGCTAGGCGGTCCTGAACACTATCTGAATTGCATCATAAGTATTAAAGTTGTGCATCTTGCATCTTCCAGACATATGGGAGCCAGTAGACAGTTTGGAAGTAAACAGCAAAGACCACATGCGTTTATTTTGTGAGCTGCCCCTGGAAGAGCACAACACGCCATCGTTCACCGTCACCTCCGAGGGAGACGTGTTTACTGTTTACAGCATCTTTGATATCAGTCGCTCTTTTCGGCTAGACCTGTTGTTGTCTCATCTGCTAATTGCATCTTTTCTCGCCACGCTCACATGCGCATACTAATGCACGTGTGCACTGGTGGTGCGCGGTGGACTTCTGAAACGAGGAGGTGAAGTCGTTTCATATAAATTACATTTTTGCTATAGGTAACTAGAAATAAAAATATCTTTATAATTAAAATAAAACCAAAATAAAATAAAATATAAACACACTGCAAAAATTATTTTCTTCCTTAGTATTTTTGTCCAGTTTTCTAGTATAAATATGTAAGAATTCTTGAATCAGGATGCATTCACTTGGCAAGTTAAATGACTTAAGACAGTCTTGTTTTCTGGAAAAAAAAAAAAAAAAAGTTGTGTTAATTTTTTCTTAAAACAAGCAAAAATATCTGTCAAAGGGGCAAGAAAAATGACCTTGTTTGGGCTTTAGATATTTAGAAATTAGATATTTTACCTTTACAACTGACTGAAATAAATTAAGTACTAAAAAAAAAAAAAAAAAAATAAAATAAAATAAAATAAAATAAAATAAAATAAAATAAAATAAAATAAAATAAAATAAAGTTAAATTAAATAAAAGAAAAGAAAAGACCTAAAAATCACAAATGCACATATTTTTATTTTTATACTTATTTATACTATTTTTATTTTTATAATAATAATAATAATAATGTTTTTTAAAAGTAGAAATAGTATATCAGTGATACTAAACTAACACTGATAAATTCATAGTCCAGTTCCAGTTGATATTTACGTGAATTACAAGCTAAAGGCAATGAAATCATTTATTTATTTATTTACATAGCAAAAATACAGTAGCACATATTTTATGTTGTTTGTTAATAACAGTGATAATTTAGTATTATTTATAGATTTATATTAAAGCATTAGCTTGCATTTTTATTTTTATTTTTGTTTTTCATTTTAAGTTTAGGTTAAGTTTTAGTAATTTTGTTGTGTTTTTAATTTATTAGTTAATTAATTTATTCATTTAATTTAGTGATGTTATTTTTATTTTCATTTTAGTTTTAGTAGTTTTAATACTTCAACCTAAAATTATTTGTTGTAGTTATTTGCCAAGGCATTTTTAGTTTTTGTTTAAGATTTTTTTTATTATTAAATATTTATATTTTATTTCAGCTTTATGTCAATTTTTGTTTGTTTGTTTGTTTGTTTTATTATTATTATTATTATTATTATTATTTATTCATTCATTCATTCAGTTATTTATTAATTTATAAATTGATTCATTTATTTATTTATTTTAGTTTTAGTAAACAATAACAACACTGGTTAATAATTGTCCTGTTTGCACACCATTAGTCAGCAAATTATCACAAAACACTGCATTTAACCAAGTTATTCCACATTGTTCTTCAAACCAGACTTTATAGTTAAAAATCTATAGCTGAGTAGCTGTACTTTACATGTCTAGTTACAACTACTAGTTAGTTCTAAAAGTGTTCCTGAAACAGGGTTGCTTTCTGCATTCAGCAGTTTGAATGAGGTTGAATTGTGGACAGACTGCAAACATGTTAGGCGGGCATTATTACACTGGCACGTTAATCAGCCAGTCACAGTGATGTGAGCCTCCTCTCACATTCCTGCTACTCTATAGGACCTCAGTGGGAACACTTGAAGCTCAAAGGATGCAAAAGAGATTCTGGGCTGCATTCAGCCCCGACAAATGATGCAAAACGTTTTTTAAACTGAAAAAAGAGTTGCAACTATGGCAGCTGAGAAGGCCATTCTTTGTGTTCTTTTCGGAGTCAATACATGTTTAATACTGCAAAATACGCTCGATGTTACAGCCACTGCCCTTGCAGTCCAGAATAATAGAGAACATCCCAATCGAGTGAAGGGATTTGTGGAAACTGTGGTTCCTAATTATTGTGATCCAACATTTGCCTCGCATTTCAGGTAAAGGATAATCTACTTCTTACCTCCGAGACTGTGTTATGATCTATATGAGCTATTGTGTGTATTAAGCGTATCATTGCTGATCACTGTTGTTGTGCTATGATATTGTCATATTTAACGTAACCGTTATAAAAGATTATGAAAGTGTCACTCCACAATACAATAGCAAAAAGTATTTTTAATCAGTGTCTAGCACACCTATACTTCTGCTCTTATCATTTCAGTTATTTTGCCTTTAATGTAAATAAACATGTGCAAACAATATACTTGCTCTTGTGAATTTATTTTGATGTTAATTACATTTACTTTGATCCATTGTGCGAGCTGTCTCTTTATTACCCCGTGGTTTAAATACATGTTGCTGCTGATTGGACTGACATTTTTGACACACCCACCAAACAAGAGAAAACGTATCTCTAACCCCATTGCACACCGTTGCACACGGTTTCCAATAAACATGTCGTTCAACCCAGAAACCGTAGCAAAACGTTGTGCACCGGTTTGAGCTTGAATGTGCCCCTGGTGTTGCTGTTGGACAGTGTTACTACACCATTTGATGTCACATTTTGTAATATTTGTTTTGGTTTGTTTTTTTGTACTGTTGACTGTTTACTAATCCAACTTTGTTGAGGATGCACACGTAACTGGTGCACAAACACACACATACACACACACTTGCAATCCCCCTTGGGCTGCATTTAGGTCAACTGGGATTTTCTGCAGTCTGTAAATTCTGCCATGTCACGCAGAGCCTTGTATCTCTCTCTCTGTATCTCTGTTTTCTCATTCACACTTTCTTCTTCCTCCTTCGAAACTGAGGCAACACCAGGAATACGTAACTAACAGATATAACACCTCAGCACTGGCCTTCGTCTTTATCATTCCCTTCTCTGTCCTGTCAGCATGTGGATAGAGGGAAGAAACAGATGAATAAAAGAGTAAAGAGGGGCACGTTACTGTCGCGCTGCTTTGAAAAGCTGAAGCGTGAGTGAGTCGTGCTCGACTGTAATTCACAGGGGCCACTTCCTCATGTATAATGGATTGTTTGTCAGATTAGCATTTTTTGTAGATTCACACACTCTACAAGTGGGATTGATTTGAGCTTGAATGACATTCTGGTATGTGTGTTCATGCATATCTATGTGTATGTTTGTTTATGGTCAATGAGACAGTGGAGAGTTGGGCATGTATGTTTCTGCAAATAAATAAATGAATGAATGAATAAATAAATAAATAAGAAGGTTTAGTCCACAACATTCTGATGAAGTAAAAGTCTTAAAGTACCAAAACAGAAAAAAGTTTCATTCACAGATTTCACAGATTACAGAAGAGCACCATAGGGTAAACAATAACATACATATTTGCTTATGTGACAGAACGTGTGTGCATTTGATGTTTCTGGTGGCACGTGCGCTAGAAAACCAGCATTTGATGCACGTGATGATTAAAAAAAAAAAAAAACATAGCATATTTTGAATCATGCAGCCTTGTCCATCAAAACTCGAATGCAAACAACTACAATGTCACAGAAGGCTGGAGGATGCATGCCAGTGCACTGGGTCTTGTGACTGAAGTCAATGGGTTGAACAGAGAGAATTTCTGAAGTCAGAGAACTGAGAAGTCTCATCCACAGGGCAAAGAGTCACAGTTCGCGCTGGCCAAACATCCCATTACTAATGCATATGTATGAGAACCAACAACTGATAAAGCAAACCCACAATATACAGAGCAGAACTACTCTCTTCAAACAGACCCTCATCTTAACATGATCTCTTAGTTTACCATCTTTTACTTCCTGTCTAAATGCAAATCTCATTTAATTGTAAATGACCACTAAACCATGGGGCTTACAGGGTCGTAACCTTTAGAACTGTCAACACAGTAAGCCACTGTCTGTTAAGTAGGTACTGAGACTCCTGGAAAAACTAGTTGTTTTAAGTGATTATTTTATTCTGTTGACATTCTGTTTTTATTCCACTGGCATCACATTTTTAACGTTGATTTCTGGTCCTCAAATTGGATTGGCTGAGAGGAGTGTGATATTCTAGTGGTATCGGAACTCCAACTGTTTCACCGTTTGTATCACTCTATTTGCAGTATTTCCCACAGCGAGTGTCATGGTGGAAGCCCAAATCCACTATAATCTTATAAATAATACTATTTTTGTGTCAGGGAATGTAGTTTTAACTACATTCATGTAGACTTCACTAAAGATAACATCTATTTGAAAATTTGCTTTGATATTTTCAGAGATATGAGCTCCGGGGCGTCAGTGGGCATTCAGCTCTCATTAACCCACCAAGAGCAGCCTCACCTCAGCTAGATCTTTTGGAATTTATCGCTGGCTCTGATGTCTCTATAGTGGTTAAACATGATATATAATTTGTTTTGGGTAAATCTAAAAGCAAGTATTTTTATCTCATTAATCTATCTATTCTATCTATTAATCTCATCACATTATATTTTATGTTAATATAATGCTGTATATCAGAGTGCCACCTTTGTACTTTTGACTGAATTGTCTAGCAGCTGTTATGTTGGTTGTTGTTTGTTAAAAAGTATTATTCAGTAAATAATATTTTATATAAATAATAGTAGTATTTGATAGTATTTCGGGAAAGGCTGTGTGTGTGTTTGTGATGGTGGTTAGACAAGAGACTGTTTTTATGAGTGAGTCAACAGTAAAGATATTGAAGAGACTCAAACAGGATTGTAAACAACAAAATAATGTTTACTTTCAACAACACTGTGTATGATGTAGCCACCAAATGCACAGAGCAGCGCTATCATCGGAAATCACTTTTAACAGATGAAAGGATAGTACAACAAAGATATCGCTTTCCTCAGCAAAACTAATGTTTTATTGTGAATATGAGATTGAAATGAAGAATGATTGCAATGTAATCTCTCTCTCATAATAATCTACATAATACAGTGAGCATTTAAGACAATAATACAATAAAGCTTCAATGAAGCCTCTCAACATTCCTTCATTACTAGTTCTAAAGTGACGTTTTGGAATTAGTAACGGAGAAAGTTATTGAAATAACTTTTTTTTGTTTTTGTTTTTTTCCATTGTTGTTTTTAAAAGTATATTTTAGATTGTTTAAAAAAATGAAGTTCAAAATATATGTAAAAAAGGCTCTTTTGGCCAAGACTGATTTTAACTAAACCCATACATTTATGATCAGGAAATATTCCTGTATCTGTCTCTCTCATAGGTACAAGGTGTGAGTACATTTTAAAAAACATCACTACCGAACACCTTTTTTTTTTTCTGCAGTTAAGAACACTTTTTTGGGGGGGGGAGTTATTTCATAACATTTAGTTTTCATATGTATACCTCTGTTCAGAACTGTGCTAGCTAACCATGTGCTGATCAGCATCTTTGAGCTAGGTTCAAAAGTATCTAAAGTTGTCACTATTAAAACAATCACAACCAAAACATTTGGTGAAGTTGCAGTAGTGACATGTTTTTTGGGCGTTATCCCATAGAATTGTCAATACTGAAACAATCACTACCGAAACATGTCATCATTTTTTCAGTACTGACAAAAGGGAACACATAATCCTCATAACTGGGGAAAATGAACAACATTATAGTACAGTTATGCAGTTTTTTAGTGTTTGAGTATGTTTTAGTAGTGTTTCAGTATGTGAGTGAAAATTCTGTAATGTGATGTGGTCGCTATACCAAAGCATTACTGTCACTACCGAAACATGGGATGTTTTGTCAAAAATAAACTATACTGAATTATCAACTAAGATTTTATAATAGTGTTTGGTTCGATGTATATTCAAACTAATGAATCCTTAACTAAATCAGTAAATCAGTATAATCAACATTTTTGCCTTTTACAAATACGCAAAAAAATTTGAAACATGAAACAAAATGTACTTACCATGTAACTAAGTTATGGAACAGCCTGTAGTTACAGTTTGTAATTATGTAGATGTAATAGGCAGCTACTGTTACACATATGTAACAGACTGAGTCTGTTACACAGCTACATATGTAACCAAAAGACTGTTGTGTTGCACCCTTTATACAACGTAATTAAAAATGTAAGTATACAGACATAAGCTACTTAAAATAAAGTGTATCAAGATTGCACTTAAGTGTGCTTTATGTGCATTTATACTGTACACCTTATCCAGCTGCACCTTAGTTTGATTTAACCCACCAGTACACAGCTTAAATACATGTAATACTTTTCTAGTTACATTACAATTACAGAATATTACACAGGCATAAACTACTTAAAATAAAGTGTATCAAGATTGTACTTAAGTGTACAAGTAGCTGTATAACAGATTCTGCCTGTTAGATATGTGTAACAGTAGCTGCCTGTCTACATAATTACAAACTGTAACTACAGGCTGTTTCATACCTTAGTTACATGCTAAGTATGACTACTACTAAGTACTTAATTAGGTAATTACTCTGTATTATGGACACATTAAAATAAAGTGTTACCAAACTTTTTTTTCTTTTTCTTTAAGACTTGTCCAACTCTCACTTTGGACCAATACTGTAGAATGGCCCGCAAACGTAACATCACACTCGTAGCCGTGCAATATGGCTGTATATCGGCTATATACACTGTGAATACATACGGCAAGTAACTTTATCTGTATACATACAGTATGTTCATGTAAAGTCATATATACTATATATCAAATCTTAACTGCTTGATTGTATTATTTAGTAGAAAAATTATGATCTGTTAAAAATGCGATTATAAGGCACTGAGATATTATAAACAGTAACATGATTTTCTGTAAACTGCTGAAAATTTGTTGTGTTTTTCTATGGAGTTTCTCTTTGCCACTATGCCATTTATCTTGCTCACTGTATTCTCTGTAAAACCGCTTAATAATTCTATTTGCACTTGTTATACAAGTTATACAAATACATTTGAATTAAACACATCTAACTTTAATGGTGGGCAGAAAGGAAGGCACACAATCAACTGAAGACAAAATAAACAGTTTACAGATATAATATGAGTTTTTTTTTTGGCTTCAGTAAATGGAAAATATAAAAGCTAAGTATTTAATTTTGCAACAACATATTGTGTGTAGAAACTCTTTTCTTTGTTCCCTCTCTCTCTCATTCTCACACTGATAAATAGTCTTTAAAGACAGAAATATAAAGCTGCCTTTATATGTTAGGAAACAAGTCTCTTGCAGGGGGTCTGTGACTTCAAAACGTTTGAAAGCCCTTGGGTTATATGGTTCTTTAGAGATTTATAAAGTTCTTGATGTTATATTATAAACCCTTTAGATCAGTCTATTGGTCACAGTACTTAAAAGTACCAGTGAGTAGATAGATAAAATAAAATATATTTTCTGGAAATGTTCCCCAGTGGCATCAGGCCGTAAAACACTTTCTGTTTCTAATTGGAACCTTTATTAAGAGTGTATTTTCAATCAATCACTCCATCCCAGAAAAGTAAAGACCCCGGTTAATAGCGAACTAGAGACTGTGACAAACCAAGCAAGGTCCATTAATCATGGTGTAAAAAAGCCACTGGGTTAATGTCAGGCCAAGGCTTTCACCCCGTACTCACCTGCTCCATCTCACGTTATGAGCAAAGGCCATTTTGAGTGCAAGGCCAAGCGGACCATCATCCCAGAGCGGCACTTTCCACTGGAGGCATCTGGCCCAGGCTCTTGAGCTTGATACGAAGCCTCTACGCCTCACTGCGGCAACCAGAAGGTCTGTCTGGTAACCTCCATAATAGGAACTGGCACCTTGATCTGAGCCAGGCCAGCATTCCAGCCCAATGCACCATGGGAAATCACTGTGCATTTGAGTGAGCATTTGTCCACGTGTGAGGGATTCTAAGCAGAAGGATGCAGAAAGTTTCCACACTCTATTGTGTGTGTTTTACATTTGCGTACCTATGCATGCTCTGATGTGAGTGTAGGTGTATGAAACGGGTCAGGGAGCACATGCATTTGTTTCGTCCCGTGTTTGTCTGCTTTTTCAAGTGCATGTGAGTGTTTCACGATTGCTTGGTGCTTATTTAAAGTATGTATAGACCCACTGCACCCCCCCCAAAACAGCCTCCTACTTTCTGTTTCTCTCACCCTTTTCTCTGTTTTCTCTGTTTCTCTGCAGCGTGCAGTCGCTCATGTTCTCGTCCCACTACTTTACTCCCTTGGTGAAATAATGGTTTCTCTCTCACTTTACCTCCTCCTTGCTCTTCTTGTTTTCTCCAGCCGGCTGTTGCGATGCGGCGTAACAATAACAAGCTGGAGTGTGTCTGTCTGAAACTAATGCCTGTAAACACAGGTTTCTGCGCTTCTCCTCGGAGACGCATCTTAAGCATCCTCTAAAGAACCTCGTTCTCTGCACATAATCTGAAAACACACTCGCATACACACTTTACAGCCTTTGGCCTTTTATTTTAAGTGTGATGAGGAGTGAAAAAAAGATAATGGTATACTGATGGAGGAGTAAAATGATGAAATTAATCGCAATGAACATTTATTCCTAATTAATCCAAATATTTTAACTTATTTTTTTTTTCCCCCTGATGTTACTTTATTTAAACGTGCACTATTTAATTATTTATTGACATCACTGCTGTGCATACGTAGTGTTAGAGTTATACAAACCTCTATTCTGAAGTACTGAACTTCACTTTTCCAAATGGTCAGAAATATGATTTATGCCTGTTGGGCCATAAATGAAGCAAACATTCAAAGACCAATTAGAAGCCAAATTCAGGAGGGTTGAGCAAAATTCAGTACTGAAAAATTACCTCCATTTCAATTTATGAATGTTAGTAATAGCCACACTCCACAAGATGTTTCTTTAAGGAAAAGTAAATGTTAGCATAAATTAAAAAAAAAAAAAAAAAATGTAAATAATACACTTGCAAAGAATAAGTAATGTATTGTGTTTTTAGACATTTAATTGCATGTTAATTGCAATGAAATTTAAATGTATTATAGTTAAAATTTATATTGCATGCAGCTGAACATAAGATAACTTCTATTGTCTATGAAATATGGTTAAAACATTTACCGTAAACTAAAATATACGGTCACACTTTATCTTAAGGTCCAGTTCTCGCTATTAACAAACCATTAACTACAGCTTTTGCCTCAATAAACTCCTAATGTGCTGCTTATTAATCGTTAGTAAGGTAGTTGTTAAAGAAGTACAGTATTTCACTCACCCCATTGTCATCCAAGATGTTCATGTCTTTCTTTTGTCAGTTGTAAAGAAATTGTGTTTTTTGAGGAAAACATTTCAGGAATGTTCTCCATATAGTGGACTGATATGGTGCCCTTGAGTTTGAACTTCCAAAATGCAGTTTTTAATGCAGCTTCAATGGCCTCCAAACGATCCCAGCTGAGGAATAAGCTAAACGATTGGTAATTTTCTAAAAAAATAAATGAATAAAATAAATGAAAAAAAAAAAATTAACCTCAAATACTTGTTTAACGTCCAAATAGTCCTACATAGCTGTTTTTTTTTTTTTTTTTTTTTTTTTTTTTTTTTTGTAAAGTGCGTTTGACCTTTGCACGTTCAATTTGTAAACACTGGGTCGGTACTTCTGCAGCGATGTAGGGCAAATTTTGAAGTTGGACACAACCTTACTCTATTGAACTGGAATGCACAGAGTACACACAGAGCAAGACAAAACGAGCATTTAAGGTTAAAAAGTATAATTTTAATGTTTTTCTTTTAGAAAATTACCAATCGTTTAGCTAGATAAGATCCTTACAGATAATTTCTTTACGACTGAAGAAATAAAGACATAAACATCTTGGATGACAACGGGGTAAGTACATTACCTTTAATTTTTTTGTTCCGGAAGTGAACTACTCATCGTAAAGAAATTATGTTTTTTGAGGAAAACATTTTTAGCCTTTTTCTCCATATAATGGACTGATGTGGTGGCCCAATTTTGAACTTCCAAAATCTTTTCACTACATAAGACCCTTCTTCCTAGGCTGGGATCGTTTACAACCACATTTGGGATCGTTTGAAGCCGCATTTTAAACTGCCTTTTGGAAGTTTATACTCGGGGCACCATTATATGGAGAAAAACGCAGAATTGTTTTGTGTCTCAAAAAACATAATTTCTTTAGAAATTAAGAAAGAAAGAAAGACATGAACATCTTGGATGACAAGGGTGTGAGTACATTTTATGTGAATCTTTGTTTTGAAAGTGGACTTCTCCTTTAATAGTGAGAATTGTTCCATATACTGTGTTACCAAATATACTTTCAATGTAATTTGTATTGAAAATAGTATGTATTTAAATATATTTGTAATTATACATTTGCAATTATGAAGTTGGAATTTAGTTAACCGCAGTAACACTTTATTTTACGGTCTCTTAACTAGTTGCTTATTAGCATGCATATTACCAGAATATTAGCCATTTATTAGTACTAATTAAGCACATATTAATTCCTTATTCTACATGACCTTATTTCACATCCCTAATCCTACCCAATACCTAAATTGAACCTACCCAATACCTAAATAAAACTACCCTACTAACTATTAATATGCAGCAAATTAGGAATTTTTTGAGGGAAATGTCATAGTGAATAAGTGTAGTCTATTCTAAAGTGTTACCTTAACCACTATTAAATGTAATATTGAATAACACACTACAGTTAAAATCAAGTATTTTACATGTGGTTTAGGAAATAAGCGTAATTCTTCAATGCACAACAAACATGCTTAAAACTGAAAAAAAAGTGCTCTATTTGACATTTTTACAAAGTGAGCTTTTTAAAAGTTAAGAAAGTACATTATTATATTGTTTGCTATATCTGAAGTACAATTTGAATTGGAATGGCAGGATTTTACTAATTTCTTTCAAGTAGATGATTTGGTAACACTAAGAATACATTATTTACCATTAAATAATAACAGTTTTCCCTCAATAAACTCCTAATGACTGCTTATTGATAGTAGATAAGGTAGTTGTTGTAGTAGTTATAGTAGTACAATGTGGTCATGCAGAATAAGGCATTAATATGTGCTACAAGTACCAGTAAACAGCCAATATGCTGATAATATGCATGTTAATAAGTAACTAGCTAAAAGTGAATATGTGTTTCCTTAATCAAGTCTTGCCATTAATTTGTGTTATATTTCCTTGCATTAAAATTTGAACTGGTATTCTGCATCCTTTTAGCTAAATCAACTGAAATTCAGGAACTGAATTGAAATTTAAAATGTGTTCTCAATTCAATAATAAATGTCACATGACTCTGGAATTCAGAGACCAGAATATCATAGAGATTTAGGTGTGGGCTTTCTTGATAAAAGTCAACAAACTCCTAGCAACCATTCAAAACACTCTAGCAGCTCCTTACCAACTACATACCAACATGCTAAAAACAACCGGAAACATTGGAAACCACCCAAGACAGTTTAGCATGTTAAAAAAAAAAAAAAAACTGTACTGTAATATGTATGTTTCATTAGGGCATGTTTCATGTTCTCCCTGTGTGTCAACTTAACTTGAGCAGGCATAGTCAGTTCAGGGAAGATAACAGTATAGAATTACAAAATCAGTGTTACGGCTTCAAATGTTTGTCTTTTTCTGTGACTTTCACTCTGTCTGACGTATACGCACGTCAATGCACAGTTTGTACGCTCTTACTTTGAAAACTACTAATAATCATTAAGCAAACATTCAGAATTGTAGGTCACAAGAGCTGAGGTCAAGACAGGTGGCTGTATCGATTCACTCATTTTTGCCAAAGGCATCACTACATGCTCTCTTTTACACGCACACACATTTCCATACGCACGCTTACTCAAATAATCACAAAGTTAATCAGTAAGCAAATATTTAGGACCCTTTGAACTTGTCCGAAAGGAACCGGGGACCTTCTTACTTTCTGTCTGTCCGTCC
Organism: Labeo rohita; assembly: GCF_022985175.1. Lineage (NCBI taxonomy): Eukaryota > Metazoa > Chordata > Actinopteri > Cypriniformes > Cyprinidae > Labeo > Labeo rohita. The sequence goes on from NC_066875.1 coordinate 4,499,778, forward strand.
GTCTCGGTTTCTCCCATATTTATATTTTCTGCACACGTGCTCACATGCTGTGAAATCTGAGCTAACGTTATATGCCAAGCACTCGTCTTGTCAATGAAGGCTATCGGGATCCCTCACACAGGCTCTTTAAGTGAGCCAAAGTTCAGCTGAAGGACAAAAACTTTGACTTGCAGTGGCAGTCATGTGGCCAGGCAGCCTCCTCGCGCAGCTCCGCTTTGGGCCCCTTATCTGATTCCACTCTGCCAAAGCTGCTGTTGACAGCACAGTGCCGGTTTGAAGAACAGCACGTCCATTCTTTGTGACGCCCCCTAATCAGAGAGCCAGAGAGAGAGAGACACTGCGGAGCTTTATTTTATAATATCCTTCATGTATTTGCAAAGTAACGACCTTCCTCTGCTGCTTTCCGATGAGAATATCAAGCGCTGCTTGAGAAGGCCTGTGGGCCGCCTTCACAACCTCAGAGTAAAACAAAAACCCAATCAAAATAGCTAGCTGGAGGGCAACAGAGGGAAAAAACAAGCCCACCACAGCATCACAAACAATTCACACTAGAGACAAATGAAGAGAGTGCAAGAAAGGGACAGAGATACACAAACCAAATCAAACACAGCACACATCAAAAGGGTGGATAAAGATTCACATTCATACTAATCATGAATAATAATCCGACTGAGCATTGACAAAGCTTTTGATTTCATCAGCGATAGCACGAGATATAAGCAAAGATTTCATAAAATATAATTGAGACAATATTATCAAAACATACTAGCATAAAACATACAAACTTGATATATGTAATATGCAAATAGAAGTTTTAACAATGCACTAACAGTGATTTTAAAAGAAAAAATGAAATATAGTAAAAAAAAAAAAAAAAAAAAAAAAAAAAAAAGGGCAACAGATAACATTTAAACAAATCATAATCCAACTATACATTGTTGAAGGTTTTGATTTCATCAATGACAGTGAAAACAAGTGAAGATTTTATTAAAAATAAAAATAATGAAATACCCTTGGTATATTTTATACATATTAAAATAATATGTTTAACAATGCACTAACAATGTCTTTATAAGAAAAAAAAGTAACCTAGTGCGAAGGGCAATAGAATACAGTCCATAACAATAAACAATGTCCAATTGTCCAGTTTTCCAACGTTGTCCATGTCCATGTTTGACATTCAAATTACATTTTGCCATCTTTAGTAACTTTTTTGTTGTTTTGTTTTGTTTTGTTTTATGTCTGTATAGATTTTTTTTATTATTATTATTTTTACCTATTACCTATTTTTATTGTTTTTAATGTATAAAGGTTTTTTTTGTTTTATTTATTTATTTATTTATTATTATTATTATTATTATTATTTTGATTTTTATTTATTTTAAATACTGCCTTGTCAGCCAGCTGAAAAACTGTTTAATATACTATGATATGATTATATTTAATTGATATACTATTATATTTTCTCTATTCATGTTAAGTTGTATGTTTTTGTTATTTATTTATTTATTTATATCTATATAGTTGTTATTGTTTTATTTTTAATATTTATTTATTTAAAATATTGCCTTGTCAATTAGATGGGATTTATATATATATATAATTTTAATTATTTAATTATTTTATATATTTTTTTAAATATTTATAAGTTTTTTTCTGTTATTTTATTTCAAGTAATGAAAAAGTTTTTATAGTTATATAAAATAAAATATTTTTCTGATTATTAAATTTATATGCCACTTTAACAAATAAAATAAAATAAAATAAAATAAAATAAAATAAGGAATATGAAAGATGAAATATTGTCTAATTTTAAAGTAATGTGTAATGGAAGTAATAACAGATCTCTTCTTCCATATTGTAACATATGTCAAGTGAAACGGATTATCAGAAAAGAGAACTTATGGTGAACACTGTTTTATTTATTGGATGTTGACTGGATGAAGCAAAATCTAAATGCAAGCTTGCAATTGATTGCAATAAAGGGTCGTGACCTATGCAGACGAATTGATATCACCAGAGAGAAGTTTCATTTCACTGAAGAACCAAGTTATGACATTTTGATTCAAAATTACGACGTCAAAAAAATCGATAAATCAATCAATAAAAAGTAAAGATGAAACTGTATGCATGGATCTTTCACAATAACATCAATAACATTTCCATTCCATGCCGAGTCGCCAATTTCAAATGCCAAACTCTCAGTAAAACAAAACAAATTAACCCTGACACAAATGTAACAAGACAAATACTCCAAATCACCCTCTCACAGACTCAAAAAATACACACCCTCAAACTCAATTACTCAGATACTTAACTAATCACACAAACACACTCGCTTCAGTACACACTCCGATGGCTGATGGTCCTGAAACAGACATAATGTTCCTCGAAACATTTACCCCCCTCGGCTCCCTTTTCGCTATTTAAAACAAAAATGCCCGGCTCCGTGCTGCTGCCGCGGCAGGCAGATTACGCACACAAAGGTTTGAATTGTTAATCTGGCAACCCGCGTTAGCGAGTGGTGGGGGGAAATATTGCACGAGCTCCGCAATAGAGCTTATGTTCTCTCAATGGGGAGTCAGCAGTCTCCAACTGCGTTCTCTGACTCACCAATGCCAGTGCAGGGCCAATAACGCTGCAGTCTTTGTTGTACCTAGAGCACATTACGCCACGACACGCTCCCTCTGCGCATCTTCTGAGAGTCGCAGTGGAAAAATGTATGTGGGGGACAGGGACGTGCGTAGTCGTTGCTGAGGAGAGAGGTTATGTGTTATGTAATCTACAGGGCCATACAGTTAGCTACGTGCAGTTAAGAGAAAAGGAAATGCGTGATAAGAGTGTCGAAGACCTCGTGTTATTGCTATTATTAATCAATTAGCTTGATAAGAGTGATTGAAAAGGAAAGAATTTGACTCACTGCCATTTTTTTTTCCTTCAGGCTCAATGTGTTAATGATCCGCAAGCTTCACTCATTGCTACGAGCAATCCACCCCATAATTTCTTCATCCAAATACGCTGACAGTTTTCTGTTTATTTTGCTTTTTTTGTTTCAATAACTCAGTGTGATTGCCTTGTGGGGCCACTAAACACACATTTGGGCACACCGCAGGGGGAAACTGCAACTGTGAGGCCTCTTAGCAGGGCTTTGGCATCTTAAATCATGCCAATCATAATGCAATAAAACGACAGTCAGTCATGGCAATAGCCAAAGGGTGGCATAACATACTGGCCAGGTACCAGTCTTGTTTAAGCACAGAGTAGAAGCATTTTTAAGGCCCCATGAAATCACAGAGAAGCACAGTGTTAATGTATTTTATGCTGCAGTTATTAGGCACCTGGTTTAGGGTCCAATTCTCACTATTATCACTATTAACTATGACTTTGCTGCTTATTATTTGTTAATAAGGCAGTTGTTATGTTTAGGTATGGGGTAGGATTAAGGGATCTAAAATATTGTCAGTATGGTGCAGAATAAGGCATTGATATGTGCTTTTAAGTGCTAATAAACAGTCTATATACTAGCAATATGCATGCTAATAAGCAGTAGTCAATAGTAAGAATTGAACCCTTATGTATTACCTTTTTTTTTTTTTTTTTTTTTTTTGGGATTAGTTGAGTAATGATTAATGATTAATATTTTATCTAACCACTGATAAATCTGTAAATTATTTTCTGATTAGATTATTAATTGTTATTTGGTTAACTTACCTATAATTAATGATTGTAAATGTGCCATGAAATTTTAACAAATGTCTTCAAACATTTTGTCATAAAAATAGTCACATTCACTTACTCACAATAAATAAATAAATAAATACATACATACATACATACATTCTATTGCTAGCCATAAGCAGGTGGTAAACTGAGAAAGTGCTCATTTTAATTGCTAAATATGCTGCATTCATATACTAAAAGCTATTTTATAACACTCTCCTAGTCTTAAATTAATAGACTAAGACTAAATTGACATAATTCCCATTTTGATTTAATGGGTGTCTGTGAAAAAGAAGTACACTTTAGCTTTAAAAGAAAGTACTTATTATGGTTACAATTTACTTTAAAATAATATACTTAAGTGCAAATGATGCAAATGTAATGTTTTCTGGCACTTTATTGCATGTTAATTGCAATTCATTCATTAATATTGCAGTTTAAATTTCTTAGATTAACTTCAGAGTGCACCTTTACATGGAATTTCATAATTTTATTGTATTTATATTTAATTCTAATTATTTAAGGTTAATTAAATATACTTAAATGTAATTTCTAATTAAGAAATATATTTGTAATTACACAAATGTAATGATGAAGTTTAGTACATTTAAAATAAATTAACTATATTTGATTAGATTGGATAACTCACTGCAAATCTATAATCAAGCACTTCACATGTGATTTAGTATGTTAGTTAACACATTAAAGGGGTCATCGGATGCAAAGTTCACTTTTCCATGTTGTTTGAACATTATGTGTGTTGACAGTGTATGTACAAATCTACTCTATAATGATAAAAATCCATGCAGTGGTTTTTAATTCATCTGTGAAAATAATATCCCCTTTTTCAAATCGAGCCATTCTCAGATGGCTGTCGTTGTGGCGTCACACCCACAGAGGTCGCTCCCACGATAGTTGATTGACATGAGTGTCTTACCTCAGATCAGCTGTCACAGTCTGACCTCCATTGTTTCGATGCCAGAGCAGGGATGTAAGTTAGACAAGAATATCTCTGATTGAGCGATTGAGGTGTTGTGTTGCTGGATGTAATAATGAACATCGTGGTCGTCATTTACCCCCGACATTCGAGCCACTAAAGAGGCAGTGGATGCGCCTCCCGATCTACATAAATGTGTCTATGTTTGCGCAAATCATTCGTGACCCAGCTTATATATATGTATGTGTATATATATATATATATATATATATATTATAATCAAGTAATCATTTAAATTACACTACAAGTGCACATTCAATACAATTAGGCGCCATGCTTTTTCACCAAGAGGTCCTGGAACATTGCAGTTGAACAGATAAAATGGGTCATTTAAGTGAGCATTTTTTCCCCCTACAATACGTGGTTTGAATATGCATGCAGAAACAGATATGTAAAGTCATGTAATACTGCATCACTCAATAATGTAGAATTGATTCAAGTCCGTAAGGAGAGATTGATGCTGACATGATGTGCAGACATTTAACAAACATAAATGAATTCAACTCTATGTTGGCTACATAACTTAATTTGCCTAAACATTGATGTAATCCACTGGGATTTCCCTCCTTCTTGTGTCTCTTTACATAATTTGTGTATTTGCATGAAGTCCCGCTAGCTGCTATGCCGCTGGCCGCGTTCAGTGACTGACTCGTGTCAGTCACATCAGCATGCACAGCTGCACAGAAATGCAAATCGCAGAGATCTCATTTAAATAAAGACCCAGCCATCTGGGGGCAGAAACAGGACGGGGTGTCGCTGGAGCGGACTGTAGTTGGGGGTTTTCTCATGAATCACATGCAGATTTACACATAATGGTGTGATGGGATCAGTCTAATGATCTCTATTGATCCTCAGCTCTCTCTCTCAGACATGAGTTGCTTTGGTCACCTTCATAAGTCTATGTTAGCAAAGGTAGGCCGACTCTATGCAGCTTAGTAAATTTGCTAAATGAAAATGTCAAAAATGCTAGTACACTGGTCATTAACATGGTTTTTCATGTTAATTTGTGATGTTACACTGTCATTTTGGCTTATTTGTCCAGTTCCACAGTACTTTTTTCAAGGACTGAAGGTGAACATGCATTTCGTCCTCTGTGTGAACATCCTTGATTGAACCTTGGTCCATCGGAAAATATAATTTATATTGACTGTAATTGTCCCAGCGGTGGTGTCCACTTCATCGGAATGGGGGTGGGCAAGAAGGCTGATGAGGTATTTCGTGTCCGTTAATCAATAAGCCAGCAGGGCTCCCCAGGGTCAAATGGTGACCATAAAGGCACAACCTCCAATGATGGAGACTGAAGACGGGGGATGTCTCCATGTTTCTTTTTCTTTTTTCCGCCCTCTAAAAACTGATGTACTCAAATGTTGGTGAAGCTGTGAAATCAATTATATATACCTTCTGAATTGAGTACATGTTAGTAAAAATGTAAGTTGATCTGAAAAAAAAGTAATGTAGTAATGAGTAATGTGAACTTATTTCATTTTGAATCGACTAAAAATAGCAGCCAACTATTATTTCCTTTAAAGGGGTCATCGGATGCAAAATTCACTTTTGCTTGTTGTTTGAGCATAAATGTGTGTTGGCAGTGTGTGTACACATCCACCCTATAATGATAAAAATCCACCTAGTGGTTTTTATTTAATTCCTAAAAATAATATCCCCTTTTTCAAATCAGGCCATTCTCAGCTTCTTGTCTGTGTGACATCACACGGACCAAGGCCGCTCCCACGATAGTTGACTGACACGGTCATCTTACCTTAGACCCACCACGAGTAAGCTGTAACACTTCGACCGCCATTGTTTCAATGCCAGAGCAGGGATGTAGACTAAGCAATTGAGGTGTGTTGTTGTTGAATGTAATAATGAGCATAGTAGTCATCATTTACTCCCAATATCTGAGCCGCTGAAGGCATAGTGGATTACTTTTGTGATCCAGCTACACCTACAGCAGAAGTGAGTATGAAGGTTTTTTTTATTAATCTTTGTAACCGCCTTTGCTAATAATGTGCTAGTCAGCAAGTTTCACCGCTGAAGTAAACAGTGTCTCAGAGCATGGCTCGTCACCCCAAAGAAGAGAGGGGCAGGGTGAGCAGATCTCATTTGCATTTAAAGCAATATGCAACAAAACAGGTTAATGTCTGCAGAACTGATTTTGACAAGGTAAAAAGGGGAGTTGTTGTACACTACCATTGAGAAATGTTAACCAAAGTGTGATATAGACTTCTCATCAAGACCCTAAACAATCATATCAACTTGTGAAAAATGGGCATCCAATGACGCCTTTGATCAAAGGCAACATGAAGTTTATATAGTCTAAATCTGCAGTCACACGCACCATTTCTCTGCAAAACTGCATGTGCAAAAGTCAAGTTGTTCAAAATAACATTTAATATTAGTATTTACTCGCCTTATACAGTCTATATTAAAGGGGTCACATGATGCAATTTCATGTTTTCCTTTGTCTTTGGAGTGTTACGAGCTGTCCGTGCGTATGAAAGATCTGAAAAGTTGCAAAGATTAAAGTCTCAAACCCAAAGAGATGCCTTTCTAAAATGGCACATTTAAACATGCCCCCACAAATCTACATCACGGTGTGGGAATATTTGCGTAATGCCACCCAAATGTATATGCAAACAAAGAAGGGGTAACTTTTTTCTCGCTGCAGTATTGTTGCAGTCGTCACCACATTGTGGCAATGCTGTGTGTTTCGTTGCGAAAGCAAAAGTACTTTGTTTGTCCTTCAAAATGAGTACACCACTAGAAATCAGTGATTAAGTTATTTACAACACTGTTCCAGAGCAGTACAATGCAAATATTCAAGTATGTGCAGCACATTTTGCGGAGGACTGTTTTCTGAACCTGGGAAAGTGGCCTATGGCTGTGCACACTATAAAGTGGGGCAATTCCAAATTTGCAATGACAATCTGGTGCTTCTGACTCACAGCCTATAAGTACATTTTCATATTTAAAGTATTTGGTACTGGTTATTTAAACGTGAGTTTTGAGCAGTGTAGAGTAGTGCTTGTTTGTCATTTGTCAAACACAAATGCAGACATGGTGTTATGTTTATGCGGCATGGTGCAAGGCAATGCAACACATATGACAGTATGAGTCATTATAATCAGTAATTATGTCCTCACTGCAACAAATGTCTCATTTATAATGGGTTTTATTGTTTTTGTTTTTTCATGCCGGGACATGGCATCACAACATGGTAAGGGCTGTGACATTACCATCACACGCTTGAGGTATTCGGCCAATCAAATCGCACCTAATAGCTGGCTAATCAGAGCACAGCACGTTTTTCAGACTGATGAGCTTTGTAAAAAGCAACGCGTTTCAGAAAGGCGGGGGCAGATAGGAGCAACAATAATGTACAGTATTTGGAAAATAATGTGTTTTTTAAACCTCAAACCACGGAAACACATTGCATTACACTAAATACACAAAATAATGTTCTTTTTAGCAATATTGTATGACCCCTTTAAAGCATGCCAGGAAAATCAGATTTCCCTCTCTGTGTGCAATTGGTAATTGTGTCCAACTTACTCAAGTTATTAAGTTGCTGTTAAAAATGAAGTATACTGATATGGAATGAGTAATAATTGTATTTCTTGAAACTGATCACAATAATTAATCAGTATAGTTTAAAGGCACAATATGCAAGTTTTTGCCGCTAGAAGGCACATATTCAAAACAAACAAAGAAACAAAGGTGTAGTTCGATGATGCCGTGGTTGAGCAGTTATTGTCTTCATCCCCACAAACGATGCAGTCCACTGGGAACTCATGTCTATGGATAATCTAATGTATTAAAGACTTATTAAGCTCACTGTAGTATGAAGCGGGTTGGGGCTAAAAGTCGTGGAACTGAAACAAGGACGCTGGGGTGATTGCTAATGAAGGACGAGCGTGATACACGGCTCGAAAGCAGCAGAGCTTTTATTATGCCACAGTCGACCGCTTCCGCTTCTTCTTCATTCATATGTAGAAAAAAGCAGCACTGTTTTATCATACAAGAAACATTTGAGTGCGTTGAAGTGTTGTTATAATGCTCTGTGTGTTTGTCACCTGTCTAATAAAATGCATAACATATTGACGTGTTTTTGAGGTTTCCATGTTTTCTACACAATAAAGCCGGCAAATCAAGGCTGTATGACATCACTGGCAGGTGACACAAAGACACGTTTCATTACACTAGTTAAAATTGTTATTTCTATGGATTTAAACATTCTTCAAATAAATTAGGATAATATATGTACACAAGTCAGCAAAATATATAACACTGTTCTAGTGGTTTTGAATATTTTATTACAAAAATCTTACATATTGTGCTTTTTATAAATCTTGCATAATTTGTCAAATACTAAATTCTTTTTGTGTAAACTAACTTAAGAGATGCACATTTTCTTAAAGGATGTAAACTGTTGGATTTGTATGCATTTATGTTGGTATGTCCAACACACACACACACACACACACACACACACACACAAAGAAATCACCTATGATATTCAGAGATTTTATTATGGTAGTATTTTAGATTTTATTAGGTATTTATTATTGTGATATTTGTACACAGGATTCAGTGATGCAGCCACTGTATTCAATTTATGGTGTCATGAATCAGTCTAAACAAAGTTGTAACACAATGTATGCTTTCTTAGAAGTTCATATAGTGATAAATCACAGTGTTATGTCAGCGAAATCCACTTATAAAGTTAGTAAAGGATTCTTGTAGCAAAAACACTGTATCTTTAAGACTGTGTGAGGCTTGCTGTCAGCTCCATTACAGTTAGCGCTGCCCAATCCTTCAATGACAGCTTCTTTCCAAAGACTGCATTACAATGTGAAGGTTTCACCAAACGATCTAAAATCTGCAGCACGGTTGGACTGAAGTGATCAGGGACCTTGAAGAAAATAAACATCAGTGACTCATGAACAGCACAGTGTTTGGCAGACTTCCCCAACATCTTATTGGCTATATATCTACTGGGAAAAAACTATTTTCTTTTTCAGTGGTTAAGACTTATAGTATAACCCTATTTCCTTCTAACTTGATCATGAGTGATATGGCCACCATGCTGAATAGTACTGTAACATTTGCAGGTACAAAAACATACATTTTTGCATTCATTGACAGATGCTGAAATGCACAGATTGGATATACTGGCAGCTTTTAATTAGTATTTTGTTTTCAGTGTAATCCTTATATTGTGAAAAGTGAGGCATATGATGATTTATAGTTGTTGGTAAATTACATAAAGACTGTAGTCTGTTACTGATTACAAATTATAGTATTATAGTTACTGATATTAAATTACAGTAATTTAATCCATATTAATGTATTCTGAGTACTTTTGGATTACTTTTAGATTACTTTTGACCTAACTTTAAATGGGATTTTTTTTTTTTTTTTAGATTTATTTATTTATTTATTTATTTTACATGCATGTCAATATAACTATTAGCTGACATCACAGAACAAATGTATTGTTATTGAAATCTTCACTTTAAATATCAGGGGGACTTGTAATCCTTAAAAAAGAAACTGTAATCTGATTATAAACATTTTAATGTTTCAAATGGAATCCAGATTACATGTTATCAGTTACTACCCACAACTGAAATATAAGCACTTTTTCAGCTTCATTTTTGTGCTAAATAGTGGCTGCTTTCCAAAAAAAAAGTGCAGAATCTCAGATACCTCAACTACATTAAAACTTGACGCTCCCTAAGAAGGCGCAACTACAAGAGGTTTGATATTAATAACTTCGCCTTTAGTCCACAAAGAAAGCCAGGACAGTCATTAGATGTGAGAAGAGACAAAGGGTGAAGTAACATTTTCCAAAAGTTGCTAATGTTAGCAAGAACCTAGTACATCCAGACACTATTGACTCGCACACCTTAATGGTAACACGTCTAGACGTTTCCAGGCACAGAAATACCTCTGAGTCTCATTAATTAATTAAACACACTGTGGCATCTGTTAAGATTACATCAGCATATTTCTACAGTCCTGGGATGGTTCAATGTGAAATGTCTTGTATGTTTTATATATTCAGCTTCTGCCAAACTGATTTGTCCTGATTCTCTGTCTGCAAACTCTTGTCCCAGATATCAAACCTTTCTACAAATTCTTCACTCTTCCGAGCATATAAAAAGACCTAGAACAAATTCTCTTTATATGGTTATTTTTCAGAGACCAACTTCAAAGTTAAACCCCTATGAAAAAGAAGTCCACTTTAGCATACTTTTTTTTTTTTTTAAAGAAAATACTTAAATGTGACCAGTATGTAATGTTTCTGGACACTTAATTGCATGCTATTTACAATTAAATGTAGATGTATTATAGTTTCATTTTATATTAAATACAATTTGTTGAACTTTAGAGTGCTTTTTGACCCACCTAAGTAGGACTTACAGTTAAGGTCAAATGTTTACATACACCATGCAGAATCTGCAAAATGATCATACAAAATGCATGTTATTTTTTATTTAGTCCTGACCCGAATAAGATGTAAATAAGACATTTACATATAGTCCACAAGAGAAAATAATAGTTGAACTTATAAAAGATCCATCATTTCACACTGAGGACAACTGAGGGACTCATATGCAACTATTACAGAAAGTTCAAATGCTCACTGATGCTCCAGAAGGAAAAATAATGCATTAAGAGTCGGGGGTGAAAACTTTTTGAATTTTAGGATCAGGGTAATTTAACTTATCTTGTCTTTTGGGAAACATGTAAGTATCTTCTGTAGCTTCTGAAAGGCAGTACTACATGATAAACATATGATATTTAGGCAAAATAAGAAAAATGTAAACATCTTCATTCTGTTCAAAAGTTTTCACCCCCTGGCTCTTAATGCATTGTGATCCTTCTGGAGCATCAGTGAGCGTTTGAACCTTCTGTAATAGTTGTATATGAGTCCTTCAGTTGTCCACAGTGTGAAAAGATGAATCTCAAAAACATACAGTCATGTTGAAAAGGGTTCAAATACACAAATATGCTGAAAAACCAAAGAATGTGTGGGAACTGAAGGACTTCTCTGAATAACAGCAGGCAGTTTAACTGTTCAGGACAAACAAGGGACTCATGAACAACTATCACTAAACAAACAAACAAACAAACAAAAAAAAAAAACAGATGTAGATCATTCAGATAACACAGTATTAAGAATCAAGTGTATGTAAACTTTTGAATGAAATAATTAAAAAAAAATATATTATTTTCTCTTGTGGACTATATCTAAATGTCTTGTAAAATAACTTATTCAGGTCAGTACTAAATAAAAAAAACACAAGCATATTCTATGATCCCTCTTATTTTGCTAAAATAATTAAAAATTTGCAGATTCTGCAAGTGTATGTAAACCTTTGACCTCATCTGGAAGTGCTTCTTTAAATGTAATTATATTATTAGTTCTATACTTTTAAGATTTGAAGTACACTACATATACATTCAATACAATTAAGTATACTTCCTTTTCACAGGAGAAGTCCAACTTTTCCCCTCCAGTCTATTGCTGACATAATGAAAATGGTGTTCTTCTTCAGTTGGCCTGTTTGTTGTTTGTGCCCCCCAAAATTTCCTTTGGTTCGTCACATCTTGGTGCTCAATCAAAGATTATCTCCTCAGCCCATAAAGAGCTTTGTCACTTCTAGATGTCTAATTCTGATTGAGAACCCTCCCTCCTCCTTTCCTGCCATCCTTTTCTCCAAACTAATCCATAGCCTATAGTTTAGCCTTTCATAGGAAAGATTACAGAGAAATAGCTATTAAGGCTTTGGCGCTATCAATTCTGATATCGCAAAGCCACTTAAGGGCCCAGCAGACTCGGTTAGGATTCTGGACCTAACTCTGCTGTGCAAGGAGTGAGAAGGAAAGGAGGGAGGGAGGCAGTCGAGGGAAAGAGAGAGTTATCTTGTTTAGAAAGATTCGGTCAATGTGCCCCTCTGTGGACCACTCTCTGGTTTTCTTTTATTGAGACCTCCCAATGATACATCCATCAGAATAACTGCAGATTTGATACAGTTGTCCCGCCAAATGTTTTAAAGAGTGTGAATTGTTTATCTTAATCATTTTTATGAGATTACGGTGAACTAAGGGTTTCTGAGAACTCATACAGGTGATGTCCTAAAAGCAAAAAGTTAAATTTCTCATTTAATATGTCTAAAACTATGTTTATAATAATAACTTCAGCTATCGCTTCATGTCAACTTTAACTCTAAATTTACAGTTAAAGACTTCAAAACACATTTCATCAAATGAAATGCATTTTTGTAGGCCAAACCCCAGACACAAGTCAGCATTTTAACACTTCTGGTTTTATCATTTTGAAGTCAGTGTATAATTTTTTATTAATTCATTAATTAATTAATTTTTTGTTTTGTTTTGTTTTGTTTGTTAAATGCCAAAAATGAGGTCCTTTTCAGATTCAAAATTTAAGGGAAGATAGTATATAAATGAATCACGCAAAGTGATTTACTAAGGTTTGTGGTAGTCAGTTTTCTAGTATTTGCACCATTATAAAGACATTTTTCCTGAAAGCAGAAGTCATGTCTGACTCTTAACAGGAACAATGCTTTGTATTTCCAGTCTCCAGTGTTTCTAGTCAAATTAGCGTTTATTCCAAGCTGATAATCTAATTTTAAACCTATTCAAATGTTTTTAAAAAGCACATAGCTCCATAGTGCCAACACTTTGCAATGTTGCAATGACTATCATTTGTCAGTGCCTCACTCCTTAAAGTTTAATGAGTGTGTAGATGACACGAAATTGCTGACGTTAGTTACATTAAAAACAGATGGGTGCTATATGAATGGTTTCCTATGGAGACCAGAACAGAAGAGCATCAAATCGATGCTTAGAATTCGTAATGGCTCAGGAAAAAAGGTCTTTAACGGCAGCAGCTATTTGCACTTAGTGTAAATAGCGATAGAGGCTATTTGCATTAAGTGTAAATAGCAATAGATGCTACCTAGACTAAGTGTAAATAGCAATTAGATGCAGTTACACTAAGTGAAAATGTATTTTCTAAACGATAGATGCTACACTGTAAAAACTTTTTAACAATTTCAACTGAAAAAGTTCAGTGCTGCCTTAAAATTTTAAGTTAAATCAAGTTAAAGTAAAGTAATTTCAACTCAGTACAATAAAGTGAGTTAAAATGATTTGTACAGTTAAGTTGATTTAACTTAAAATTTTAAATTGAAACTGGTGAAACTGTTTTACAGTGTATTAACACTAAGTGCAAATAGCTATATATTCTATTTACACTGTGTTAAAATAGCAGGACTTTATGCTGTTTATAATACTTATTGCAAATAGAGGCAATTATCTGCACTTCAGTATTGTAGTATATTATAAAACAGTGTGCAATAATAACATATCGAGCGTAAATTATAGTTTTAATTCAAATTATTAAATGGATGCCACCTTTTTGGGACAATAAAGCCCTCCCTACACCTACCCTAACCCCAACCAATACATTATTTTTAACTGCTAAATTATTTCCTTAATTTTTATCGAAAATAAATGTCTTTCTGAAATTATATGAGATTTGGAAAGGGAGAAAAAAGTGAGCCAAAAGGCGGATCTGAACCCTTATCGAAAAGACTATGTTACGCCCATTACCAACTGTGTCACTGGAGGAGTTAATGTAAATAGCCTCTGCCAACAAGGCAGGCTATTTGCACTTAGTGTAAATAGATACTCTGTTATATAACTCCTCAAAAAAGCATTTCTTAACCAATTTTGCACCAGTGTTCGTCGATTACCCATACCTGATTATAATCGGCTCTGCTTGTTTGTGCCTCTGCGCTAATTTGCGCTGCTAGATTGTGTTGGTCATTATGGAAATGATCTGGCTGTGTCTGTTCTTTAATTTGCACACTGTCACTACTAGATCACCAGCAGAACTTTTCCACTCCCATTAGTGCTTTTATGGGATTGCAGTCTCAACACTAATTTGCCCTGTTTAGTAAATCTGGCCCTAAATGTGACCTGGTGTGAAATGATCATTTAGGGCTGGGTGAAATAAACCATCTATCCATTTGCAATTGTGCTTTTCTCGAAGACTCCGGAAAAACTTGTTCAGGTTGACTAAACTATGCCAGTTTGATTACCCTAACATCCTATAGTTTAAAATAAAGTGTGCTTCCGTTTTTGGAGGGAAGGCATATTTCCTGAGTGTTCGGATGAAATGACACTAACACATAAAACAAACACGACAAATGGACCAAACACTTTGAAACAACATTATTATTGTTTCCATTCGCTTGATAGCCCCATTCTCCAGGCTCCCATTGTTGACGACGCTTTAGTTACCTCCTTTAAACTGAGCAAGTCCTAGAGGACACAACGGGAAGCCTGAATCCAAACAGCAGGATAATCAGCAAAATAGAAGGCTATCTGTGGCCACTTTACTTTTGTTAAGATTCCAGATGAGAGCGGAAAGTAGTACATGAACACATGAGCTGAAGTGCTTCACTGCTTACACTAACGTAATGGAAGCAAGGCTTAGGTTGTCAGGTCGCGCAGTGGGCAGCCACGGCAGAGCTATTCGCCACCCGGCCTCGTGACTGCTTGCAGTTCTTCCTTGGATGTGCTCCAAATGACACCCTATACCCTCCATTGGGCTCCACATGTGACATCACCAATAGAGTGGGTTATATGTGTGCTAGAGGTCAGGCTGAGAGGGAACATGCTGTTTGGACACACCAAAAGCCGAAGGCCACA
Organism: Labeo rohita; assembly: GCF_022985175.1. Classification (NCBI taxonomy): domain Eukaryota; kingdom Metazoa; phylum Chordata; class Actinopteri; order Cypriniformes; family Cyprinidae; genus Labeo; species Labeo rohita. The sequence continues at coordinate 4,515,244 of NC_066875.1, forward strand.
GAAAGTAGTTAAAACAGTGCCTTGTGGAATCAACCTTTGCTTTATTATCTCAGAGAGTCAATGGTACATCCACTGGCGCTCCGCACTGATATTGGCTCGACTTACCCAATTAAAGATGGTCATTAAGCGTACACTGCAATGACAGCGACCGTGAGTAACATACATTTATGAGTCTTGGCATAACCTCATTCGGTCTTTAAGCTCGCTTTACGAGGCCGCCTTTCAAAGAGTTGGAAACGTGTGGCATATTAATTTATTTTTAAAACTCATTTGATTAGGATTGCCAAGACTTTGACACTGTGTCCTAAACAGACACAACACAATAAAAAGTGATAAAAGCCATCTCTTTCACATAAACCTTTTTGTTGTTACTAGTCACGTCCACAATGAACGTCAGGAAATTTTTGACGGTCACGTGATTTCTATTTGCATCATGCTCAGTAGCCCCGCCCACAGGGAAATCTCATTGGTCCATAACTGCACTTATATGAAAATGTATTATAATTTAAATTGATATAAAATGCAGTACTTTTTTGACCCACTTAAGTAGTATCTTTAAATATAATTTTAAAAAATTAGTTAAAAGCATACTGCTGAATGTACTGACAGACATTTATGGTCAAATGTATACTTTCAGAGAATATACTTATAAGTGCAAATTATGTGAATGTAATGTTTTTTTGGCACTTAACTGCATGTTAATTGCAATTATTTAATGTGTATTATAGTTTAAATTTCTATTAAAATGTAATTAGATTAACTAAAGAGTGCATTTTTACATGTAATTTCATATTTAATTCCAATTTTTTAAGGTTAACTAAATATAATTTCTATTGAAACTTGTATGTCATATATTTAAATTTATTTACACATTTGTAATGAAGTTGCAACTAGTACATTTAAGATATTTGATTTGTAAATCAAATATGTTCAATAACACACTACAGTTAAAATTATGGTATCTATTTAAACTAAGTGCAAATAGCCAGCCTTGTTGGCAGAGGCTATTTACATAAACTCCACCCACCAACATGTGATTGGGCTAGTCAACATTACAAAAGACAATTATCAGTCACCAGTTCCAGTGGCGTAGATGGAAAAGTGTGAGTTGTACTTTTTTTTTTTGACGTGATCGACCTGGGTTTGAATCCGCCTTTTGCCAAACTTTTTTTCTCCCTTTTCAAATCTCACATCACATCGGAAAAGCATTTGTTTTAAATAAAAATGTAGGAAATAATCAAAAAATTAAAAATAAAGCATTGGGTAGGGTGTAGGGAGGGATTTATTGTCCCAATAGGGTGGCATCCATTTCATAATTTGAATTAAAAAAAAAAAAAAAATTAAATGTACACTCAATAAGTTATTATTACATACTGTTTTATAATGTACTACAATACTGAGGTGCAGATCGTGCCACTTATTGCCACTATTTGCAATAAGTAGTACAAATAGCAGGAAATCCTGCTATTTTAACATAGTGTAAATAAAATCTATAGCTATTTACACTTAGTGTATATAGCATCTATTGCTATTTGCACACAGAGTAAACAGCCTTTATTGCTATTTAATAACAATATTTGCAAAATTATAATCATTATTGAAATCAGATATTTTCAATAACACGCTAGTTAAAATTATAACCATTATCATATATACATGTGCTTTAGTATGTTAGTCAACACATCAAAAGTGCACTTTTTAAAAGTGCACTTAAGTGTGTTAAAAACTTTGTCATGAAAATGTACCCTCTTTAAGTACACTTAAGTGGCCTTTTAAGATTTGAAGTATGCAACAAGAGCACATTAAGTACAATTAAGCACACTTGTTTTTCAGCATTGCAGTATATTAAATGTCAAATGTTTTCTGACAGATGTCTTTTTGTATCATTGGCTCTGACAGCTTCACGTGTTGTGCCTGGTTAGGATGTTTGTAAAATTTTTTAATTCATAAAGGAACAAATATGTTTTTTCACTCGCTTTTCTAACACTGACACTCTTTTGCTCAGTTTGGTCGTGTCAATTCAGTCCTATAGTCTTTTTCCTCACTGGAGGAAACTCAATACAAAACCAGTGAATGGAAAATAGCAGTGCTCAGATGAAAAGTACACCGTACTCTCATTATAGCATGTGAGTTTGATAGCATTGAAGAAGGAAACAGCAACAACGTGATTGCAGCTCTTGCATATCAAATCTAAATGTGGCTAAATGGTTGAGAATTTAAGGTTTCTCCATAGTATCTACTTGTTGAAGCTGTTTATTTTCCACTGACTATCTGTAAGACGTTGTGGAACACAGTTTTCTCTGTAAACTGTATGATTTTGTATGAAGTTAATGTACACGTGACTGCACACCTTCCAGTTATTTTGTTAATGGTCCCTCCTCCTCTCCCTCTCCAGTCCTTTATAGCTGCCGGTCTGTTGCTGTGTCCTACCTTTAAACCCCTGCTCACTTTGGAGGCAAAAAGCATTTTTAGGCAAGCCTCCAGCTGGCCTGCAATCTCTCTCTCTCTCTCTGGCTAGAGATGGACAGAAGGTATGGTGCCATGATAAGGACAGCTGGCCCCAGCATCTCTGTGAGTCTGCGTGTGAAACCACAGATACCTTTCAAAGCATGTTATCCTCTGTTAAGGAAAGTGATAATGTCAAAGACAAAACCGGAGAGGGGGATGGGATTGTTTACTGCCTCGGTTTTCCCGAACTGAACTCCTGCTGTACACCACACGTGTAATTTTCTGTTTATTCTGTAAAACTTAAAGGGATAGTTCACCCAAAAATGACAATTCTGTCATCATTTACTCACCCTAATGTTGTTCCAAACCTGCATTAATTTCTTTCAGCTGTATAAAACAAAAGAAGATATTTTGAAGAGTGTTGGTAACCAAACAGTTGACGGTAGCTATTGGCTCCATTGGCTTCCATACTATGGAAAACAATACTATGGAAGTCAATGGCTACGATCAACTGTTTGGAATCAAAATTTCTTCTTTTGCAAAAATGCAAAAATCATTCTGTTCTGGTCGATGTTGCTTTAAATGTTAATGAGCTCTGCTCGCCCCACCCCTCTCTTCTCTCTGTGGAGTGACAAGCCTGTTTATTTTAGCCGCATTTAGCCATGTTTAGCCGTTAAACTTGCTAACTAGCATGTTATTAGGAAAGGCAATTTTACCTTTTTTATTCTTTTATTCTATAGACTATCCCACTATCTAACGTCAATTTAGTTGAATAACAGCACTTATCGCTGGGTGACAAGCTCTTGTCATATGTGGAGAACATTTTGAAAATGACATCTAAAAGTATAATCTATAATCTTTTTAAATGTAACTACTTTGTACCGTTTTGTAATTCTCTAGCTGTAAAGCCTGTCTCTCCGGGGTTTTCTGCAACCATGGTGCGTGCATCCTGAATGTTTACAAACCTATAACTGGTCTACACATGTTCTTACTGTGTACATCAGTGCATTCAAAATGACTTTCCGTTTAGATTATGTCAAGGCTCTTTATTTTTTTAGCTCCTCCCCCTCCAACCAGCTGGCTCCATTCTGATAGGTAACGCCCACCTTTTAAGAACCAATCAATTTCAGTGTTGGCTTACATTCTTTTTACACTCTGACATACAAGTCACATTGTGAAAGTAAAATGGGTTGCAAATGATATTTTATATTGACTTCTTCATGTTCTGTTGGCACAGGTCTGATTTAGATGTCTTAACAATACTTCAGCCAACCTATGAGTGAACAGTTGTCCTCACTGATCACTAGACAACCTCCCACACCCTAAGCATATTTGTCATTCTGACACAACAATTATAGCAGAAGGACACGTCCACTTCGGCAACCTTCTTGACTAGAATAGATCGGTATAATTAATTTGCTCAGGATTGTTATAAGGTGGCACAAATCCGCGGATTGAACTGATAAGAAGAGGTGGCGTCGCTGATGCTGTTATCAGTGAAACCATTATCCTCTTCAATTAAGATGAAGATGTAAATCCCTAAAGAGGAACTGCTTGTCAAAAAGAGACGGGGGATTTGTCTGAAACTCAGTACAAATTATGTTATACTTGTAGAATGCTTATACTGAAAGTGTGGCTACCGTTGTTATTATTATTGCAGACTGCATATCTGTTGAAATATGTGGAGACAGTATGTTTAAGAAACAAACTTAAAGGGATAGTTCAGCCAAAATGAATAACCAGTCATAATTTATTTTACAGTATGTGCATTTACCTGTACTTACAGGCGACTTACATAAGAGGTTTAAGTGTAGGTTTAGGGTTAGTACCTATTAACCAGTTATTGTAATTACTGTAAAAAGTATAGTATTTACATGCAAAACGAAACCAAAAACCTGTCATAATTTTATCACCCTGTTGTTGTTTAAAACCTTTTTTTATGCTGAACACAAAATATATTTATATATAACTGTATATATTTATATATAACTGTATTAAATGTGTACTGTACGTAGCATACTTCAAATGTTAATATATATATATATATATATATATATATATATATAAAAATAAAAAGCCACTTAAGTGTACTTACAGAGAGGCTCTTTCATGCCTGTTTACACACATACGTGTATTTTTTTTTTTTTTTTTTTTTTTTGTGCACTTTCTAATAATGCCAAATTAAAAGTCGTACCAATAAATAAATAAATAAATAAACTTATTTCAAATATACATAACAATATGCATAACATGAAATAATGAATTAAACTACATCTGGAGTGTTTCTTCATTGCACAATGCACATTTCTGAATATAATGCCTAAAATGTGTTTTAATATTACTATTAATAAAATAAATACATTTTAGTATTTTTGTTTGTTTGTTTTTTTTTTTAAAGTGCATTTTTAAACCATTATGTTTTAATAACCATGTTGTAAAGAAGTATATTTATTTTGACTAGCATACTAAAGTACATGTAAAATTCACTACTAGTCAAAACTTTTTTAACAGTAAGATTTTTAATGTTTTAAAAATAATTTTCTTCTGCTCAATAGCCTGCCATTTATTTGATCCAAAATACAGCAAAAGCAGTAATATTGTGCAATATATTTACTATTTAAAATATCTGCTTTCCATTGAATATATTTTAAATTTTAATTTATTCCTGTGATCAAAGCTGAATTTTCAGCATAATTACTCTTTAGTGTCAAAAATCATTCTAAAATGCTGATTTGCTGTTCAAGAATTTTATTTATTTATTATTCATTCATTCATTTATTCATTCATTTATTATTATTTTTATTATTATTATTATTATTAATCTGAAAAAAAAATGTAATATTATACTTTTTTATGGGGGTGTAAGAAATTCAAAAAATAATACTTTTACTTAGCAAGGATGCTTTAAGTTGATCAGATAAATGATGTTCTTCTGAACTTTCAGTTAATAATAATACAAAAAAATTAATAATGTAAAAATTCGACTTCTACTGTTCAAAAAAAAAATCTACCGTTTTCAACATTTAAAAATAAATAAATAAATAAATAAATAAATAATAAATACATAAATAAATAAATGTTTTTTTTTTTTGTTTTTTTTTTTTTAGCAGCAAATCAGAATAATAGAATGATTTCTTAAGTATTATGTGACTGGAGTAAAAATGCTAAAAATTCAGCTTTGAAATCACAGGAATAAATTACATTTAAAATATATTCAAATAGAAAACAATTATTTCAAATAGTAAAAAAAAAAAAAAAAATTTTACTGTTTTTTTTCTATAGTAAGTATATTATTATTACTACTACTTAAAAAATATATATATATGCTAAAGTGTACTTACTTTTCATGAGGGAAAACAAAAACAATGACATTTTTCAAAATATCTTCTTTCGTGTTTTACAGAAGAAAGTCAGTCGTACAGGTTTAGAATTACTTAAAGATAAGTAAATGATGACAGATTTAGAATTTTTGTATGAACTCTCCCTTTAAACATATCATCTACATCAAAGCATTGACATGAGAATGTTATAAAATATGTATTGAGAAGGATGTGACCGAACAGCTGGCTAGAGATCAGCCCCTGTTATCATGTTAAATGATGCTGTCCTGAGCCTCCACAGCATTTAACTGTTACTTTACATAAAGTTGTCGATATCATCAAGACTCATTCGATTACGCTCACAGTGGTGGGGGTGTTACTAGACTTTGATGCGTGCCGTTTTAGACGGATCCCTCATCTTTCCGGACCCTGCTGTCGACATGTCAACAACACACCAAATTAGTGTTTATTGAATCATTGTTCTATATGGGAAATGATAATTGCGAGAGCCGGTGGCTTCGCACAGTACGCGAGTGCTGGTTCATGACTTTTTGAGAGAAACGGGCTGCCTTATTAAAGCTGGCTGCCCCAGCTCCTAATCTATTTCTAGGATTTCCGAAGTTTCAGCAAACTGGGGATTAGAGGGTTTTTTTCCTTCACAGATTTAGCCTCTGTCCAGCGTTCTCCGCGCTCCCAGATGGAGCCGAGTTGTTTGCGTCTGCGCTTTTGGCGGTAGCGCCTGTGTTTTGTCTGTATTTCTGAGGCACTTTTGAGGTTTGTGAGGTCTTGCTTGTAAACCGTTTGAAGCACAATACTCCCCTGTGATAAAAGTATAAATAAACGCAGTCAAAACATATTAGCACATTTACCAAACAAAAGTGTCTATACACGGAATTAGGAGGATGCCTGATGTCCATAGTCTTTGAAGCATCAGCATCTGTTTTTTCATTAATGGAGAGCAATGCAGTCTTGCACGCATATGTGAGCTGCTCGTGTGATATCTGTGCACTCTCTGTAATGGCACCTGTTCTGTCTTGCATGTCATACAGGCTTTTTGCCTACTGCGGTCATCCAAATTCCCAAGGCACGCCACATCTCCTAAAAGCTTTATTCTGTCCAGTTCAAATTTCCTTTGTCTTCAGATTTCAGAGGCGGAGGTTGCACTCAGAATTTAATTTTGAGTGCAACCTCCAAATTAAATAGGTAATAATGACAATATGTGTATATTTCGCAATTTATGTGATTATTGAAATAAACAAGAATATGTCTTAAATCTATATGGTATAAATAATACAATAACATCTATATTTTGTCATCCAAAATTGCAGATCATTTTTCCCTCCATCTGGTTAATTAAATATATCGATAGATTAGGTCAAGATTAAATTATCTCTTGAAATGTATGTATTGATTGATTGATTGATTGATTGATTTGTTTGTTTGTTTGTTTTTGTTTTTATTTTTATTTTACCTAATTAACTTTTTAAAAAATGGCCACTACACTTTATGATATATTTGTACAATTATATAAAAATGTAAAATATGAGGTTGCACTCAGAATTGAATTTTTAGTGCAAACTCCAAATTAAATATTGACAATATGTGTGTATTTTGTAATTTATGCGATTATTAAAATAAATTAAAAATTATGAAGTATTACACTTATTAAAGTAATTAGTGCAAAAATAATATAATTTGTTTCTGGACACTTCACTGCATGTTAAAATTAAAATTTATATTATAGTTTAATAGTTTAAAATTATACTAAATGCAACTCGCTTAACTTTTTTAGTTTGCTTTTTTTACCCACTTAAGTAGGAATTAAGTGCATCTTTCTATTTAATTTCATAATTGTTATACTGTGAAATACATGTACTATAAAATAAAATAACCATAAGAATTTATTGTAAACTAAAATATACTTTAATGTCATTTCTATTGAATCTTGTATGTCATGTATTTAATATATATTTGTAATTATTTATTTATTTTTATTTTTATTTGGAAATTTTTCAGATTTGAAGTACAAGTGCACATGCAATGCTTTTAAGTGCATGTCTTTTTTCACAAAGCAGATACTGTTACCAAAAGCAATATGAAATCCTTGCAATAAGTAGTTGAGTATGAGTGGATCTGGGGCTGGCTTATAATTCAAAGTGGCCTTGAAACACTACCCCACACATTGCAAAATGTTAGTGAGGAAAAACCAACATGACAGCAAACGCAGGAATTGTGTCTTTATGACACAACAGCTGAAGAGATCAGAGCAAAACATGGGGGTCATGGAATCTGCCACAGGTCAGCGGCCCCTGACCTTTCAATGTCTCAACGTGTGTGTGTATGCGTGCGTGAGCGTGAGAGAGTGGGCCTTCAAAAGACTTTACACTAAGAGTAATTAGTAATTCACACCACCTCGTTTCCTTATTAGAACCAAGCCAATCGGAACATCAAGCCAAAGGAGCTTTGCTAAGACTGTGTTGTAAACATCTGAAAATATCCCATGAATACCTACTATCTGTACCTCAGTCTAAAACTTAAACCTAAAAAAAAGCATGACATATGAAGTAATAATCTTCATATCTTAATGCATTTATGTAAATATATTTTGAAACATATTTTAGCAAATACAGTTAAAGTCAAAAGTTTACATACACCTTTCAGAATCTGCAAAATGTTAATTATTTTACCAAAATAAGAGGGATAATATAAAATACATGTTATTTTTTTAGTACTGACCTGAATGAGATATTTTACATAAAATACATTTACATATGGTCCACTAGAGAAATAATTAGTTGAATTTATAAAAAATTACCCTGTTTAAAAGTTTAGATACACTTAATTCTTAATACTTGTTTTTTTTTTAGTTAGATAGTTGTCTTAGAGTCCCTTGTTTGTCCTGAACAGTTAAACTGCCTGCTGTTCTTCAGAAAAATCTTTTATGTCCAACAGCATTTTTGTGTATTTTTACCCTTTCCAACAATGACTGATTTTGAGATTCATCTTTTCACACTGAGGACATCAGATGACGAAAGGCATGTAGTAGATTGTATATGTTGATCATTTAGAAGCCTTAGAAATGTGCATTTTAAATATAATACAGTAGGTTTATAGGGTTAACGAAGCAGATAGAGCTGTTCTGCAGAGCAAATGTGCTGTGTGTGTCTGGGCGTTTTTCAGCTGTTGGCGTCCTGCGGTGCTGTCAACACACTGAAGGTGCTCAAAACACTGTTAATACCGAGTCTTGAGGACAGAAGCTCTCCACTGCGGCCCACTGTCGCACAGCATCCAATGTCTGTGAAACTTTTGGCAGCGCGGCTCTAAAAAAGGCTGAAGGAACTGGAAGAGGAACGGGCTTTTGACTGCTGCTGTGGCTCTGGAACGGAGTGGATGTGAAATTATATCTGGGGCTTTGTCGAAGCTTATCGTGGGGAAGCTGGGGGCATTTTGGGGCACTTTGGAGAAGCGTGACGAGAGGGACAAATTGGTCACATGTATGCTGATAGTCTTACATGGCTCTGTGGATCCTATGCGTAATCTTTTTAACTGCACGAGCAAACAAATAGAAAGTCTGATTTCTTTATTTTGGCTTTCACAAAGCGTGATTCAGAGACTACGGGCATATCCGATATCAAAGCCAGCTCCAAATGCATGATGATGCACCTGGCAATGAAAGGGATTTTGACATGACGTTTCACACAGAAAGCAAATGTTCAGCACTGCCTTTATATTACTTCTGCGTGTCTGTAGCTCACACTGCAACACAGATGTTTTTTTGATTGAACTACTCTAAAAGTATGTGCCATCATCTTCCTTTCAGTGAATTAAAAGATTTAGATAAGCTGTAGTGATTAAGAGTGGAGGACGGGTCTGCTGGCAAATCCCTTCCAACAGTTCCTCAATATTTGTTTGCATTTTGAAATCTATGACAGAAAAACCAAAATATTAATGCCAAGATATCTGCTACTGGCTTCTGCAATGTTGTCAATGCACTGAATGAATGACAAACATCTGAGCCATGTTAGAAGATAGTATTCCAAACTAAAACTGAAGCTGAATTTCAAAGCATTAAAACATGTTTACATTTACATTTTCATTTAGTCATTTAGCAGATGCTTTTATCCAAAGCAACTTACAAATGAGGACAAAAGAAGCCATCAAACCAACAAAACAGCCACGACAGGTTAACCTAAAATAGTACACATTGCAAAGTTTTTTTTTTTTTTAGAATGAAAAGTAGAAAAAGAATCAAGAATGCTAGAGTTAAAGGGTCAGTTTTTATTAATAAAATTAAAATAAACTAAAATAAAATAAATGAAAACAGAAAATATAAAAACTGATTAAAATTATAAATAAAAACTATAATAGTATCTCATTTATAGTAAAATAACACTGTTCTAACACTTTGCATGAAATTAATATATACAGCAGAATAATGTTGTATAGTATTATTTGATTTGATTTGATTTGATTTGATTTGATTTGTATAGGCTGAATAAAATAAAATAAAATAAAATAAAAAAGTAAAGTAAATATACCCAAACATTATAGTAATGTAATGTTTTAAGCATTTTTAGCATGAAAATAATGTGACATTATAAAAAATATAAATGATCCTAAAACTACAATTTTCTCTCTCTATTCATTCATTCATTCATTCATTCATTCACTCATTCATTCATTTATTTATTTGTTTTTCTATACACCTGTTTTTAAATAAAATTAAATAAAATTAAACTATGGTAGTTGATAGACATATAAGAAGATATTCACACAGGACATTTGCTTATGTTAAAATAAATAAATAAATAAATATTAACTATTATTATATCCATTATAGTCAAATAGCACTGTTTCAACACTCCATATGTTATTATTTAAAGCAGAATATTGTATATGATTTGATTTGTACGCACTGAATAAAATAAAATAAAATTATGGTAGTCAATAGTCATATAAGAAGATATTCACACAGAACAATTGCTTATGTAAACAAACAAACAAACAAACAAACAAATAAATACAGTTGCCAAATGAAAATGAAATGTTTTCCGAATAAATAACCATAGGGCAAATAATAAAATCATGATCATGATTAAAATATGATTTATCGTGCTGTTTGTTTTTTGTTTTGTTTTTGTTTTTTTATCATTGTGAAGCTGCTTTAACACAATCTGTTTTGTATAAACTGCTATAGAAATAAAGGTGGCATTTTTGAAAATGTCATTGTTTTTAAGATTGATACGCGTAGCATGAAGTTTGAGCTCATGACGCGAGCTGCTGAAAAGAAACCGTGAGAGGTGTTGCATCCATCAGGCACGTTTGCATAAGAAAAACAGTTTGAAAAACTGCTGACACCAGAACACGCCATGTGTGAACGACCCCAAAGTAAATCAAAAGAAGTGATTTTGTTATTAAGTTTGAAGGCATATGCACAATCTAATCCATTCCTTCCTCAGTGGCACCTTGTGATTATCTGACTCCGTGTGACATTTGTTGTGCGTATTGACTCTCGCCTCACCATTGTGTTCACTTATTGCCACTTTATCAATGAAAGGATAGTCCATTCACATGCCAATCAAGAGCAGCCACACTGGATTACTAAACAGATTGCTGACCTTCCCCCACCACATACAGCAGCGTCCTGCACAGGGACACACTTCCTCCTCTGCCGTCCTTTCTTTTACAAGTGCTCTCTGAGGGTCAACTTGTAGCAGATTTGGCTAATTAACTGCCCTTGTGTTGAGCAGTGATAGCTAGTGGGGATCCGTAGATGCTTTGACAATCAATACAGCCTTGTCCTTTCCTTTCCAGTTAACATTTGGCAGGCCGTTGTCATCCAAAGAGACTCACAGTACTAACCGGGGGATTAAAGGGATAGTTCACCCAAAAATGAAAATTCTGGTATCATTTATTTATATCATTCCAAACCTGTTTGACTTCATTTCTAATGTGAAACAAGAAAAATTATATTTTGAATAATGTCTTTTTTTGTCCACACAGCAAAAGTCACTGCAATCCAGTGTGTTTTGAACTACACTGTAAGGCAAAATGCACAGATAAACAGAAAATACTACTGGTGTTTTCTGTGAGGTTTACAGACATTTCCAAGTACTTTATTGTAAACAAAGCATGATTGTTACACATACAATATTGCCAAAGCAACAGTACACATACATAAATATTATGTGATAAGTAAGGGATAATTATACATCGGTCGGTTGTTATCGCAAAATTATTCTAATTGGATGTACATTGTCCCACTTATTTCATAGCTATTTTCCATGTAAGTAAATAATTAGCACTAAATACTGAGTTGAGTTAAAATACTTTTTTTTAGATTTTTACATATAATGCTTCCACAAATAAAAACAGTTCCTAACAAACGGCTTAATATAATGTAAATTGTGTAATACCCATGAAAGACTTATGTTACTTATGTTATTTTACAAATCCACATTGTTATATATATATATATATATATATATATATATAAATGGTTGCACTCAATAAGCTACTGGCACTCCCTGTTGCTATCATTACCACGACAAAACTCAGAATACAACTCGAAAAATAAAATACTGATACGATGACAGCTACTGAAAGAGCTTATAGGTCCACTCCTAAAAATGAAGGTTTCAAAAGGGTGTTTTTCCTGTTAGGCCACAGAAGAACCATTTTTGGTTCCCCAAAGAACCATTCAGTGAGCAGTTTCTGAAAGAACCATTTTGAAGAACATTTTAAAAATCGAAAGAACCCTTTTCGACTATAAACTTTTCTGCATTTGAAAGGTTTCATGGATGCTCAAGGTTCTTCAAAGAACCATTGATGCCAATAAAAAACCTTTATTTTTAAGAGTGTGGTGATGGATATAAGCGTAGGCTTGAACCAAATGGCGCCACATCGATTTTTCTACACAGGGAGTCTAAACAGCCCCAGATATCGAGTTAAATCTGCGTTGAGAAACTCCTTCAGTGGCTGCAGTGTCATGACGTTGTATGTTTACATTCTTCCAGGATGGCATCTAGCATTTCTTGTCTTTGCTGTTTGTAAGCTCTTTCAGTAGCTGTGGTCTACTAAAAAGTGGAGAGAACAAAGACGTGAATCTTTAAGAAGTTTTATTTGCTTACAGGCACCTTCCTTTTTTTTTCTTTGTCTTATTACTAGGAAGGCAGTGAAGACTTACATCACTTCTCTTGTTGCCCTTCAAATGAAAATTGCATACGAAAGCCGCACAATGTGCGCATCAGTATTTTATTTTCTAAGTTGTGTGTTCCGAGTTGTGTTGTGGTAAAAATAGCAGTAGCTCACCGAGTCCAACCATTTCACGTCATTGAAATAATAGCGCCACCCACAGTCCAAAATATGTATAAAAACGATGTGGATTTATTAAATAAGAAAGTGTTTTAAAATCTTACCTGTTTCCTGTAATCCATTACAGTGTACAAAACACAAAACAACTGTTCTAGCAACAATACACACACTTTTCGTCAATTATCAACACGTTTAGTAACAGGACAAACACTTTTAACAATATTACTGCAGGTTTACTATATTGTTGATGACTGAGGCACAAGATAATAACAGTGTTTTTTTAATAAAACTAAATACAATACGGCAGTTAAAGAAGTGCTGGCCTCAAATACCTGGATGAATGGTTTGTTAATCAGTGTGTTACTTATGAATTTGGTTGTTATTGGGAAATAATACACCTCGGAACATTGCAAGTGACCAATCAGAATCAAGTATTCCAGAGATAACAACAACCCTAAAAGTTCACTCAATTCAATGTATAATTCAAAATACAAGTAAAGTACAAGCGAAGTACAGGTGAATCAAGGTCTGAAAAATCAATACAGAAAATTCAAGTTTATGTTGAATTATACAGACCAAGTCGGAGTAGACGTCACAGTTACGTCACTTGCAGCTGCACGCATAGTGGTTGGCAGAAAACACTGCTAACAAGTGGAGGTAAACGGGTAAAATCCATGGAATGAGAGAAAAAAAAATTGTGTCTTTTTTAATGTCGAAATCGGAATGCAAATATTTTTTATAGAATACTGTCATCAAAGACGCCATTTGTGGCTAAACGCAGACATTTAAACAGGCATACTATGGATAAAAAACTGCTATGATTACTCTACTTTTAAAGCATGAATTTGATTTAGACAGTAGGTCTACATAATATTAACATATGCTGTTCATAGACTTATTGTATTAGCCCTACAGTTACAGCATGAAATACTATTTAAACCTATTACTATTAACAGTTTTAGATAACATTTATTTATTTAATTTTTTTTTTCTCACAATTTTGTCTCACAGTTCTGACTTTTTTCTCACAAATGCAAGACATTAATAAATGAAAATTCTGACTTTATATTTCTAAAGTCAGAATTTAGAAATATAAAATCAAATTTACTCTTTTTTGTAATTCTTTTATTTCATGACTCCATAGACTGACACTTAAAAACTGTCATTTTCTGCTATGAGATAGGCTCTGCCCACAAACCCCCCCCCGCTGTTTTGGATCTGTAAGTCTATGCTACTATCTAATGTAAATTTCGTTGAATAACAGTGCTTATCGCTGGGTTACAAGATCATGTTATATGCGGAGAATCAATATAATCTATAATCTTTTTAAATCAAACTATTTTGTACCGTATCCATGTAATTCTCTAGTCGTAAAGACTAGAGTTTTAAAGTTAGGGTTTTCTGCAAGCAAGATGCGTGTGCATCCTGAATGTTTACAAACGTATAATTGGTCTATATTACTGCAGGTCTATTATATAGTTGATGACTGAGGGACAAAACGATAGCAGTGGTTTTTGAATAAAACTAAATACAATACCAGGGGTGGCGAACTCCGGTCCCGGAAAGCCGCAGCCCTGCAGAGTTCAACTCCAACCCTAATAAAACTTATCTGCCTATAGCTTCTTAGTAATCTTTGATTAGCTTGTTCAGCTGTGTTTGATTAGGGTTGAAGCAAAACTCTGCAGGGCTGTGGCTCTCCAGGACCGACATTCGCCACCCCTGTACAATACAAAGAAAGAAGAAAAAAGTACTGGCCTCAAATACCTGGATGAATGGTTTGATAATTGGTGTTTACTGTGTACTATGATGGTGGTTATTGGTAAATAATATACCTCGGAATGTTGTGAGTGACCAATCAGAATCAAGTATTCCAGAGATAACAACAACAACCCTAAAAGACAACTAAATCCAATGCATAATTCAAAATACGGGCAAACATGTGAAAAATCAAGTTTATGTTGAATTTTATAGTATTGACAAAACAAAATATGGTGGAGAGTGAGTAAATCATGATTTTCTTGTTCGGGTGAACTATCCCTCGAAGTCTTATGCTGAACCTAATAGCAGAATGTGTCCAATACTTGGATCACACCTGTATCTGAGATTGAACACAATGTACTCATTCACCTGATAAACTCTGAGAGGTAAGTCACATGCTTTTAATACAAAGAAATAAACATGATTCAAACTACTTACTGGAATTTCTCAAGATTTCATGCAACAGCTACTGAAATGGTCTACAATTCCCAGAACTATGTTTATGGAAAGCTGCTTTGATTCTTGGTAGTGGAGGTTAGAAACTATGCAGAGTGAATTCCTGATTGAAAAGTTAATGTGTTACTTTGTTTGAGTATGTTCGGTTGATTGAAATGTGAAGTTACTAAAAATACTATATATAGTTTTCACTATATTTAACAGGCTAGTATAGAAAAGAATTGTCATGGTTTCATCACCGTCGTAAAACAGAATTGACAACAAAAGCTAATGATTAACTGCAAGTTAAGCCTTAATGATCCAATAAACGGCTTTGATGGGTAATTAAGAGTGCGGCGTTAAAGCGTTAAAATATAAGAGGCAGAAACTTTGTTCTTGCGATCCACACAGAAGTTGGCGTCTCAACACGGTGTAACTTTTCTCACCAATTACTCATTAGAGAGGGCTTGTTTGAAAGTCAGGAACCAGAGCATTAGAAGTCATTATTAGGAGCGTCTGGGCTGGTGTGTGGTCATGACACCCTCCAGGAGGTACAGAAGATGAGGTGTCATCCGTTCCAAGTGTCAAACAGTAGCTAATGGGGATGATATGAGGGTGGTCTCAGGCAAATGGAGCTCTGAGAACCAGATCTTCCCTACATTTTCTTCTCATAACCAAACACGTCTCTTCAAATAGCCAAAGCTACATTGCTACAACACAGAAAACGTAAATCTAAGGCTATAGAAAAGTGGTAGAGAGTTACATTAGGTATATAAATATCCCATGCCATAGAAGAACAATTTCTTGTTCCCCAAAGAATGCATTTTAACAATCTAAAGGTTTTAACAGTCTATTTTGCAATGGAAAGATTCCATGGATGTAAAAGAATGTTCATGGAACCATAAATGCCAATGAAGAACCTTTATTTTAAGAGTGTAGTATTATGTAGTATTATGAACTAGTGAATGAACTAGTTACACATACTCCACTCTTTATCTTTTTTTTTTACAAGATACCAGTTCTGCTTTAGCCCTCATTTCCAATTTTGTGTCCAAATGACTTCAGATTTTTTAGGGAATCAATTATCACAATCACTCATTTCACAGTCTTTCTGCCTTCTGACTATTCACTGATTGTGAGTTGGCATTGTGCTGTGGATAAATAATTAATCTGCTGGTAAAATGGCAATGCTTAGTTGTATTGAATGTGCACTTGTAGTGTACTTCAAATCTTAAAAGTATAATTTTAAAACACTGTACTTGCAGATGATATTAATGAAATAAAAGACCACTTTAGAGATTACACTTTCATGGTTATGTTTCTCAACATACGTAAGTATGATTTAAAGTGTACTTTCTAAGTTTTACTTTGAAGTACATTTTACATCATTATGTTTAATAATCTTGTGTTGTGCTTTAAAGATGTAAACTTATTTTGATGCATTGACTAACATACTAAAACACGTGTAAAGTACTTAATTATAAATTCACCTGCAGTGTGTTATTCAATACTTTAAAGTTATATTTTAAAAGTACAAAGTTGCAACTAGATCATTGCAAATGTGTAATTTCAAATGTGTAAGTTTAAATAGAAATGACGTTAATATATATTTTAGTTTAGCATATGTTTTTCAGTACATTCAGCACAACCATGTTTCAAAGAAAACAGAATTATGAAATTACACATAAAGTTGTACTTGGATGATCAAAAAAAAAAAAAAAAAAAAAAAAAAAACAGTCTAGAGTGGAGTTAATTGCATTTAATATCAATTTAAATTATAATACATTTTCATTTAATTGAAGATAAAATATATTTAAGTGTCCAAAGACATTACATTCAGTTCACACTTAAGTATATAATTTTAAAGTATATTATGTCTGCAATAAATACTCTATTTAAAAGTATGCATATAAGTGTATTTTTTTTTTTTCTCACAAGGTTTTGCACAGTGCATTGTAGGAAAGCAGTCATAAGTCACACTGAACATAAAGCCAGGATTCATTAATCTTTGTATATTAACAAATTTCCTCTTGCACTTGTAAAACCACTCATGTGCAGGTTTCACATGACGGCTCCAGATAAGTTATGCAGACAAACCTCTAAACCAGTGCAACCATTTAAGCACTTTGTGTGCAAACCCAGCTCTCAGAAATATACGAAGGATGTTCCGAACGCAATGCTATCGAATCCAAATCTGATAGCGCGGCACGAGCCAGGGTTTCGGGTCAATGCTCAGGCTAAACTGTACAAACAAATGGCGCATGCCAGCACTGGATCATTACTCATGTAAAATATGTGCATGTGACATTTTCTTCCTTGATGGGGGAGGGGAAGTTGTGCATATATGGCGCGCATGAGTCGTCAATTGCATTACATGTAAAAGGGCTTTCACTTCAAGCATATTAAATCTGTTGTGTATATAAACCGTGTTGTGTGTAGTGCCTGTTTATGAGTTATGTGGACATGATGCCTACAAAGCTCATGCTCTGAATCATGATGTCCGTGTGAATGTTTTCACTGCATTTGACTGGAAGTGCAACATACAACATCAGACGTTCGCTGCCCGCATGTGTGTCAGAAAAGACAGGAAGCAAAAAGGACATTGCATAAACTGTTTTGACATAAACTAATATCGCTGTTTTCCCTGATATTTCTTCTGTTGGACGTTGTCAAGACAGGCTGAAGCTTGCTTTACAGATGCAAGTTCAAGAAAGCCAAATTGTGACATTAACAATTAGTGTTGCTGCTTAAGGCTAATAAAAGAAGTCCCACTCCACCTTGAAATGTCAAGTTTCTAGATTAATTTGTGTGAAAGCAACACACCGTGAGTCACTGCGAGAACAAAAAAAGCCTAGACTGTTTTTGTAAAATAAGCATGTTAAACGCCGCATTTGCTGGAGTAACTTAATCTTCGTGGCATGAAATGGTGTTTTGGGGATAGGAAGTAAGGCAATTTGCATGTCAGAATGATGCGTTTAATAGGGACTGTAAATGAGGTTACTTGATATTGGACAAGTCCGCAAATCAGGTTTCCTAGCAATCTTGCATGAAAAAGCATGCACGACTTAAAATAGCCAGCGGAGAGCCAATCATAATACTTTATTTTGAGAATGTAATTTTCTCAAGCCTCGCCAGTAATTAACCTCGCTACAAAAAAGGTATTGGAAGCACCGCGCTCGCAATTCCAGCTACAGCACAGCAAAGGAGCGGCCATATGATAGGGAGGAATGAGAGGGAGAGAAAGCCAGTGAAAAGGGCTCTAGATTCGGCTTTATCTGCGAATGTCGGCTCTTTTTTGCTCCGATTTTTATTTAAAACTTCTTTCTTTGGCTTCTGCTGAATTGGGGGTTTTGTTCGGCGTTAATTCACTTCCAGCTCATTCTAAGCCTCCTCCGAGCTGCTGGGATCGCTTATAATGACGGCGGTCAAACACCTCGGCAGATAATTGACTGCAAGTGGTCCGACTTGTTTTGCGAAGGCCTAACAATGGAAACAAAGACTATTGAGGGCTAAAAGAGAGAAGATCTGAATCTTGAAGCTCATTGCGCAGGCAAAGTGAGAAGAATGTGTCCACCTGTGCCAAATTGCCTCCTTTTGCTCGGTGCCAGACTACAGATCTGTTCCAAAACCCAGTGAGCTGCTCACCGCCTAACAAAGGAAGCATCCTAACTGGCATGGAACTTAGAAGTGACCGATTTGGAACGCTCTCGCCACACAAACACTCTGCTTAAGAGTAAATCTCAAAAGTAAATTCTGGTAGAGTTTGACATTTGCATGTTGCTAATATAATGCTGCAATAAGCGTTAATTTAAATATTAAATATTGGCTCAAATTGCATAAAATACTGTATTTATGATCATCTTACATTCTAGGATTATAGCAGGTAGGATAATTGAATTATTAATAATGCCTTATTAATACATGCTATATATAAATTTCCTACTTCCACTTGTATTTATGAATTCATTCTTGCCTGTTTCTTGGGGAAATCTTATTAAATGCACTGAAGCCAAAATGCACTCAATCTGAATAAAATGTAGCATCTCATTAGTTTACAGTATATACATATGTATGCTAACTGCTATCTGATCATTTCACCACTGCACTGTAAAAAAAAAAAAAGGTTGAGTCAACTTAAAATAATTTGTTACCCAGCTGCCTTACAATTTTAAGTTCAGTCAACTCAAAAAAGGTTAGCCAACTTGAAAGGTTAAGTTGTACTAAGTGAGTTCATTCAGCTTAAAATGTTAAGGCAGCAGGGTACAACTTAGTACAATTTAAGCTTTTGTACTGAAAGTATATTAGAGGTTTTCTTTAAGAGAGCTTAACATTATACATCTAGCTTACTCACACTGTGAAAGAATTGTCAATAAAAACAGACAAATGTTCATCTGTTTCTATTGGGTTAATAGCATAGTGTACAAAAAAGATGAGGTTCACTTCCATGTACTATTTACTCTAACATATTATAGCTCAAAACCGACCTATTACTATAAACATGAACATGTAAGTTTATAAGATAGTATATGAAACATAACACTTCATTTTACTTTTTTTTAACTAGTTGCTTATTAGCATGCATATTACTAGAATATTAGTCAATTATTAGTACTAATTAAGCACTTATTAATGCCTTATTCTACATGACCTTATTCTACATCCCTAATCCTACCCAATACCTAAACTTAATAACCACCTTACTAACTATTAATAAGCAGCAAATTAGTAATTTATTGAGGGAAAATTTGTAGTTAATAGTGAATAAGTGTTCCTTATTCTAAAGTTTTACCACATATCCTGTAGTACTACCAAAAAGAAGACAATTATTTAGTAGGAATTTTATTTTTAGTTTAAAGGAAGTAATAGCACACTTGTTTTTTTTTTTTTATTATTATTATTTTCTTGTTTGTTTGTTTGTTTTGTTTTGTTTTGTTTTTTGTCCACAATATTCAATATTTTAGCAGTCAAACTCAATCAGGAGTTCACATATTTGCATATGCGTGCATATGCATGAATCAAGAGTTTTCACCCAACCAAAGAAAAAGCCAAATACAAAACTTGCAGCCTTCCTGGTTAATAGTTTCATTCATAATGATCTGTCATTCTACGAAGGCTTTGCTTTTGCATATCCACATTGCATAAGTGTATTCAACTTTTTCTTGTTGACTAATCGAGTCAACAGCAATGCTACTAAATGTTATGACAGTAAGCTTACATTTGAACGAAAGAACATGTTCCTGGAAACTTAGTCACACTTTGGACAGACAGATTCGTGCTTTACAAAAGCGATACGTAAACTGCTGCTCTGATTTTCCCAGAATCAGCATCCTCAGAGTTTGCACATATAAACTGGTTCAGATGCAGTGTGAGAGTTGTTGTGAGAGTTAGACAGTGACCTGACGGCAGACTGATCTCACAGTAGGCAGCCGGCCACTATCTGGAATCTAATGTTGTACTCTTTATACAGCAAGGGTTATTTTTAATGGCCAGCATGCCTCACGCTCTCCTGATGTGGCATCACCAAGTGTTGGCTCATTGGTAGTCACATTGCTGCCATTTAAACTGAGGGCACACGGTGGTCAAGCTGTACTAAGCTCAGGGTTACAGGAGTTAAGTTAAACTAAAAGCAGAGAAAAATATTGTTATTACTTGAAATGTAATACATTTTAAATAAATAAAAAATAAATAAATAAATAAAATAAACACAGATAACTCAGCTTGTTTACAGTTTTCAAAAATCATGTTTTTTATTATGTTATCATTGTTAGTTAACTGTATTTTTTTTTTTTTTTTTCTTAATCCAAATAAAACCCAACTGCTGTTTGATTGAGATTAATTTGAATGCACAATTAATTGTTTTTTTTTTTTTTACATTTTGAAAATTCTAAAAAAAATGTCTGTTTCTATAATGACATCATGGAGCTGCTGGATGTTAGACACATGGTGCTTCTCCACCTTCTGCTTGAGGATGCCCCATAGGTGCTCAGTAGGGTTCAGGTCAGATCACATTCACCTGCACCTTCCTCAGCAAGGCAACTGTCATCTTGGTGGTGTGTTTGGGGTCATTATCATGTTGGAAAACTGCCGTTCGGCCCAGTTTCTGAAGGGAAGTCATCATGTTCTGCTTCAGAAATGTACAGTACATAATGGAATCCATGTTTCCCTCAATGAACTGCAGCTCCCCAGTACCAGCAGCACTCATGCAGCCCCAGACCACCATGCTACCACCACCATACTTGACTGTAGGAGAGACACAATTTTCTTGATACTCCTCACCAGGGGATCACCACACATGCTGGACACCATCTGAGCCAAACAAGTTTATCTTAGTCTCATCAGACCATAGGACATGGTTCCAGTAATTCATGCTCTTGGACGGGTTGTCTTCAGAAAACTGTTTGCAGGCTTTCTTGTAAGCCAGCTTCAGAAGAGGCTTCCTTCTCGGATGATGCCAATGCAAACCGACTTGTTGCAGTGTGCAGTGTATGGTCTAAGCACTGACAGGCAGACCTTCTACTTTTGCAACCTCTGAAGCAATGCTGGCAGCACTCATGCATCTGTTTTTTGAAGCCAGGTTCTGCACCTGACGCACAGAATGAGCACTCAACTTCGTTGACTGAACCTATTCCGAATAGAACCCGTCTTGGAAAACCTCTGTATGACCCTGGCCACAGTACTGTAACTCAGTTTCAGGTTGCTGCTGAACCTCTTATAGCCTAGGCCATCTTTGTGGAGAGCAACAATTCTAATTCTCATATCTTCAGAGAGTTCTTTGCCATGAGGTGCCTTGTTGAACATCCAGTGGTCAGTATGAGAGAACTCTACTCAAAGCACCAAATTTGAACTGCTCTAATACAACATACACAACTTTGTATGGTCCCGTCAAGCAGACAAAAACATGAACATGATGAATGACGTGGCTTTGCATGGTTAAATGACATAGAGCTGTTATCACTTTTATTGCCAGCTATTTTGACAATAATGGCTGTATGTTGTGTCATTTTCAGGGGACAGTAAATATACACTGCTATACAAGGTGCACATGGACTACTCTAAAGTATATCCAAGTTTCATTTCTATAGTATTGTCCGTTGAGAAGATATACTAAAATGATTGCTAAAATGTGAGGGGTGTACTCACTTTTGTGAGAGACTGTATATATATATATATATATATATATATATATGTGTGTGTGTGTGTGTGTGTGTGTGTGTATGAAGAGTTCAGATGCAAAACCAGCTAAATCCATCTGACGTCTTTCTTTAAAAAATTCATTTTTTATCTGGCTCAGATGTATAGGTTTCTATGTAAGTACTGGTACTTCTGGCTGGTATTTTATCGAGTTTGAAGAAAAAGTATTTGATGGATGTAAAATATGTGTCGAGAGCATTCACTCAGTATCATTATCTAATTTTTGAACAAGATGGCTTTTAGCTGGTTTTGCATCTGAACTCTTCATATATATATATATATATATATATAATATATAATATTCAGGCAATTGACTGATCAAAATTTGATCAAAAACAAAACATAAAATGTATGCTAAATATGTGTTTGTTTGTTTGTTTATTTATATATTTATTTCAAATGTTTTGAATATTTTCGGCATGTAATGGTTACATTGGCCCCAATGTAAATAGTTTAACTAGTCTTAAATTTGTGTTCTTGATTATAGTCGCAGTACTAAACGCCAACAGTCGTGTTACTCTACGACAACTAATTCTGTAATGATTCAATGCGAAGAACATCCAGTGCGACAAACATTTTGACATTTTCTAAAATCTCACAAACCGTGTCCTCTTTTCTGTGACTGTATTTAGGCAGTTTTGCTATTTCTGGTTGGGGAAAGAGTACAGTGGCTGCATATGACTCATAAGCCAATGAACAAACTCTTTTTTCCCCCCAGTCACTAAACTGTGAAACGATGAATCATACTAATTTCTGAGGCAGGCAGAGGATATTAGCGTATTATCGTGCTATCATATTGGTGTGCTGTTTTTACAGTCATTTTCAATAGGGAACGCAAACATAATTAGCAAGCCAAGGCTTCGAGAAGATCGGCAAGGCGAAGAATAGTAGCAGCCAGTTACCGGATGAATTTGAATTATTCCTTTTTTTTCCCTCTCTATGACAAAAGAAGACATCCCACACCCTCCCTTTCTTCTGCCTCCTAAAAGGGAAGTTGCTTCCCTAAAAACTTCCATTTACATTGACCTATTTATGGCACGGTGTGAGAGGGGGACAATGGTTGGCTGGTATATCTGACAATTTTCAAGGCTACGTGCCGTCACAAGGTTGCCTTAGTTGAAAGGCAACATTCCATCCTTTGCCCTTTTGCTGAGCCCACCTGTTGGAGCCATAAGTGGGTGTCAGGAGAGGCTGCGCTCAACCCGGCCCCGGCGTTTAGCGCACTAGTGAGAATGTCACAATGACCCCTCAAGCAGTTGTTGTTTTATGGCCATTGAGAGTCACATTGAATAATAGTGTTGGCAGGATGAATATGCAATAATGACAGCCTAGAGGTTTTAACAGGATGAGGGCCTGAAAGAGGTAATTAAGGTATCAACCAGGGAAAAGGAGAAAGATATTTAAGGGTTTGAGGAGGGAGTGAAGCTGAATGATTGGAGCTCATTTGCAAATGGAAGAGTACTTTTAGTGATATATTTGCTTTCTGCTGCAAATACATTTATTTTTATGTTTATGTGCCATAGTAAGTGAAAAATTTATATCACTGCGACACTACAGTAGTTTTTATTAATCATTTGAATTTCTTTTTATTGTTATTGTTTTTTTTTTTTCCATTTTGACTGTTATTTTCTAAGTTTTAATAATTCTATTGTGTGTTTTTGTCAGTCTCTCCACCGATATCTGTCAATATCAATACCGATAGTTTGGGGGGTGGGGGTGTTTGGGGGGACCTGTCCTAACTAATACTGTAAACTCTGCAAGGAGCCAGATTTATTCAAACATAAATACACTGTAAAAAAATAAATAAATAAAAATTTGTTCAGTCAACTTAAAATAATTTGTTACCCTGCTGCCTTAAAATTTTAAGGTTAGTCAATTCAAATAAGTTTAATCAACTTGAAATGTTAAGTTTTACTAAGTGACAACTTAGATATTTAAGTTGACTAAACAAAAAAATTGATTTGTTAAACTTTAAGTTAAAATTTTAAGTTAAATCAACTCAAATATGTAAGTTGTCACTTAGTACAACTTAACATTTTAAGTTGACTATACATGTTTTTGAGTTGACTGAACTTAAAATTGTAAGGGAGCCGGGTAACAAATTATTTTAGGTTGACTCAGCAAATTGTTTTTTACTTGTGTATTTAAATAAAATATTTTTTTTATTTTTATTATTATTATTATTATTTTTGTTATTGCTAACTAACAAACTCTAAGCACTGGATAACTTTCCTGTTAAGTGACATATTGTTAACAAGCTGTTTAACTTTTTTTTTTTTTTTTTTTTTTTCTTCCTTTTTTCATGCTACAACTTTTATTAAGTGGAAGAAAAAAAAACTTGAGCTTTGCATTGGTGCTTGGTGCTATATCTGTCACAAAGCATCAAAACAGCATTTATTTCTTACTTAAACAGAATTTGAAAGATGACACTTTTTTCTTATCAGAAGTAATAAAGCATGGGAGGCATGCTACAAATAATGTTTATGTAGAGAAAAAAAACATGGATCTGGCAACCCTGGGTTGAACTACGGGAGATTTGTGTTAAAGTGTTATTGTCGTGTTAACTTCAACAGCCTTAAATTCAGCATGAGATTTTCTTCATGCCAAGTATGAGTTTAGATATAATTAGCTTACTAATAACAGGTTTTATCAGCTGATACCGATTATTGGAGGATAAACCGGTGCATCCCAAATAGGCCTATTTATACTTCATTGCATTAATATTATATTATATTAGTACAGTTTTTTTTTTTTTAATACTTTGCATCTGAAGTGCATTTGATATAATTAAGCACACTTGTTTTTCACAAGAGAATACATAAATAAATAACAACATAAATAACAAAGCGCAAGACTGGGTAAGCTGAAGCTATCTTGGCTGAACTTCTTGCCTTTTCCACACGACTATCCGGCTGATAGGCTGGAAGGCAAGCATGACGCATGGCAATGATGTTTGGTTTGTCGATTATTTCCTTGTCCTGGCTGTTTGAATAAGCTCAGATATGGAACAGAGAGTTCAGTTTTGAGCCCGGTCCAATTGTATTATCAATTCTTCACACAGAAATGGAAGATGGAAAAGTGTACTTTGTGAAGGCACAAGAGAAGAACTTTATGACTGCAATATCTAATGACAGGCTAAATGAACTTTCAGGCATCCAAAATATTAAACTGACAATCTATTCTGTCACTATCTCACATTACCGGGTCCTGTTAATTGCCAATCGCTTTATACGCACAACACCGTGTCCAGCCCAGAAGGGCTTAATGTGGCTGTTTTCATTGCCTCGGTTTATAGACACTGTACAAGGCAAAGATCACTAAATAGAACAGTCACTCAAGGCACTGGTATTTTTATAATGGGGTTCGAAGCTGCCAGGTTACTTTCATATAGGTTAAGGTTCTGTTCCCCACAGGTTTTTAGAGACTGGCACAGAATGAGATGCCAGCTGGCTCCCACGTGATGCCAAGTATACTGGCATGCCCAGTAAAGCTCTGCTGGCCATGCAATGCCTCTTCATATGCACCGCAACGTTTCAATGGAAAGAATCTGTCCGTCTTGTTTTGCAGTATGTCAGTGCACACGCATGCATTGTTCATTTTCCTAAGGACAGCACTTCATGTAATCATTATGATATGGATGACATGACGCTTCTCATGAACATTCATGACATGCATTTTGCAGTGCAGATTGAGTGCTTGTGATTTTCCGCTTTCTTTGGCTGGAAATGGCTGCTGTTTGATGAACAGGAAAAGAAATTTCCTGCATTTCCTTTGAAGGAGTTTTCAAAAGCTTTTCAAATACAGATACAAAGTACAGGCACTTTATGGGGAAAAAGGTGCACTTTAATGTTTATTTGTGTGCATTTGTACTTTATGTCTTGAACAATAATAATATTATTATTATTATTATAAAAAGTTTACTTGCAGATATAATATGAATTAATTGTGGCCTTTTTGTGACTTTTTTTCTCATGATTCTGAGTTTGTAATTCTGTATTTTTCTTGCAATTCTGGGGGGTCAGAACTGAGAGATTTAAAGTCAGAACTGCAAGATACAATAGGAAAAGTTGGAACTGTGAGGTGTAGACTCACTGGAACTGCCTTTTTTTATTTTTATTTTTTATTTCATGGAGGGGAAAAAAAGCATTGCAAGATGTACATCCGAATTGCAAGATATTCAAAAATCGGAATTGTGAGACAAAAACTCATAATTGCAAGAAAAAGTCAGAATTCTGATTTAAAGTCACAATTAAATTTTATTTATTTTTTTATTTTTTATTCCATGGCAGACACAAAAGCAGTGTTGTGAGATGTAAACGTAAAATTCAGAGGGAACAAAGTCCGAATTGTGAGATGTAAATTCATAATCCTGAGAAGAAAAAACAGCAGAACTTTTAAGAGTTTATATCTTGGAATTCTGACTTTTCTTCTCAGAATTGCAAGTTTACAGTAGTCAGCATTCGAAGTGGATCAAAACCTTTAATTGAAGTTGTTCTAAAACTAAAACAATACCAATACTTGTCTTAGGACAACTTTGATGAGCTTTTTTGATTTACTTCAGACGTTGACTACTGTATATCTTGCAGTTCTGACATTATTTATTTATTTATTTATTTCCTCAGAATTGCATGAATAAAACTCAGAATAACAAGATATAATAATAAAAAAACAGAACTATAATAAACTTAATTGCTGCAATTATCCTTTTTAATTTCTAAATGTATATCTAATTTATAATTTGGAATTCTGACAGTTCTTTTCAGAATTGGCAGTTTATATTTCACAATTCTGACTTTTTTTCCCCACAATTCTAGGGGGAAAATGTCAGAATTGAGAGATATAAAGTCAAAATTTTAAGATATTAATATTATAATATTAAACAAGATGGAATTGTGAGATACAGACTAAGTTTATATCTCTCTAAGTTTATTTTTTCAGAATTGCAAAAATAAAAGTCACAATTTCCTTTTTCATTTTTTTTTTTTTTTTTTTTTTTTTTTTTTTTTAATCCCGTGGCAGAAACAGACCACCACAGCTATACATATAAAGTTAATATAGTCAATATATACTGAAAAAAATCAGCTGACGGTCAGCGGCAGAAGTCAAAAAGACCCAACGCAACCATGGCTCAGAATATATGCATGGACACTGCTGACGCCTGGATGAATTAGGCAGCATTATCATAAAAGGGTTTAGTAAAGAAAGTGGCCCCATGATGGCTGAAATCTGCATATATTGCTCTTATATTCACCTTTTTTGTCTTGTCACCATCCTCTGAATCAGAACGACTGTATAGATATTTTCGCTGACTTTGCATTTACTATTCATTTCAAAATGACTGTATCCTCAATAGGAGATTAACTTTAGATTCAGGCTTCAACATGACAGGTGGTCAAATCTTTCCACTATTATTTGATAGTATTTCTTGAACAGGGATGACTTCCTATCAACGCTCTCTCACTTTAACTTTATTTATTTAATTGTGACCACTTAAAGCACTTTAAAAGTGTATATTTTCTGCTTGAACTTTTCATGAGAAATGAGGTTATTTGATCCTTCGACTTCAAAAGCGGTGTACGGGTAAGTGCTACATCCACTGAATTATAACGCTATCCTGTGTAGCTCGTAAGAAAAAAAATCCCATAAATATCTTGTATTATGAATTATTTAAGGACTCATTGATGATGTCCTGTGATGGTGGATGGGGAGCTTCATTTTTTGGTTGCTAACTAATATCTATATGCTTATGGGTGTAATAAAAATCCAATTACATAAAACACCTGTGTCATTAACCTAACAGTGTTCATATAGGAATCAGCGGGAATTAATAAACAAACGCAGTAGTGTCTTCCACATGTGGGCTTATTAAAAATGTGCCATCATTATTTTTGTAGCACACCACTGTTGAACACAATACATGGGGGGCCTTTTTTGTGGGAGAAAGAAAACTTTGTATAGGGTAGGATAGCTATTAAGATATAGTTTATAACTGAACCCACATAAAACTCCACACAATTCAG